>NW_026782000.1:0-388784 GCF_031769215.1 Ylistrum balloti
TACAAAATTTGCATATTGATTTCTTGACACAGAATTGATTATTGCTTAAATATTTATGAAATATAGATTTCATAGACAAATGGATTGAATGTAAGAACTGTTACATATATATACAGGTATAAATTTTAAATCTGCTTTGATATGGTACTTCTCAATGAAGGCAGGTGTGCATTTAAATTTGCATATTTTTTATACATTTTTAATGGTCTTGATGTGATGTTATTATACGCCACCAGAGGCGGTTGTATATTGGCGTCATCTTCTCTGTCCGAACGTCTGTAAGTCTGTCTGTCTGTCCATCCATTTCTTGTGAACGCAACTCCTCCTAAACTAATCATCAGATTTTCATGAAACTTGCTCAATGTCACTACTACAATTGGTAGATGTGCATGAAGGGGCGATTTGTCGGTTCTTTGATTTTTATAAGATTTTTGCCATTTTCAACTTTGTATCAGTATTTGACACTACATATATTATAAACTATATTGTGTATTGTGAAAGCATCTATGAAATATCATTCCATTAGGACCCAACATTAAAAGCCAATAGTGATCTTACTAATATGTTTGATAAAACCTCTTTTTTACCAGACCTATGTTAATTTGATGTTACATAAGCCAAAAATGTACATAGTCAAGGTGAGGTAAATTTCACTGGAAATAGATGAAATGACTGGTCATTATCTCCCACTAAACAAAGTCGGATTTTGAGGAAACTTGGTTGCAACACTTGTTACCTTAATCCCCTGGCCAAGTTTGATTGATAACAATTTCTGCACATATTTTATGAGACTGCTGTGATAAGATTGGCTGATATCTTTCGGCACTCTTCAGAATGCTTTCCGGTAGCTATCTTTTGAAGGAACACCTTAAAGAGGATAAGACTTGCTTGGTAGACTTGTTACCTTAACCCCTTGTTCAAAGTTTGATTACCAGCAAATTCTGTGCATATTTAATGAGTCTGCTTTGACCCGATTAGGTGATATCTTTTTTAGTTTTCCGTGTCGCTCACTTTAAATGCATATATGAGCATGGGTGGTGTATCTTGATCACTATATCCTTGTTAAATATAAGGGGAAGCTATGAACCATTTACAATAACTATGATTTTAAACTATTTTCCTGGATTAATTGGTTTATACATTTACCTCTGCTGTTCCAAAAACCTCCCAAGTATAACAAATAACACAAAAAACCATCATTAAACTTGATAGTTGAAAAAAAAAATAAAAAATTGATTTTGCTTGACCCTGTTGCTTCATAGACACAGAAACACAAAAAATAGATGAAATTAAATTTTATGTTTTAAAAGAATGAACACAATTATTATAAATATATATTTATTGGAGGACTCTAAATGATTGAAGAATAATTACCTGGGTTGTGAGTGTTGCTTAGACACACGAGTAATTGTGAAAATAATTTCATCTTTTTAGAATTTAGCAGGATTCAAAATTAAGACCTTTTGATTCAAAGCAGTTTCAATTTTTATCCCAAAAATCTCATTCCATCATTATGTATAAAATACCATAATATCTTAATTCCATGACAATTATATTCACTGCTCATATTAGAGTGTACACTGCTACTATGTATAAGGTAATGAATTTTTACAAATTCAATAATATCTCTGATGTTGTCCTGTAATAAGCCCACCCTGTACTGCAGAAATGGAGTAGATAGACACCATAATGTCCACTGGGCTTATTAAAGGATAAATATGTTGTTAAACTGTACATGTATATATAACTGCTTAAACATTCATTATACAGATATATACCAGGAATATTTTTCTAACATTTTGATGAAATATTATAAATTGTTTATTCTATGTTTATAAGAAATGACCTACAATGTTGTACAAGTTGAAGGGATTATCAGTACATAATAATCAGTGTTCTTTATCATATAATTTGTAACTTTTTGTTTGTTTTATTTTCTATGTATGTAACTTGTGTAATGCTTTGTGTCTTGATAAACAAATCAGTTGTCCATATTTACAGCATTGTTATTGATCATATATATCATAGATAAATAATTCTACAAATGTGTAGTATCCTAACATACATTAAATATATACTGTTGTTACAGATAGGTATTGTACAGGACAGGCAAGGCTCATGTAAATGATGACAAGCAGCAGAATAGGCTTATATAATAAGTGATAGCTATAAAAGGCAGTTTCACGATCACCTGCTGAAGAAGAAAAACATTTAATACACATTTCATTTATATATAAATAGAAAACCTACCAGCACATGTTTACAGTGGTAGCTAATTCTTGTTTCTAAATTTGTGGTGGACTATTGAAATCGCCCTGTAGTCCATCCATAATGAATTCATGTCATCACTATTCCTTGATAAGAACAGGATAGATGTTTCTCAAATGTCATTTGAAGTTTCCTTTTGGTCCTTATTTGTTCCCTTTTGTTTTTTGGACTGATAGGAAAACCAAAATGGCTGACAGGCCACCATCTTGGATTTGACAATTAAAAGTTAATGCCACTATTTCTTCAGAAAAAAATTCAAATTCCATATGATGAAGGGCAAGAACAGAGAAATTAAAAGTAAAGAAAGGAAAAAAAAACAAAACGTTAAACAACAATGGATGAAAAAATGGTTTGCACCAAGTGCCTATGATCTATTTTATACCAGGGAAATATGAAATACAAAATCTACGTGCATGTATATACAGCATTAGCTGATTCCTAGTTGAAGTTTGGAGAGTTTCCATAGGATGTTGAGTTGTAGTGGCAAATGGGAAGATTTTCCAAAAACATTAGAGGTCAAGAAATCTCAGATCTGTATCTGGTACATGTATATGACAATCAAAACCAAACATTTTTACATGTTTTGTAAATTATGAATCTTCATGTGTCTGATAAAAAAGTATAGGCATTGATGTAATGCAATTTCTAGAGCATAATAATAGTTTCAACAAATGAAATTTGAATTAAGGTACCATTTGCCATGTAATAGTTTTGTCCTTAATTATGTTTTTTTTTTCACTATTCCTACCATTGTGAATTGTTTGTGAATTTGAAGCTGTGGTGATATCTGAAGAATCTTAATTACTTACACATATCTATAAATTAACTCTTTTTTACATAAACCTCTTCTATATACCAGGTTACCTATATGTATATATTTTCATAATGTATAAAATCAAATATGTTTGATGTTTCCTATCAGCTTCATTTACTCCATGTCATATGATGTACATGGGAATGAAATATAAAGAGAAAACATGGTCATTGTCTTAAAATATAAGCTGCATTTTGGCAAGGGTGAAGACCTACACAGAGGTTATGATATTTCTTGCACTTTATACATTGGACCATCTGATCATGATTAGCTATATGTACATGTAAACTTAAAATAAATTGTTGGCTTTTAGCAAACGTTTACTTGTGTACACATATCATTACAAATCATTTCGGGTCTCTTCCATTCATAATTTGTTATCTTCTTCACAACAAGGAAGATGTATTATTTTTCATAATTTGTCTGTTACTATATAGAAAGAAATAATCAGAAATACAAAATTTACTATCTCGGTACATTATTGTCACCTTGGTAACCTATATTGAATAGAAGCTCTTGTATCATATATCATATTTATATAGAAAGTTATTTATGACATGTTGTTGTCTACACTGTCACCTTCATTACACAAATGACTAGTGAGAAAAAAAAATCTGAGGCAAATGGTATGTGAAAAAGGCAATAACTTTACAATACCCTTTGGCGGTAGTAAAAAATCTTACATATACTTAGGAGGAAGGTAGTGACAAGACAACACTATTTCAGAATGGTGAAAACCGGTCAGATAGATTGTCTGTGTACATTTGGTGGATACAATGTAACGGTACAATATATTGGAAGTTGATTTATATACTTTTCTGACTGGTTGTGATTTAAGAACTTCTATTCAATAAAAGTAAATACATTTTGTGAGTTATTTCCAAGGCTTTATCGTGTACAATGTACAATTTTTCAGTCTAGTACCCTTGTTGTGCCTTTTGCTATCGACAAGATTTATTTATTGATATTTTCCTACTTACTATTCAAACAAAAAGTCAGTAAAACAAAATTAGTTGTTAACAAACTTTTCAGGACTGAAGCATAAAAACTACAAAACTATATATCTTTGTGAAAAAAGTAGAAAAATTCTTTTTTTAATGTCTTTATGTTCACACCAACCTCAAACAGCTGAAACTATGTGATAATGTTACACTTTGGAGCTCTTTGTGTGGTTTGTTGTCGCCATCATTGCTGTTGTTACTTTTCTTTATTTCTCAGGATTTGGTCATTTTTCATGGGATATTGATGTTGTAGTATATATTTTATTTCACTCTCATATAGTGTAATGTTTCCTATTGAAGTATGTCAAAGTATTTTATCAAATGTTGTTTTAAATCTGGTTTTATTTTGACAAATTTCATTACTACTTGACCTGTTTTTAAAACTAACATAACATTGGAGAGTATTGTATTTTTAGAAGATCTGTGTCTTATATTTGGTTTGTTCATTGTAATATTTTTTATTATATCTAAAATCTTAACAGCTATGAGTTATCCAATTATAAATGATTGTCTGAAGACACAAACTATTTTACACAATAAATCACTTTGTATTTTCCGTAATCATCACTTCAAAATCAATTACTCGTTAAAAATATTTAAAATAGTCTTATTTAGTTGAAATCAGAGAGAAATGAAAGAGCTTTTAGGCAAATAATTCATTCTCACCCCTAGATATTCCTTTATTACCTACCATTGAATATATTTAAATGTATATATTACAATCCTACAGTCACATATTCACCATTGTCTACCATGGTTAATAAGTTTCATTTGTGTTCAGTTCAACACAAGGTTTCAAGATAACTCTGACTGTCAAGGGAATTACAATCAAGATTTGTTTTGTATACATTTAAAAGATATTAACTTAATCAGATGAGCAAGCTTAAAGAGTGTAACAAAGTATTCTATCCAAGATCAAATTAATTCAGGGTAGTATCAGCTGATATCAATCACATCTTGTATCGATATTCATGTCATTACAATCTACAATGTTGTTATTTACATCTATTATCGGATCAATAATTAAATATATATTTTAATGGCAGTATCTGTGTTTGTTTTTTTGGTGTATACATGTGCCTTTCACAAAATTTCCTCGTTTTCTGGATTGCTGATATGGAGACAAACTTACACTAAAGAGACGACTTATATTTCAATTTGATAGTGTTATAATAGTACATAATTAAGCAGTAACACTATTTTAACACCTCTAGCATTGAACCAATTTCCCTAAATGCAGTTTCTGTATACGTTTCCCAAAGCAATTACTGCAGGTTACTATATGTTCATATGACATGTTTATCTGTTCAGATTCTTTAATGCACTAAAGTGTGAGTGTGTCAAAAGATGTTTACATTGGCTTCACTTTGACTTAATTCTGGTGACTACGGAATACCTATGATTTAATATTGGTAAATACAGAGCAACTAATACTAAATACAGGTTACTGTGACAAAATATCACTATGACTTTGTATTGGTAATTGTGACAGAACAACTATGACTCATAAGTGATTCGAAGGTCCTAAATTTTAAAGGCGACTGAGGAAAAACAAAGGTAAAAGAATAGAATTAATCTAGATGGGTAGATGCACTAGCCCCAAAGTCAATACGTTACCTTATTTTCATATATCGGATGTGTATATTCTGAACCGTGTCGCTATCCAAGCGAATTAAAAACGTGGCATACAGGTTATGGAAAGCCTCTGGGACTTAAAGTCCACCAGCAGTGTCTACCACCTGCAATCTCGAAACTTGTACAAAAGACACACAAGTTAATGGAATCTTGTATTACAGCTTAAGAATTAGATATAGTAGAGAAAGACAATGGCAGAAAAATGCGTCATATAGGTGTTTTGTGCCTCTAGGACTCCTTAGTGATGTTTGGAGCCTAAACTTTCAATGTATTCCGTATAATATATATAGAATTGATTATAAAGCCAAGAAACATGAATGATTTAACGAAACAGGTGAGAAGAGTAGGTGAGCGTAGTTGGTCAAAAGCTTATCAGTTATTCTTATTGCTCATTAACAAATAAATAGTTTACGCTACATGGTCTGATTGGATCTGAAGCCTTTGTTTACATTATTCATTATGTACTTGCCATACTTGAGTGATATACAACAATACATTTATCGAGTGCATTTCGGCGCATAGATGTCTAGAACACCAACACGAAAAATTTAAATGAATTAGTAGCACGGTATCTTCAACAATTTCCTCAAATACAAACGGTTTAAATGACCCCATTGCGAATATATCTTTGTCGCCATGAATATCCTGAAAATATTTCTACATACATAACGTCAGCTTCCACTGATGATACCCGTATGACTGACACTGGCATTACTTCAGTATATCTGTTTTAATCCAATCGAGCAAATGCTTCGATAGTTTTTATCTTTTAAATTTTAGAGACTGTTTAGCAATAAAGTTGTATGTACATTGCGAAATCACATGTCTTCGTGAGGCCCAATGATTGTGATTTTTCTAAAATATACAACAGAATTTCGTGAAAACTTCATCATTTTGTTGATAGATGAACCAAATAATAGGTTTATACTTATTTCAGAAGTTGTTAGAATATGAATTACTTGACTAAGAGGACACACGATGTCAACGAAAAATGAACCTCTCACGAAAATTCTGACTGTTGCAGTATAATGGATTTTTTAAAATCTATATCTTGTCCCATGCATCCACCAATCAAATTTCAGTTGATATTTTGCGATTGCAATAAACGTGAATTCTGCATTTCTAGAGGAAAAACTTCTATTGTACTCAATAATTGTATCATAGTTATTAGCACGTCTACCTCCCAAAACAATGCTGTTTGCATTTCATATGCGATGGTTCAATATCTAATCAGCTGTTGTCAATGTCACGTTGTCAACTCACATCAATGTGTTTTGAGATATATAGACTGATAATAATTACTTTTTGGATATAGAGTTTTACATAGCCATTTCGTTATGTATATTGGTTCCATTTTTGTTAGTCTTGTTCTACTCTGGGAACGTGACAATGACTGAGATACAATGTGGGTGTCGTCAATAAATCAGACATTTCCCCGCTTTATATCAATTCATACATTCTTTTATTTCCCTGCTTTATATCAGTTTTTACCTTTATTCACTTTCCCGCTTTATATCAATAAATATCATCACCTACTTGCCCGCTTCATATCAAATCATACCTTCACTCGTAAGTATATTATTTGAAACTAATTGCTAACATATTTGGATATTTGGTTAGTGTCTATCCCTTCTGAATAACCTACGATCAATTTATAGCTAAAGTGAAGACACGATCGTAGAAAAGAAACGCAAACAAAGTGTCTTGTACAATTTGTTATTAGTATCGGAACATAGAAATTTCGGAAAGTTACTATTGTACGTATAGGTACACACCTAACACAGTTGTATCAATATGGAAGGCTATTTAATCCATTTCCGGTGCTTTAGAAACGTTTCAAAATGCAGCTATGTTTGCGGAAAGTACGCAAAAATGAATAATGCCAACAACAAGCCAAGTGCCTAGTAGGTATAAAGTTTTTTTGGCATGACGGTTGTCTTGGCGCAAATCCAATTTGATATTCACCTTCTGTATGATTATACAAAAAACACAATGCCCATGAGATACATTAATTAGACTATGAAAAACATTAAAAGAATTATTCATTAAGGGATTCTAGTTGAAAGGTAAATAGAAGCATTGACAATTTCATATGACCAACAAGCAAAGGAGAGAATGGATCTGTTTAACATGATGGCAGTGACTTTAATTGTACCGGTACTCACAAATGTGGATGCCACTGTTTTAGTGTCGTTATTCACAAGATCAGCAGAAGATTTGCAGTGTACTTTACCTTTTCTACAACTGTACACTATCGGATATATACGTTGTCAAAAGGAATGCATCCGCTATTCTATATGTGATGTGTTAGAATACAACAAAGATTTGCTTGAATGTTATCTGTATATGAACACTACATGTGTTACCACGTTGCAGTCACCAGCTGATAATATATTTATGAGGAGAACTGATATCAAAGAGGTAAGCATATATTGAATGATTTCTATCCTATTCTTAATGAACGTATCAAAGGATGTATGTTACCTTTGGCAATTAAATTTACCACATAATAAAGCATAATTTTTATTTTAATTGCATGTTCGTATGATTTATATTTGTTTTAACAAGCTCTTATTATTATTTATCCACTAAAGATTTCAATTTGCTATAAATAATAACCATCTTTAATATCGAGAATATTTAAACAACAAATAAAAGTGCTGAGGACACAAATGAGAGCACGGGCATTAGTTGTGCTAGATGTGATGCTGGTTATGCTGTAATGTTTTACAATATCAAGAGTTCAAACATCAATTAAAACAGAAACAAACATAAGAGTTATAAGGATAAAAATGCATTAATGACTTATTAAGCTTATGTTCCTATGTATTTGAAGTATGCATCAAATCGGATGGTTTTGCGCATATACTATAGATTAGATCATGAATTCCGTTTTGATCTCGAGACAACATTCGAGCCTTAAAACGACAAAATTCATTATCTAATTTTCCTTTCATGCATATTCAACAATTGATGACATAGAAGCTTCGCTCACTTTCCAGTGCAGTTAAAGTAAGGCCAGGATGTAGGTCGCGGCATAGGAAAAGTCTTTACATGTTCCTCTGATTATTTGTCTAATTTAGTGCAAACATAGATTCCTTATTTACAGACTAGAAATGCGTCATGTCCATCTCTAAAAGGCAAAGGTATCTGTTCACCAGTGTAGATCGAGAAAACAACGGAGAACGCTTTGATAGGTGACAGAAGACTAATCTTAGGTTGTCAGTATGTTTCTTTCAAATGGAGATTGGGCTTTGCTTATCGTTGTGTAGAGCATTATCCAGTAAATGTAGGAGAAAATATCACGTGACATGTGATTTTATTTAGTTGTTGTGATTTAGCAATTGAAGTTGACTAATGGACTGTGGATATCACCTTCTGTAACGGAATATTGTCTTTATATTTATTCTGTCGTTATCAACAAATTCACGGAGAAATATGAATCTGAATAGGTGAAAAATGATTATCGTCATCCTACTGTCCACAATGACACGCTTGAGCGTGTCGTTTGATAAATTTCTAATGTCGATAATGATAATCTGTCTTAACATGAAAGATGGACGACGTCTTTGAGCTAGCGTCAAAGTATACTCGGCGTCAATGAAAACGCAACTCCTTTAAATTACTGTCAAAATTTACCAGTTATAGTTTTGAATACAATATTTAATAAAATACCTAAAAGTTGATTATGTCCATAACAAAATTCACTCAATGCAATCAGCACTACATCATGGGAATACTTTGATTTCCGGTGACTAATGTCCATACCCCCAAAATCAAAATTACTACGTTCAATATCTAATGTGGCCACCATTTGCAGCGACACAAGCGCGGCATTGACCGAATAAGGCGTTGAATTTTGATTTGAGGAATGTTCCTCTACTCTTCCTGAAGAGCGATTTCAAGCTGCCGACGCGTCTGGGGCTGTTGTGGTCGCTCTCTCACAGCCCTACCCAATTGGTCCCAAAGATGCTCGATCGGACTAAGATCCGGGGAAAACGCGGGCCACGGAAGGGTTGCGATGTTCTGATGTTGAAGGTAGTCTGTAGTGATACGAGCGGTATGTGGTCGTGCATTGTCCTGCTGTAATAACGCTACGTTTGGGTGTCCAGCAAAGAATGGAACAACAGCAGGAGTTAAGACCTCGTTGATGTAGCGCTGTGCTGTTAGATTGCCGTCAATAATTACTAGAGGGGTACGGTATGCAAAAGAGATACCTCCCCACACCATCACACTGCCCCCGCCCCACCTATCCGTTTCCGTTACACAGCAGTCCAAAAACCTTTCACCTCGACGTCGCCACACTCGAATTCTACCGTCATTTCCTCTGAGGCGGAATCTCGATTCGTCGGTGAACAGGACGCCAGCCCACCGACGTTGGGTCCATCCTCGGCGCTGTCTTGTCCAATTTAGACGATTCTGACGGCGAATTTGAGTCAATTCGTTTCCTCTAAATGGACGGCGCGACGCCAATCCGGCTGTGCGAAGGCGACGGCGCACAGTACTAGCTGACAAACGTCTGCCATGACTTCCTATCGTCTGTCTTGTCGCGGTTTGAAAACGATCTCGCAGGTGACTTAGTCGAATGTAACGGTCCTGGTTTGGCGTCGTCACTCTCTGTCGCCCCGGACGAGGTCGATCTCTCACGGATCCGGTTTGTCGCACTCGTTCTGCCAGTCGATTGATTGTGGAAGCAGAACAACCCATTCTCCTGGCAACTTCCCTCTGAGAAAGCCCTCCTGCCAGCATACCCCGAGCTTCGTGTCTTTCATTGTCTGTCAGTCGAGGCATTTGTAGCAAATAATGATGATAATTTAAAAAATTGATGACGGAAAAATGTCTGCCTGTAACTACAGTGTTCACTAGTAGTGACTGAGCAAGGATATAACGCACTTTAGAGCGCCGACGTGCAAACTCATGCTTTTACGACAATGCCCTGTGGTACGACAAGGAGTTGATATTACTCGACCATTATTTCGTTAGTTTTGTAGTGCATTGTGTTGTGGCTAAATACAGCAGAATAAGAATCTAATCCTTGTTGTGAAGAATATATTATGTCCAAAATTTTAGTGTTGCGTTTTCATTGGCGCCGAGTATATATCAGAATATATAGGTCATGAAAATCATTCAATTAAAACATGTAACCATTATTAAGGATTCATAGCATTGCAAAGAATTAAAATTGATTCCTATTAACTAAATGGAGCTTTAATGAAATGTGTTGTCCAAAGTCTAAAAATAACTCTGTAAAACCATGTTCCTGTTTCACATTTTGCTATGACAGGTAGATAATGTAACGCGTCTATTTTGGAAGGGACATTACTTGATCATAGTGAGGCTACAACACCAGTATGACATAATTAATTTTAAGCTTAATAAGCTGTCATCAGTCGCTGTGTAAATCTGTCTTTTCTTCATATCTTGCCCCAGTTTTTTTTAATTTGAGTTTGAATTATGATTATGACGCCATGCTAGTATTTCTCAATTTTTTATGCCCGTCATATGTTGTCCGTTTACTTTTCATATTTTTAGTTGCTTCTCGAGCAAGCCCCTAAGCCAATTCAAATCCAATCAGGTCACTGGCATTAATATCTGATGGAGCATAATTTGTGTTCGTGATCCTCTGGAGATCACGGGGTGGAGCAAAAACCCAGCATGTACATTTACATTTATTGTTCAGTCGAACCCACTGAATTTGAACTCGGTTATATTGAAAACCCGATTTATTCAAATAAGAAAAAAATATCCCCGTCAAAATGTCCTCTCTGTCTTAGTAGTTTCACTTCATTAAATGACATCGGTTAATTTGAAATCCCGCATTATGTGAAAGGTAAATACTGGCCCTTGACAGTACTAATGAACTGTCCCCGTGAGTATTGTCGTCACGCTTTAATGCGTCTGTTTCTCTAGTACAATGTCCTCGTAAAAATATGACACAAAATAAATAAATTATGAGCATCAATCAATAAACTAAGGCCGTTAGGCATGATCTGTTCGCTTTTCTATAGTTTGCTATTAAAAGATAACGACAATCACACGTATCAAATGTTTTCACTCGATCACTCCTCGAAAACCAAGAGCATTGCTATAGAATAGTATTGCTGTCAATCACAATTATTCCATCATATGCGTTGAAATCTATGTCTCAGTATGGAGTTGGAAACTGTCTGAATCAATACCTATGTTTTTAATGGTGTTTTCATCTAATCCTGTCGTTTTAATGGTATCATTTTTCAAAGATTTTTACCGATTCGATTTTAAATAAAGTTAAAGGAATGTAATATAATGCTAAAATAAGTAATGAAAAATGCTTTACTTGATAAAAATAAACCACAAATACAATCTACAGAGAAGACGTTGCACAAGGCCTTTTAGGAGTAACATTTGTAGAAGATTGACGGTAAATATCATGTTTTATTGGTATTATTTTGTTACTTTTTATGAATACATATATATATATTTATTGCATTTGCTAGTCAGTATGTGATAAAAGAAACTTTTGTCAAAAGGACAATTTTATTTTCGGTTATATTGATGATATAATGGATAACAAGATATATTATCAATTACGTCATTTAACCACACAATTACTAGTATCTGGAAACAAACACAAAACAGACTCTTTCACACAATCATTTAATCTACATATTTTCCAGAACGACAGACATAGGAACATTTCTTTAATATAGCAGTGATTGATTCTATTTCTTTATTGTGAATTTTCCATTTCTGGATAGCAGTATCCTACTTTTCCTAACTAATATCGTAGTTTATTCGATATCAAACTTTGTGTTCCTTATAACATGTTTTATGAAAACAATGGTGGCAGCTGGTTGGTCAGTTAACAAACACAAAATCGAATGATGTGGGTTGATGAGAATTATAAGCGATCTTGAAAAAAGCAAATTCATTCGATCATTTTAGCGTCTACATTTCTTTTGTGACGTCTTTCTTTGACGTTGTGCGTTATTTTTAAAAAATCCCATAGTTTAATGTAAAGTGCAGACAAAACGTGTGAACTAAAATTAATCCAGGATCCTACGATGAAACTTTGTTTAATTATTATGGAATGGGTTTGGTAAAGTGCTCTCTAAATTCTGACGTGATTTTCAGCTTTATCGAAAAACAAAATGGCCGCCATGACGCCATATTTTGATTTGTCCCCTAACGTCAATTTCTCTATAATGACGTGACATTTTGAAATTATCTTTGGATACGTTATGTAGATTGAAAATAAATGGCACCTCTTATGGGAATTTTTTTGTGTAAAACGTCAACGTCCGGTGTTCGTTAGTGGTCAAAGTTCAAAAGTACCAAACTACAAGAAAATTTTTCTAAAGTATGGAAAGGTCTAGACGTTCGACATTCACACATATAATGATAAGGTAATGGCATATTAAGTTTGTTAATATGAATGACCTGGACCTACTTTCAAGGTCACAAGGGTCAATTATATTAATATCATTAAATGACGTTTTCTTACATTTTAAGAGGAAAACAGTTACGTGATTTGATTAAGAACCTTCCACGGAAACTTGCTTTTGATTGGTCAAATAACAATGTAGGGTACTAACGTATACGAAACTTCTCAAGTTTGGACAGACCTAGAAACTTGATATTGAGGACATATAAAGTTAATATAATTGTCTATAGCTGTTGTTAATATGGATGACCTTGACTCACTTTCAAGGTCACGGAGGTCAATTGTATCAGTAGCGTTAAATGACATTTTTGCCAGCAATGACAAAATTTGGTAATTTTCCTTCTATTGACACTTAAAATCGTCTGTTATTATCAGAACATTTTGGAGGAATTAAACTTGTCCGGTAGGTGTCAAAGTTTTCATTAAGTGATATTTGGACAACCAAACGTTTAGAATCTTCTTGAGTTCTGTGAAGCCAGAAGACCTGATATTTCACATTTATAGCATGTTAACATAACGGTGAATCGAGTTTGATAATATAAATTACCTTTACCCACTTTCTAGATCACAGGTTTCAATTATGTAAAACATTCCTAAGAATTCAATTGATAACAATAATTCATACTTTCCAAAAATTCAACTTCAGGGTTTTTTTTGTTGCATTTCAAAATTAGCGTTTTACATAATTATTTTGGAAAACAGTACATTCAGTGCTTTGATCTCTTACTATTGATGATTCCTTTTGTACTTTGATTTCATACAGAATGCCAATGTATTGCAGGCATTGACTTTAATTACTGTCCCGTTATATATATCTATTTGTTCATGCTATGTGCACGACGTGTGTTTAAGTGTAATTATCAATATGTCTATATTAGTATTACATAGAGTATTCAATTTAAACATATATCAGCATTACCGTTATCCTTTGCAGACACTTATTGGAGCATGTCAGCTGAACGGTTGTCCGGAATCCGCCTGTGTTAGCTTGAGGGAAGGAGGGCACAAATGTGTCATCGACAGAGGTAACACATTTCATATAACATAAGAAGGGTTAAATTTGTTTACAAGAACCAGGTAAACATATTAAGAACATAAAATTGATAAATTTATATAAATCTAATTAGCACTCACTTCGCATTAAAAAAAAGTATTTAATTTCGTTATTCCCTCGTTTCATACCGACGTAAAATAGTTTATAGAATGTCAGTCCACTTCGGATTATGTTTTTCATTCTTGTGATCCATTGATATATGACTTAAAAATCTCCTTCTTTCATCGTGACTCTGCTGATATTCTTCAGTTGTATCTCACAGCCAACAATCTAGTGTGACCTTTGTTGACATTGAGGGATTGAGTTTTGGACTGTTTCGAGCTACCGAAAAGGAATTCAGAGCAAAACAGACATGTGAGCTGTATAATGGACGACTGGCCGTTTTGAACACGCCAAGGAAATTCGCAATTCTGGCTGCGTCCCTACTGCAAGTCGATGGTAAAGGGCAAACATTACATTTTTTTTCTTATCTTAAGCACGTGTCTAAAACAACACGGGGTTTGTTTGTCCAGTACATCTTGTTCCTCCCCCACCCCTTCTCCCCGGAAAAACAAATCTTACAAAAATAATCAATTATTGAAAATTGAATTTTTTCATGTCGTTTTCGATTTCATTTTGTATGAAGGCTATTGCTACATTAGCATGGTGTGGCAGTGTCACTTATCTTGTAAATTGCAGTCAGTACTTTCGAAATATCATCCCTTAACATGCCATTGATGTTTGTCAAATGTTTCAATGATTGAATCATTACAATTGAATATGATAATGTTTACGATTTCTTACACTCTGTGTTCTGTTGTTGTCATGTTTTAGTTTCAAAGTTTCTAATACACTACTCATTTATCATTATAACATTAATTCTTGTAGATCAAAAAGTGAAATGGTGGGTTGGAGCATACAGAAATGCTTCGGGGGATGTGAGGTGGACAACTGGTGAACTCGTGCCACCTATAAACATACATGAAAGTAACGAATATTGCTACACAGTCTTTGGAGGGGACAAACTTGATGACAGTAAATGCGGCATATCGAGGCCGTATGTATGTGAAATATAGCTTTACGAACGAACATTACGAGGGAACATTGGTGAGAATATATATATATATATAATATCTTTGAGAGAGACGTCAAAGGAAGAGAGAAACATCTTGTTTTATTAGTTCGGAAATGTTTATGTTTTCAAGTTTCTTTTTGTAATTTCAGTTTAGATTCCTAAAGACACTGCAGTGCTTATTGTTTTCCTCTGAAGACTTATGACTTCAACTCCAATATGGAATAATTCATTTTGATGACAAGAAATGTTTTTGTCAGCACTGAAAGGATGTGGGCATCATCTTACACTCCCGTGCATAAATGAATGATTCCTTATGGACCCTCATCATCTCTCGCAAATATTAATTGTATACAACGACAAAACATAGCTTTCACACAAACACTTAAACCTATATATTCCATATATGCTTTAATGCCAAGCGACATAAAATCAAACAACATACATACACAACACTTGTATACATTTTACCTACGTTCACGTCCTCACCCATTCCCATCAAATATGCACTATATATATTCTGTCCTACAATCTTAACCGTCAAAATATCCACACAAATCTCCTCCATACCAATGCTCTGGCTACTAATTTACGTGTAGCTTCATAAGTGTTTATCACCTTACTTCAAAGCATTTTATTTATTCCCTCAAAAAACTCACGCTCATTTACCATTTATTTATTTTTATTATTTATTTATTTATATTTTTTTTCTTAATTTTTTTCCCGTCGATACCGAAGGTTGCGCTATGGTCTTTGAAGAAGCATGTCATAGAGATTTAACAGTTCAGTAGTTACAAGAACGGTTTAATGTGTTATGTTTTTTCTATCTCTGTCTATAGCGCTGCTCTGATTACTTGTACAACAATTTACTAAGTATATAAACTATTAATTTGATCAAACTAAAATGACGTTTTCGTTCTTTGCAATGTAAGGATCTGCACATTAAAACGAAAGGAAAAATATTTTGTTTACACATAATCGTTGGAAGTGACAGGAAATGCCCTAACAATAGTATAGATTAATTAATGTATTATTTTTTCGGTTTAGAAATATTTCAAAATGCTGTAGTCTGTGTATTAGAAACAACCAGCAACTTAAATTACAGTATTCTCTTACTTCATTCAATTTAAAATATGATAAGTATACTAGAATTCAACTCATTTATGGAATGTACACGAAAACAAAACAAATAGAAATGGCAAAGGGTCTCGTAGCTCTCTCGTCCCAGTTGCTCAAGAGTTAACATGTGGTTCGTGAACACTTCAAATTGTAACCACTGAACTAACAATCAACTTTCGTAAATGTTCCTGAATCTCAGAAAGACAGAAATGCAAGTACGGTATAGCATGCAAGTCATACAAAAATGCATATTGCTAATATGATTGAAATTAGGAAATCTTAATCTTACCGATTCCCGGTAGCTCAAAGGTTAGTAAGAGTTGACCAGTGGATAGTGAAAAATTCCAATTGTTGTGGCGCCAATGGAAATTAATACTCAACGCCAGTAATGGATGGTATATTCCGGATGGCGGTCCGAATCCATTTCTTTGTTTGGTAACTGGTTACTGTTTCCTCCATTAAAATGTTGTTACGCTACTACGAAATGTTTTGTTGTGATTTATGTCTTCCTAATAGTGGCGCAAAATATATCAATCAGGCCTTTGTGAACAAATCTTAAGCAGTGAAGAAATGATCATATTTGCTTTCAGTTTTGTTGATATCATATTTGAACATTTTCATTAATATCCACTTATTATCTCTAGCCAGCTTTTGAACAACTAGGCCAGGTATGCTTTGAATGCAATAACTTTATTCACGTCCTTTTCCAAAATATGCTTTTAGCGTCAATAACATTTTTGAATGGAGTGAATTGTATATGAGAACTTAAAAAAATCCTTTTTTTTAACTCTAGGTTTAAAGGGGTGATGTCAGACAAGGGTTAACCTACGGACAACATAGTCCCATTTTCCATTTAACTTTACCGTGATCATAATATACATCATATCCGAGAAAGCTTATCTCTAAAATCAGTAATATGAGTATTCGTTTCTATTTCCTATATAATTCTATATTTACCAATAAGGTATTTTTTACCCTGGCTTTCTTTTAGAAAACATGACATTTTGTTCAATTGACATGTATCTATATTCCATCTGTCGTCAAGAAACCAATGAAACTATACAATAGTATCACGCTGTAACGATGTTTTAAAATAAGATTATCATCTCTATCTTTCTCGGTCCACAATTAGAGCATCTGAAAAATGATGGGCAAAATAGTACATTTTGTATGTGAATCTACCTATAATAACTGCGTATGTTTGCTTCTATGGACTAAAAGATTAAATTTTGTTAATTATTGTATAACACATAGATAGTCTATGACTCTGCAAAACCTGAATCTCCGTTAAGTATAAATCAATTTATTATAGTGTCACATGTGAGGAAAAATATATTACAAAGTATGTCAGCTCACCTATTCTGACATACAGTCCATTATGATACTTACAAGGCATCCTCTTTATTCCCCTATTACTCTCTATTGTCAATAAAAAGTACAAATGTACATCAGTTATCAAAAGTAGTCTGTACCGCAAAACACTATTTTGACATAAATAAATCACAATATTAGCAGATACATGCAAGATTTGGATGTAGAATTCGAAATGAGTGAAAAAGGTTGGGTCAATCTTAACCGAGAAGTCACTAATCCCAGGACGCCCGTCCAGGTAAAAGTATTCCCTCAGATGTACAAAGTTGAAAGGTGAGGGATATATTAAGTCTGTGCATAAACAGGACATTTATGATTTCCTACATTCAACATATAATTACTACACATTATGTCGTGGCTACATATCCTAAATATACACATGTTTTACTTTAAAAGATATGTAATAGCTATATCATAAAATAAGACTCGGCGCCGATTTTATATCAACATCTTATTATGTACTGTATAAATTTGATTTATACTTTACGGAGGATAAAACTCAGCGGACGATTTTCTAGTTTTATAACAGTTCCGAAGATCTAGCGTTAATGCTAATGGGGAGCATTTATACCTTATCACTTTCACAGTTATGGCATTTACATTGGTACAAATTCATTATTATGTTATCAATTTGTATATTTACAATATCAGTAGGTACATTAATCTAGCCGTAAAGGAAATTTACAGAACGCTAGTATTCAATTAAATTTGGACTCATGTTGAAAAGGTAAACTTGTAAGTGTTACTAATTGAGAACAAGTTCACATGATTAACAAGTAAACATTAACAAGAGAATGGATCTGTTTGATATGATGACAGAGCATGTTATGATTCAGCTTTGGCTCGTTGTCCACAATAACAATAATACCAGGTATTCAAGAAGGGTAAGCGTCTTCTGATTCATTGACGATATCTGCTATTGCAAATATTGGTCAATCCATGTAGGTAACGCCTCGTTCTCAAACGAGAACCATAACAACAAAACCACCAAGTCTGATAATGACATCGAACAAGAAAATATTATATTTTTATTTCTATGAAACTAATATGGCGACAGCAAAATATCCATAGTCCCCACCATCACGTTAGAGTACGAAAATAACAAATATGGGCGACAAAAATACTACTTGTTCATATATACGATCGACATTCCATAGGGAAATAAAACAGTTTTTTTGCTCTGCCGATTGAACTATCGCGGGCCCCGGGACAGAAGTAGTCTTTTCTGTGATATATCAATGTATGCGGACATGAATATATAATGGGTATGTTAACTTTATTGCTATTTATATATATCCAATGACACCAAACCATAATCTTTCAATAAATATTTCTTTTTCATTATCTGTCTGATTAAGTTTAATTCCATTGAGGATGTACACTACTCGTTTCCATGCCAACAAACTAATGTGGTATGAAGTAAACATATTTTGATGTTCGAGAAAAAATAAGATGTCCGTGACAGCTCCATTCCTGTGCCAAAATTACAAAAAAACCACCTTCAGGGAAATTGATTCTTTCAAATATTGTCGCTATTTTATGCCACATGCATTTTGCATATTCTGAATCTAATTGCATACATACATATTAAAATCCATTATGATATGAGTGCAATAACTATTACAACTATTGGTCTCATCAGAAATAGAAAGATTGTACAAAATATACATAAGTGACCGGCATCTTTAATACAAATTTAGTTACAGTAATGCTGAGATACATTTAGAGTGTTAGATAACATAATCAAGTTACATTGAGAAGTACATATACTCAATGATGGAGTTAGAGTGTAATAACTATGAAAAGCCATATACCCATCAGTGTATTTCATAAATTAGAATAATTCTGTTACTTACAAAAACATGTATGAGGATTTTAAAGAAATGTCGTGTTTATCACGAGCTGTTCAACATCAATCATTCTTTTCGTTTTATTTCAATTACATTTAAGAATTTGTCATCATTGATATATAACCAGGAATGAACATCGCATGACAAATGAACATAGTATGACATGAAGATTTTGACTAACATAATATTTTTCAAATAAGAACTTAATACGTATTTATTTTATCTCCGATAAATTGCTTAAATGCACAAAAAAGTCCCAACGAGTTAGAGAAGGGTAAAAGGTGAAAAATCATGTCCAAAGATGACACCGTCCGCTGAGCAATACAGATTTTCGGGAAAAATAGCAAAATAGATGATTTAAGATTAACATGTTCTCTCTTTTCATGATTAAAACATGTTTATTTTCTGTTTACAATTCATAGATATTTGTTAATATTTTATCTATTTTAACTAAAAATACCAACATCCATTTTATGAGTCTAAGCATGTATTTATCTCCCATTTGTAGAATATCATAAATCACATAGAACCCTTTTTGAAAACCGAAATCACACGTTTTTAGAAAACTGTGATAGTATTCGAAAAAAACCCACATACTAGCATGTCTAGCTGTTACTTAAACTATTTTGAATGATCAAAGCTATTTATTTGATGGACAAAGACTTTCATCATAAAACAATCAATGCAATCTGCGCAAGTCAACAGTTATAGTGCAATGTTAAATTGCCTGATAATACATTTAATGACAGGATCATTACCATTATCATATAATCTTACCATTATCATACACCCTCATTGATGACAATTCCAACTGTTTTGATTTATATTTTGATTGTGGTTAGAACAACAGCACATAAACAAAAGAACTGTCTTGAAACCTCACACATAGACCTCTGCATACATCTTAATAACTCGCTGGCCTGCACGAACTACTGGTAAGTTCACCTGTTGATGACATACTGTAAGTGTAATTTAGTCTGATAATGAATCGTTATGAAAGTCGTCACGAATCAAACAACTTCAAATAACCTGTTTTGAAAATATCAACCGATATATTGTTCATACTCCTTGTCAGTACTCCAACCTCATAATACTTAAACGGCGCTTGCTCTTCCATATCTGTGCAGATGATATAACAATTGTTAGACAGCTGCACAACGTTTTATTTCCATTTAGGCCTCCATCACAAATAATGTGGTCCATTATAAAAATTTAACAGCAATGGACTGCTGTGATCAAGTAAATTATGAGTAAAAATTGCTAAGAAGTATACAAAGTCCATTTTACCTCTTTCGTACTCCACAGAAATGAATGCACTGTGTTTTTTTGCAGTAAACAGACAATGTTTGATCTAGCACTGCAATTGTTTACTCACAAACTTTGACATAAAGTTGAACTTTGCAAGTATTTATCGTACCCCAGTACTTGTTCTAATCTATTTAATGTAGATATAGCATTGTCTGTGAAGCATCTGTATCCGTTCCATTTTCATCCAGTAAAACTGAATTGGAACAACTAACTCATCAGCATTATGTACAGCTGACGGAACAATCAAAGCCGTGTTTACGGCGTTTTACTTCTTGTTATGATACACATAATCCCAAGGCATACGGCATACAGGGTGTTAACCAGCAATCGTAATCCAAACTAGTGATGTACTTGAAGTCCAAGTCCAGGTTGCAGCGGGGACAGCAATTACCTAGGTTTTGTACTTTGTGTAATTGCGTGTCCAATGGCCGATACTTTTAGTTGATCTTTTACCTGGATAGTTTTCTTCTAGATGTACCGTGTGGTCTCGGGGACCGATGTCTTCTGAAGATGAATCGACGTCAGTTTTGACACTCATCCCATGATATCATGTCTGATGATCTTCGCAGCAGCTTCTATAATGTTCCTCTTCTCTGCTTCTTCATCAAAGTTCGTGGACTTTTGTTGAAATTGTTTGAGAATTGTTGACATAGCCTCCTATATGGTTATAATATCAGACTTTCTGAATTGCTTGTGAATAGTATTCCACCTCCATAGTGTTCTTGTAATTTTCTCTTCTCTTTTCTCTGTCTATCGGAAAATCCCTCTCCTTCACTGCTCAGTTCCTTCATTTTTTTCTACGAGCTCCAGCAAAGTAACCTGTTGGTCTGCTCTTTCTTCCAAATAATCAATTATTTTCTGGAAGTTTTCTATCTGCGAACTATGCCCTCCTAACTTTGGAGTCCCACTTGTGGAAAATGAAAACGCCTTGGGGACATTTCTGTTTGTTCTAAAAAATTACATTACAGGTTTGATGGTAAAGAGCGTCTGTTGCGTGCAAATCATTCACCGCCTGTATACGTCCTTTAATCTGCATAGCCCAGTCATCATTCCTTCTTTCGCAAATACTTGGGATCTGGTCTTGGAAGTCAGTTGTTCGGACAGGGAAAACATCTACTCCTCTCTTTCTTCCCAATAATGTTGCAGGCTGGGCACAGAGCATACAGTGGCCCCGGAAGTCTAAAACTTCATTGGAACGGAGTTTTGGTGTATTTGTGTGAATGGAGGAGTCATCAGTGTTACCAAACAAGCATTTCCTAAGTTGGGATGGGTGTGTATACTTTTTCCTGCAGATTTTGTGTACCCTAGATCCGGGATGTACAAAAACATTGACCAGTCATCGTCCAGAAATGGTTTTTGGCAGATTGGACATCACATGTTGATGCATTAATATTCATTAGAACAACGACTTAACGTATTGTTGGTGGTATTTTGTTTTTACATAGTGCTCAGATAAGAAAGGTTAATCTGACCAATATGTTGTGTACCAGTGGGTGTCACATAAGACAGGTTAATCTGACCAATATGTTGTGTCCCACTGGGTGTCACATAAGACAGGTTAATCTGACAATATGTTGTGTCCCACTGGGTGTCACATAAGACCGGTTAATCGGACCAATGTGTTGTGTCCCACTGGGTGTCACATAAGACAGGTTAATCTGACCAATATGTTCTGTCTCACTGGGTGTCACATAAGACAGGTTAATCTGACAATATGTTGTGTCGGACCAATGTGTTGTGTCCCACTGGGTGTCACATAAGACAGGTTAATCTGACCAATATGTTCTGTCTCACTGGGTGTCACATAAGACAGGTTAATCTGACAATATGTTGTGTCCCACTGGGTGTCACATAAGACCGGTTAATCGGACCAATGTGTTGTGTCCCACTGGGTGTCACATAAGACAGGTTAATCTGACAATATGTTCTGTCCCACTGGGTGTCACATAAGACCAGTTAATCGGACCAATGTGTTGTGTCCCACTGGATGTCACATAAGACAGGTTAATCTGACAATATGTTGTGTCCCACTGGGTGTCACATAAGACAGGTTAATCTGACAATATGTTGTGTCCCACAGGGTGTCAGATAAGACAGGTTAATCTGACAATATGTTGTGTCCCACTGGGTGTCACATAAGACAGGTTAATCTGACAATATGTTGTGTCCCACTGAGTGTCACATAAGACAGGTTAATCTGACAATATGTTGTGTCCCACAGGGTGTCACATAAGACAGGTTAATCTGACAATATGTTCTGTCCCACTGGGTGTCACATAAGACCAGTTAATCGGACCAATGTGTTGTGTCTCACTGGATGTCACATAAGACAGGTTAATCTGACAATATGTTCTGTCCCACTGGATGTCACATAAGACAGGTTAATCTGACCAATATATTGTGTCCCACAGGGTGTCAGATTAGACAGGTGTTTGTTATATATACCTTGAATAGTCATCAATAATAATTGGCAATGTTTGACAATAAATCAAACAACTGTTCCACATTTCGATTCTTTGTGACTTTTGGCATATAATTGATAAAAATTAAATCTTTGAATTACAACCGGAATTATTTCTTTTGCAAATTTGCCTTATTAAAACATGTATAACTGGAATAACCTATATCTGATTAAAATGTGTTGTCATTATCTGTTCCATTTTGTTTACTAAAAAAGAGTAGTGAATGTTATTCCCTTCTGTCTCATGACTGTATGTTCTACCCTGGATGATAAAACACGCTCTTTATCATTATATAGTGTCGTGACAAATGGAATTTCTCAGATTTATAAAATCACAAATAATCACCATGTATACAAAGAATGCACTTTTGCAGGGATTATCCAAGACTTTCCTATAATGTTACGAGTAGTATCTAGATCCCATTGTTGTTTTGATTTATTAATAGATAACTGAGACGTATTATGCAAGAAAATCGATAATCAAAGCTACCTAATAATACATGCATACAACAATGTGAAGCGCAACAAAATAACTGGAAAACCACCACGGGTATAATCTTTTCCAGTGTTTCTATTTCTTATCAAATAGTATTATTAGCAATAACAGTAAAACAGTATGAAAATCTTCTTGACCTTTGAACTTTGATTTTGAATTTCATTCATGTTCCCGCCATTAGGAACACGTGTGACCTTTCTCTGTGGTATGGGACAATCATGTTGATAAGTTAGTAATATTAATGTGTCGTTATTTGATTCACAATTAACTTAACTTTGATCCTGATTCAGAATAGCAATAGAGGTCATCGTCTCAAGTTTATCATATAATCAATATCATGATCGTTTTGACCCTAACTAACTGATAACTGTGTCGCCGTCAGTTTAGAATTTCTTAATTGATTACAGAATTTTGTTAACAATTGTCTCATGGCGTATTACATGGTGATAGTTATTAAGAAACGAAAATAACGTCATATATACAACATCATGTGCAATAGTTTCATCTTAAATCAAGTGAGATACCAGTCAGAGTTCGAAATCAAGGGCACGACATACTATCTCGTCTTAAACGCTTACCACTTACCTGAAAAAGGAACGAACAGCGATAGCGATTTTAATTTCAGTGTTGTGAAAATTCCATTTCTGACCGGTAGCCTCCCTGTTTTAAAACAAATCACGGTGTTCCAACATTCAAGTTTATCTTAACTGGAAACAATACACTCTATGATTATTCACAACTATCGATCTATTCTCTGCTTACAATATTAAACATTAATTAAATTTGTTATCCTGTCATCATCTCTATATTACCAATATATATATGTATGTATCTCTTTAATACGATTAGAAGAGATGAAAGCGTTTATGTTTTACATCATGTGCTTTCCAGTGTTTTTTTTTTTTTTTTTTTTTCTATGATTACTGGGCACGGAGAATTAACCACATTTCCAATATATATATATATATATATGAAGATGGCCACAAGGCCGGAAAACGTTAGCGATTTTATTTGCCATGTTAATGTTTTGATTTTATATATGTATATATATATTAATTGCTTGGCATCAAGAGATAAACACATCTCTTAACCCGATAACCATATAAACTCTTACTAGGAAACAAATGAGAAAGACAGTGATGATATAAGAATTTACCTTTTGGTCTTGACTGTGACTGAGATTTAATTTGGAAATATTTGAAACAGCAAGCCTGCAGGCATATACATCATTGCTGGGCCTTAAGATCCAGGTGAGTGATACAGGCCCGATGGGCCTCTTGCTCCAGATGAGCATACCTGTCCTATGGACACCTTGTTCAATGAAAAGGAAAGGATGAATAAGAGAAAATTTAATCTTTCGTATTGATGTACATAGCTTACTGAAAGTGTGTTTGAAATTAAAGTAAGATCGGAAATAAACTTTAGAAATGGGAGTAAACAGAGAATTCTCCATACATGTTAATGGGTTTTTTTCAATAAAATACAATATATGTATCCATCGACTTCCGTTATTGACGTAATTTTCTGACACAAGTAGCTATGCTAAATGAACATTTTCTTTACGGACAAGAGTTCTATAACGTAAAATCCCTTCAATCAAATTTCATACGTTATTTGAAATGTTTAGTGTAGACGAGTATAGATTTTCAAATAAAATTGATTAAATCTTTTTCCAAGAGCCACCTCATTTTTCATTTTATTTTTTGTTTGTTTTGTTTTTGTTTTTTTGTTTTTTGTTTTTGTTTTGTTTTTAGATTAACGTGGAGAACAGAATTAAGACATGGCAGAGGGAATCGAAGAAACACAATATAAGGTACCCTGCATGGCTCCCCTTCACAATGACATATGTACATCTATTTCCCTCCTAAAACGCCACAGAAGACAATGAAGTTTGTTAAGATGTCGGGAACATGTGTGTGTGCTACTAATGAACTTACAACAGTGTCTTTCGTAGTTTCAGCTCAGCACTAACTTAATTGCTTCAATAGACAATACAACTATAGGTCAGAGACATAAAATTTCGAAATTATCTGGAAACATGCACTGATAATATTTATGGCTCTAGTAACCCTGATTCCTCAACAGCCCATTTCATCAGCTAGAAACTTGGTAAATGAAATAAATGATGAAAGGGCTCAGTTATGTTCATCATATAGCAATAGGCCTCATTGAGAACAAAGTGCTAAACCTAGACAAGAAAGACCGAAAGGGTGTTTTTACATCAAAATAAAATTCCAAGTGAAAAATAGGTCCAAACTAATGCTTGATAAAGAGAATCTTTAAATCGGACATGCCAAATGAAGTCACAGAGAGATATAGGAGCATTGCTGGTTTCCCAAAATTGTAGCATGCAGTTGGATTCAAATTTTCAAGAGCAACACAAGTGTGCAGAAATTTGGAACGCATTTGCTTTTGGTTTCGGGATTAGATGAAAAGTCACACCAACCGACAATCTACAATGTACACCAGATCCATTCAATGTAATGTAATTCGAGCAACATAACTGCATGAATTAAACGTGACTAGTCCCGAGTCAGATGGATACACCAACCAGAGCAATCTTCAAGATGCATCATCTTTTTTTGTATTACATCATGATCAGTTGCAACCAGATGAACCCATGTCGGTGCCAAATCATCTCCGTTATCATTTGTGCCAAGTCTTTCTCAGTGGCAAATCCTCTTGACCAGTCGTCAACATTTACATCACTTCATCCTGATGAGAGTATCTCAGTGCAAAATCCTCCTGGTGATTCGTCGTCTTTGATGCCACAAGTGGTCAGCGATATAATAAACAGTATTTCAGAATTCTGCAAGAATGAAACCTTTTTGAACCTAGTAATATAAAACATTGCACTTAAGAAAACCATGTAGCTGGTACAGTTGCCTTCAACCTTCAGTCTTGCTTTTATGGCTACAACCAAGGTCAATGTCACTGTTGCCATTTATGGAATTTTGCTTTTTTTAAGTCTTGTCATCACTCTCTAAATTTCTATAAGGATTTTATATCATCAAGGGTCATTGTCGAAAATGAATTGAACCCATCATTGTATATCAACTTTCAACATTTTCGACCGACTTAGAAAAGGCCGATTCTAATTAAGCTTAGCAGCAATGATCCCTACAAGGCAGGGATCAGATTTATACCCCAATAAGTAATTCACTCCTCTGAGTCCTTCAGGACGCCACCGAAAGGGTTGCAAAATTACATTTCCAGATCCTACGAAGAAAGATTTGTCTGGATATAGGACAAATATTGAAACATAATTTCTAACTGTTAGGATCAGCAATTCATTTCCATTGGCCTTTAATGGTCAAATGTCCCTTAGGTTCCGTGGCTTTTGTAAGTATGATTTCAACTTTCAAAACAAATGAAATTTCTTAATAACCATTTAATGTAAGGGTAAAGACAAAAGTCCAGCACGTTTGGTCAGTGAAATTTAATAACATACAAGCAACGTATTCACTTCCAGGCCATTTTAGTGATTAACTTATTATGCACAATCTCTGAATGCCCTTGATTTTGGTGGGCTACAGAAATGCTTTTTCAGATTGTATTGAGAAAAATGAAAAAAATACTTTGATAAAGTCTTTGCCATTTTCAGTGGGAAGAGATTTAGGAAGTTCTTTTGAATATATAGACACAACATGTTTTCCCTTCATCAACTACATTAGCCATAATTTTACATGTGAACATAATACCTACACTCCAATCTAATAAAACTGATGCAAATTATTACCAAAAGAAATATTAATACGGACGTGCCTGATAAAATGTACAAGGAGAATGAGATCAGTTGTTCCGAAAGCGTAAGCATCTTCTGCTTCATCGACGACGTCCGCCATGTAAATCTTGGTCAATTCAAGTGAGTAATTTCATGTTCTTAAAATGAGAACATGACAAAAAAACTGAACAAACAGGCTATAAGATATCAGAATGCGATGATAAACTAACACCAAGTGAGGAATATATAAATTGCCTAGCGACACGTTGTGTTCCACTTCACACATATAGCTTACAATATTGATGCTTGTAAAAAAGCTTGAGAAATTATAGAATAAATGATAAGTGTACACTGGCGACGAGGAAGTACCTGTCAGCAAAAATAACTTGCGTACTATTTAAACATGACAATTCTCAAAAAAAAAACTTCCGCGCGGAAGAAATTACGAGTTCTCATTAATGTATCGTGCGTTTGTTTAACAGGGAAGAAAACTTGAAAGCTATTAAATGAATTGCTTATCTTAACTCTACATCGCAAGGACTAAATATATTATAAAATCTCTACAGGATAGCATACACTGAATGCTTTATGCTTTATGCTAAATGACAATTAGTATGGAATCTTTGTCAACTGATAAGTATCGTACACATTTCATCTAGTTTTATCACTTTAACGATTTTAGTTAGATTGAGGAATGTGGTTTATTTAAGCAGGAACTATTTGTTGCTTTGTTGGTTTCACATACTTGACAATGATTGTGCAAGGTAACTTTGCTCTAAAAAGAAGACGAAATAAAAGCGAATATAGTCCATGAGGAAAATATTATTTCCTTTTCCACATTCATGTAACATTTTAGCCCACACCTACAGGTTGGATTATCATTCCAGGGGCTAAATCCTTCGGTAAATATTGCAGCAAACTACTGGTAAGATGTTTTCATGTTCTCTTGTCTGAATCAAAATACATTTTCACATTTTATAAACAATTTTTTTTAAATATTTGATTTTTATTCCAACTGCATGAATTCTTTAACAGTTATATACTCAGGAATGGCATATTTTATATAAACACTGAATCATTTCACAACTATCTAAAAAAAGGTGTACAACATATGTGGTTTTATGATTAAACTGGTTTGTAAATCATAACAATTATGCCTGAATACCACCACATTTCGCAAGAGAATTGAGGAAAACATATTCCGATTTATCATTGTAGCTGATATGGAAACGCTGAACATAAAAATAGTGACATAAGGAATTCTCTCTAATCCAATATAAGATTCATCAATTATGATTTGAAAATAAATTCAACCTTGATCTTTTATTAAAATTATTGTTTTAAAATCGTGTTACCGTCATTGTTTTACTGGAACATACAATTGTCTATCTGTTTGTGAATCTTGGTAGATAACATAAAAAGCACATGCATCACCTTGATAACTGATGAAAATTGTTGTGACAATTACGAGGTTTTATTACGTATGCAGTTTAAATTAATGTTGATATATCTGTCTTTGTAGATATTTGATGACAGAGAAACACTTCACGATGAAGAGAGCAATCTTGGTGCTTTTTCGAGCTTTTTTCGTAATACCGTTTACAGCCGGAACCAGACGAAGAAGTTCCGGTTCATTCCGGCTCTATGATTGCAGTACGTCATCAACAGTCATGTTTCTTTTACTTCTTGCGTCTATAATCGTCTTCACCGGAAGTCTTTCAATCGCAAATGGAGCCGTGCAACGTATACTTGTGATTAAAGTTATTCTTACTTTCCTTGACGTGGCTGGTATAATAACTTGTACATTGACTGGCTGTCTCATTTACAAACATGGCGTACCATACACTGACTTGTCGATATCGAACGGAAGTAGAAAATCAAAGTATCTACAACTAGGATTCCTGTGGTTGTTTGCGGTATTGTCAGTTGTACTTTTTAGCTTTAAAACCGCTGTTGAGATAGATTGCTGGAATTCGTTTTCATGGATACAAACAATCGATTCAAGCTTCCGCATTATGATAATACTTTGTTATACTACAATATTACATTACATGTCAAGACACAGATTTAAAAAGGTACCATTATTGAACTATGCTGTACGAGTTCTGATATGTATTTACATTTGTTTTTGGATTAACTCATTTATCCGGAGCAAAACATTTATAAACCCAAATAGTCTGGTGACACACAATCATACCATTTCCGACTGGCTACAATGTGCTTTGAATTCGACATCCGGATTAATTTATTACAATTCTAAGAAGTATGTATTTCCCGCGTATGCAGAGTTTCTAATATTAAGTGTTACCCTACTGAATGAGTTCAGTTCTATGATTTCTTCAAATGTTGAAAAAGACAAAGAAAATGGTGAGAACAATGACAACAACGACAGCACTGAGAATAACGGCATTGAAGAGAGGAAACCCTTATTATCTGTATCATATCAGATCGATGGCCATAGTGTGTCGTCATCAACACAATACAGTATAACTATGATTGTCGCTTTGGCGCTCGCATTACTCAACCTGGTCTTCCATATTCTGCACGCATTGTATCCAATAGACACCATGGCTATACCTATGGTATTGTGTACTTGTGCTGTCAAATCGATCATGGTTTTTGCGACGATTTTTGCCTTTTACAGTACAGAAACCATTATGAAGTTTCCAACTGCAAGTGCTTTGACCTATAGTACTAGGGAAAAGATATTCCTTGCATCAGTACTGGCTATCTACAGTAAGTATTGTTTTGCAGTGATGGCAGGTTGTCTATCTTATGACGAAACATGGAAGTCAGTCGTTGCCAAAAATTGCATCAATCTCATTCAAACATACTATCAAAGTGTATTTCTCCTTCATGTTCCAAGATGTGTTCAGAATGCAAACTATAACAAATGTGTTGGTTTTGTTTGTATATGTGTGTTTCTTGGTATTACAAACTTCAGCTATTGGGTAATAGATAGCTTTATCATAGATCAAGCATTCTCAACATTTCAAAATATACATTTCAATGTCCTAAAAACAACTGTATGGCATCTTCTGCACGACATATTTGGACCATTGACATTATATTACAACTTTTCATCAGCTTTTGCTTTCCATTCACTTTACATGCGATTTAGTCCAAAGTAACCTCGACACCACCCTAAATGGTGTGTGTATGTATATGGGGTTGCTTCCTTGACTACTCAAGCTGACATGAACATAGTAAGTGAATAACTACCTGTATAATGTAGCATGCAATGTCATTTCAATAAATAATTTCATTCAGTTTTTATATTTATTTGGGATTATGATTTCAAATTACGTGCATATTCCCTCTGAACATTTTCAGGAGTCTCCGTGTAAATACTTTGTCCTCGTTTTATTGAAGAACAGACTGGATTATCGATTTTGTTGACATACTGGTGTTTTCTTTTTCTATTTTAACAACATTGCATACATAATAATGTATCATAGAAGTTGGTACACTGCTGTGTGCTATATAGCTTATAGAGGGAAACAAGTGAACACATTTCACATGAAGTAAATATATCTGCAGGTTTCAGAGTTTCCCTATTTTTCATTTGATTCTAAAACTCTTATTGAAATGTGATAGCGGAATATGATATTAAGTAATCTCATTCACATTCAAATTATATCAATTGAAGTTTAAAATAATCAGAAAGATTTCGGGTAATGTAAGTGTCATTTTTGTTGTTTAACGAAATTCCATACCTACTTATTGGCTCTCAGGCAACATAGTATATCTTAATATTGTAAACTTTCTGCTTGTTAATACGACAATGATATCGTATAAATAAAATCTTAAAGAGCGTCAACATGTAATACCTAAAACAGTTTAACGAAAATCAGTGATTATTATAAAATGTCGATCCTGTACCTTTTAAATCAAACGATATTATTGAATATATTTGCTGTATTACTCTTATGTTTATAGCCTTTTATTTTCTATTTCTGAATCATATCGAGTACACAATGATATGAATATGATAATATATTTATATCAAAAGAAGGGAAATCCATAGCATTGAATATCATCTTAATTACAAATGACATTGAAAGCATCATATGTGTTGCATAATTCTCTGTGGATATACTAGGTTGGTACAAAAATATTAGGATGAATTTATTCAAAATCAAATGTTACTGAAATACGTATGTTGAATGTGATTCGAGCTCATTTGTTAATAACAAATATTCACTTTTGGAAGAAATGTTACCCCAGATTTACCCCCAATGAAAACGATCCAAGTTGCTATGACAAAAACTGAGAAAATTCAGACATTCACATGTTTATATTTCTTTTATTAATTTTAGCAAAATATCACAGGAAGTAGAATATCACAGACGTGTGTATTTTTATTCATACACGAAAACTGCGTTTTAACAGGCGAGGAAAAAAAGCAACTTGAATATTCAATTCATAGTGATATGCATAATTTTTGTTCAATCACATTAAACAGCTTGTAAAGCATGACTTGTAAAAACACTTTATAAGCAATGCAGCTCATATAAAACATCGGTTACTGATGCAGATGCAAAGAATGAATTCTCTCTCTCTCTCTCTCTCTCTCTCTCTCTCTCGCTCTCTCTCTCTCTCTCTCTCTCTCTCTCTCTCTCTCTCTCTCTCTCTCTCTCTCTCTCTCTCTCTCTCTCTCTCTCTCTCTCTCTCTCTCTCTCTCTCTCTCTCTCTCTCTCTCTCTCTCTCTCTCTCTCTCTGTCTCTGTCTCTGTCTCTCTCTCGCTCTCTGTGTTATTTTATAGTGGTATGAATTTGTTAAAAAAATATTACCCACAAATGAAAAGTCAAATATAATCATAATCCTTCATTGCTTTCTAAATTTGCTCTTCATATCGTTCGTAAATTAATCATGCAAGACATTATTTGGTTCTTTTGTGTGATTTAAGAAAAACTGTCATGATAGATAATGACGAAATCATTGTGTACAAAATTCTCTATTAAAACACATCTTGATGTAGGCAACACCTCAATGGAAATCATTTCAAATCATTTACAATGTCAATCAATATTAATCCAACGACATTTGTCAAGTTATTTCGTATATAAAATAATCAGAGGGTGCAAAACGATCCTTCGTTAAAAATCATATCTATTTGATCATTCGGTGCAGGAATTCTTTTCAGCCTTTAATAAATAAAAATTAGTTATTTTCCTTCTGTTTGCAAATTTAATTGATATAATATATTTAAAACTTTTTTTAATGTAAATTGCTTCTTTTTAACATTTTATTCTAGCGAGGCGCCTTTGGTGGTTATAAGCTAGATCTTGGCGTGGAAAATCAGTAAACAACGTAGTTTAAGAAGGTAACAGAACCTTGAAGTAAATCATCTACTGTCCTCCGAAAGAAAAATATTGTTCTGTGAGTTTGATTATGTAACAAAACTTCATATGTTTTCATATGCTGCACAAGTCTATAAGCCTCCTCCTGATATATTTCAATCTTCAGAATGACGCCCGGAGATTTTTGGCAATGCTTTTAAGACACTGATATTGTTCTGTGCCATTCATGTCTCGAGAAGATGCTGTTTTCCATACTGCTACATGTAGAGAATTATCCTCCTTCAACAACAGAAAACATAACGGTTACCATTAGTAACACACGTCACAAAACCGCAGTGATATCTACATGCATCATAATTTACAAAGTCACAACTATATTTTAAATACAAATACATGATACAAATCAAGACAATCATCACAATTTGGTTATTCTGAATAATAACAAAATAACAAAAAATATTTTCAGCACATTATAATTTTGATATTAATATTACAAAACCTGTATTGTATTGAAAAATGTATAACTTTCGTCCAAAAATTTAACTGAGGAGTTTACGATATCAATACAGAAAGTTGTGAGATTAATCAGCCATCAGAAATGCTTCTTGTACATCTATAATAGAATATACACAATGGATATATAATTAGTAAAGCAACATTTAGCATGAATAGTCGCTCAACACAGTTCAAGCTCTGGATCTTCATTGACTTTGTAAGTACACAGTGGTGGTGAAATGGGCTTTCAAGTGATGCTAGGTTATGATCTGGAGTGGCAGTGGTGATAAGTGGTTAATTGGTCAATAATACTATTCAACTCATACTGATGATACGTTCATTAAACGTCAACTATGTTTCATTAAACAGATTCAATCCAATTCTCACCCTGAAGATGAAGTTGTTGAGGTAGGAATACTGTTGTAAGCTTTGGTTTTCATCCATGTACGTTTTAATTGTCACTTCAACCCAGGCATTGTCAGTGTTCAGTGGGCTGTCTACATACCCTAGGTACACCTTTAACAGAGAATAAAATAGATACATAAACCATGTTTAGTTATATAGTTATATACTGTCTGATATGCTATTTCCTTGGTTTATCTTCATTTTTTTATTTAATAGATAATGTCTGTTGATTGATTAAATACTAATTGGTTGTAAACTTTTCATTCTGTTATAATTTTCAAATATTTTGTTATTTTATATTCTTTAAGAAATTTGCTTCGAAGCGATTCAATTGCAAACGATAATACTTTCAGTGCAAATTGTCATTTAGAAATATTTACGAATTTAATAATCCGGTTAGGAATATAATTCTTCTAGACTGGAAGTACAATTTCAATTACAACTAGTTCTATCGACAAAAAAATGTCAATTTGGATTGGACGTAAGGCATTGTCTTTCTTGATTCTCTCCTTTTAGTGCAAACAGGTGGCGCAATAAAAGGAAAGTAAGAAAGGGACATATAACATATATACATAAGTGTGCTCTAGTTAACGGGAAGTAACTTCTTGGTGTTTATAGATTACGTCAATTACATCAAATTAAATATTATCCCTTTTACTAGGGATATTTATTTTCATCAATTTGTTAAGACCATTACATGATTCATGTTAGATATACAATTAAACACGAATAAGTCGAAGTCGACAGGACCAAATGAACTCTTCGACTTATCCGGTGGTTCGACCTTGCCATGTTCTGTGAACGGAGACATCATGCAATGAAGATTGACCCAATTTCCATAGGTTGTTTACTGGAAACCTGACTCATAACATGGCATGACAGAAATAAATAATTAAAAACATAAATAAAAATATTATATATTAACGACATATTTTATTAAATAATCACTTAAATGTACGAATATAGAACACAAAATGTACGAAAGTCTGATATCTTGGATTGTTGTCTCACAAGTTCCTTTAATAGGTTGGTTGATATCTTGCTGAAGATATAGGTCATCATAGTCAACAATTCACCAGATTTCTCGGAGTTCACCAAACGTCATAACGGACGGCAGTAGATGATGTGTTAGGTTTCGGTGGTGGGGCGGGCTCGTCGTGATCATCACTGTCGATGGGCTGTATCTTTGCAAATAATTTCGTCGTCAGTGATTGGTTCACTGGTTGGTGCGACGGCGTCAACGGAAACAAGTCAACCGAGGGCAATGCCATCTCCATCATCTTCGTTGTCATCCTCTGTTTTTGGTAATGGTGATGGTGTTGGTAGTGGTGGTGGTAGTGAAACCTTCGTGGCGAAAACAGTTCTAAATGTTCTTTTCTGCGACCTGTCTTCTGCATAAGTCGAGGGCGCCGAGAACATTGATCTCTGGTGTTGTATTCTCGATGTACTTGCCAAGGATTCGCTCTCTGTAATGTACCTTGAGGTTCTGAATTATCCCCTGACCCATCGGCCGGTTATTGCCGGTCGTATTGGTGGAAGGGAGGAAGGAAAATGAACTGTAGAGCTGCCAAGGAGGTAATCAAGGTGGGCAGGGCAATTGTCGATGATCATTGCGATCTTCCGGTGCTGTCGGTAGAATTCCCGGTCCAAGTCAGATAGCCAATTCTTAAATATAATCAACAAAAGAAAGAAGCGCACAAAGTTTCCATTGCTGTACACCTTAGCTGTAAGGAAATAATGGAATATTTGGTCAGGTATTACATAAAGAATGCTCTCCCTTCTCGACAATCTACCTTAAAATCAGCCAAGCATAACGATGTCATTGTCTGACTCATTTTGTTTTTCGCGTGTATCCCATTTTGAGTAACTACTGATGACACGAGTGATGTCACACAGACTTTTCTCGTACAGTATTGTAAAGAGAAGACCGGTCCCTTCACATTGATACAAAATTTTGTACAAATTTCCCAAAATATTATAGGCTATAGATTGCTTTTAAACTGTGCGTTTCTTTTGTGTTGAGTAAAGTTTTGCAGTCATCCAAGCCTTCTTGAGAGCTGCCGAGTCTTGACGTTCTTGAAGCATTCTGAAAACGATCAAAGGTAATCTATACGTTCCGTCCATGTTGGCGCGCGCTTAAACTGTTAGGTAGTCTTTCCTCTTCTTCCCACCTTTGCAGTCTGAGCCTTTGAAATGTAACGCCTTATTCGGTTACATCTTGAATAAGATTGCGGTCTTGTCTGCGTTGAAGATGTCGGCAGGTTCATATTTGTTGAGAACGCTGAATAGTTTCGGCACAATCAGTGTCAGCTAAGTTAGCTTCGCCACATATCGTCCGGAAAAGATATTTGGTGTCTAGATGTGAATCGGTCTAATTGAGTTTGCCTTGAAGCTGGTTTTGATCTTCTCAGCATTTCTTAGCCAAGCCAACAGCGTATTTGGTGGAATTTTAAACTGTCTGGCTGTGTCGGTTTTATGTCAGCCTCCTCTCTCAACGGCGAATATTGCGTCGTATTTTGCCTACATGTCTTTAACATCGGGCTTCATCTTCTGTCCTATTCTTTCTTCTATATTCCTATGAAATGCTCCAGTTATCAGCCAGGTGACCCGAATCCTTCATCAGATTGTTCATTTAACTCATTAGTGTGAGTTAGAAATCAAAGACAAATCCAAATTTAGCATCTTAATTTATAGCACCCGTTGGACAAGTTCACTCTAATTTGGACAATTTTACTTAAGTAAAACAATGCCTCACCTGAAGGATTTCTCAATTTATTTATGTGAACAGCGATTCACTTTAATTAACAAACGTGTCTCTCCTTCAACGTCATATCTAATAAGTCAAGAGTCTAATTATCTCATTACCAAGGTGAAGTCGTTTTAATTTTTAAATTCCAGATCGACAATAATATCGCTCCAGCAAAGGGATACTTTAAGTCAATAGTCCTGATATGTGGCAAGAAAAGTGTTACAAAGTCTCGCTAGTGTCGGCGATAACTCGCTACTGACATGAGGTTTAGCAAAGAAAAAACAAAAATACAGTTTGTATATGTACATATATATCCAGTAAATGTATCTGATCATAAATGAATGTCTCAATGATGAACTAGTATTGGTATCTTTCTGCATCGGCGCGATATTGCTTATCATTTCCCTCTGGTTTACGGTAGTGTATTTTAAGTTTGGTTGCCTAAAGAGAAGAGAAAAAAATCAGGACCGAACAAACCTCATCCGATGTATTCGGTTTAAGCGTGTTCGACACAAATGAGTTTTGATGTAGTACAACGTACATATTTTAAATCTGATATAAATACTTCGTTATGTCGAATTATTCCCCCAGTAAATACAGGCCATAGCGTCCATACACATTACAGCAACATGAATGAAAAATCAAAATAAAAAATAGAAATAAGTACCTTAAGCATTTATCCTTTTAAACACGAACGTTCTTGTTATCAGTATGACACTTACCTCCTGACTTTTCTGAAATATTGAATCTAAAATATCCGTTGGCTTCACTGACACGTTCGGAATGAACTCTTTTACTGCCGAAGAGTCTATTGTTTCAGTGGTATGCTCCTGTGTAAAACATTATTGAAAAACATTTGAATTATGATATGTTCTTTGCAGGAAATCTGTATGGCATGTCTTCGTAAAGGTTCAATTCGTCAACTGAATATCTTACACCTTTCTTTTGGCAAATTCTAACTCTTTAACTTTGAAATTCCTTACGAGAAGCTATGGTAAAATATATTTGAAAGACTGAACGTGTTTTAAGTCTGATCGCTGGAATATTTCTTTTCAGATAGAACTTGATTATGACAATTAAAATATATGGATATAAAAACAGTTCCAAGTCATTAATTATGTCAAATACACAATTTAAACGTCGTTTACTGAAATGAAAAATTTGAAATATGCACCAAATTTGGGTTGAATGCATATTGTAACTCAAACTAAATTATGCATTCAACCCAAGCTAGTAGATAATGATACATTTCAACACAGTGATAATTCCTACCTTCACTGGCGACAAATATATATAATTCCATACATAATCGAAAAATATATTCTGATCCATGTTACCTAGTTGACGTTAAAACCATACAGGAACATACAGTTAGTAAGACAGATGTATTCAAACTTTACACTAAACTTTCATCCGTTTATCAAAAACTTTGGGCTAACATTTTAAAAGATACTTACCGGGTAAATAGTCCAATGACCGTCTAATGCTCGTTTCCAGGAAAGAAACTGAAAAAGACGTTTTCCTTTTCGTAGCATTTGTTTCCCAGCCGCGTCGGCTGCCCACCTATAAGGAAGGGATTATTTTTATTCATTGATAAGAAACCTTGATATACATTCCAAATCATTTTTATATTTCAAATAAAGTATAAGATAAAGCAATAACTTTGCACATCACCTCTGAACTCTCATCCTCGATACTCCAGGGGTTGTGATCGCTTTTGCTCCGTGCACCCTAGAGCATTTTGATACAAAGTTGACGGTTCCATGTACGAAACCTTGTTGATAAGACAAGAAGAACAGTTTGATATTTTGATGTACATTTAACGAATCTTCTCGAGGTCGCATAACGATATGTTATGCTGATTTGAAGTTGGGTGTCGCTCCATTATAATCATCAATGCAGCGTATCAGCCATTGATCAATTTGTTTTCTCCTGCAACTTAGCATCGTTTCTGACCAATAGAAAATAAGGTAACTGCAACTGCAAGACATATCAATATCAACATACCTTGTAATTATTAATCTTTTCTCGTGGTTTGGTCCCCAAACAGCAAGACAACCACGCCCTATTACTCCAGTCCTTCCGATGGGATTTCGTGGAATACGGCCAACAACTTTATATTTCCCAAGAACACTCCGCCTGTCCACGGTGTATTCCTGGTCGTATTCGTTAAATGATAATGATTTACTCGATTGTAGAAGCATCGACCTGATCAAAATATTGAAAAATAAGCCTATATCAACGAAACATTGCGAAGTGTTTATTCAAATCAAAACAAAGAATGAGTTTTAAAAGGCAAAACAATTTTGTACAATGTACATGTACCTATTTCTAGCGTAAAATCCCACTACTGCATCCAATTGCAACGTAGAATCCCAACGCTGCAACTAGTTCTTATTATGAAAAGAATACCAGAACAGCGTGGCAAGTGGCCCATTTTCACGTCCGTGTCATTAGTATCATTATTCCATATTCAAACAGAAAGTTTAATCCTGATTACCAGGGGGAAAATAAATGCTTACCACCTCAGCAATCAACCGCCCATGTCTTATTTTATATACAATTGTAGCGATAATGTATTTCATTAGATCAAAGCTATTGTCATTGCAGCGTATGTTGACAATAACAGGTCTACTAGAAGTTATATTCATCAATGTTACCTGCTAGGTTCTGCTTTCTTCATGTCTGTCTCAGCGACAGACGTTTCTGGGTTATTCTTATCGATAACTTTCGGATTGTAATCCTGGTATTTTGTCTGAAACATGACCAGACGAATACGTAAAACCATTGCTAAGTGAAACACTTACATATTGTTAATAAACGAATGATATGAAGTATGCCACTGAAAAAAAAATTATTTTGATCATAAACATACAATATTTAATCAGATCTCGCCATCAACCATGTAATCGGTTTTTGATGATATGCTCGTACAAAATGCAGTAGAGCATCATTATCACTATGAGGAAAGTAATGCCATTCTATATGTTGTACTAACTGCATTACAATTCACAACACGAATCAATTATGTGATCATACCTTCCATGATACGAGATTATCGGGTACTGGGAAACGGGCAACGGCAGTTGAAGGATACACACAAACACGTGATAGGAAATGTAGCTTGGATTTTTTCACTTTTATAAAATCTTCTGTCTTTGTTTCTGTAAGAAAAACATTTTCTGTTTGTATGATTCCAGACAATAAAATGTTATATTATAATCACATAAGACATTATTGTCACCAATTTTACAAACCCTTTATTAGGTCAGAACAAAGCAAAGTACTGTAATGTGTCAAAACTGAACTTGATCACTGTTGATCTCTGAAGTGAATCATATGTTCACGCAACAAATCTAATTTGATTTTAAAATTTCCTACATAGCTGTTTTGTTGATTTCAACTGGAAGGACATATAAATATAAGTAATTTCATTATGTTCTGTATGCTTGGACTGGTCGTTGATGCCTAAATTGTGAAGTATAGGAGGCGACCGCAGTACACACAAAGTAATACAAAAAATGTCGATATGTTGATGGAGAGGTGCACTGGCTCCTTAATTCGATTAATTTAGTAAATTTCATATATCTGCTAATTCTATTACAATTTTAAGTAAATAACATTTTTTGTATTGCACTCATAACACTATAACTGCAGTCATGGATTATTTGTATTTGTGCACGAAACAATTTCAGGGGGACACAAGTTCAGCTCGACGTACTGGTCATAGCTTACATTAAAACAGATCCATTTCAATCAATGATACTCACCAAAATTACCTTTAGTAGCTATAGACTTTATTTAGTTTCTTTTTCAAGCCGTTCAGATTACTCTAAATGGAATAGTTTTTTCAACAAATTCGGAGATCTCGAATTGATGTTACCTTCATTCGTAGTTTTCGTCATCTGGTTTGTACACATTTCCTCTTGTTTGGCAAGTAATGCATCTAACCTGAATAAAAGAAAATGCTGAAATTAATACAAACAGATTGCATATAGATTTTCCGGTAAAACTGTGTTGGAGAATGAGGTATCATTGATTTCAGATACTTGATATCTTTATGATTTTGAAGTATGTATCATAGTTAGTATCAATATACTTATTCATACTTGATATCTATTTTAGTGTCATGGTTTGACGTATTTTCTTCAGCAGCAGTTTTCTTCCTAGTCTTATCACTTCCGGTGTCTGTCGTAGTGTGTGAGACTCGATAGAGATACTCATCGGCTACTATCTTCTCCCACTGTGTCAATGACGCCTCCTTATCACAGACGTCACCTGTTGCCCAGAGAGAGTCTTACAAACATTTAATACGATCACGTGTCTTGGGAAGAATGATGTAATGTTATTGAAACTATGCTTCATTGCAAACCATTGATGCATTTAGATAGTTCAATTTGAAAGTAATGTCAGGTGCTTCGCGTCAAACATATATTCTAGGAGAAAAAACATTATCAAGTAAAACATTTACATTTGGGAAACAATTAAATTAGCATTCATCATAGAAGTAAACCAAACGACGCCGTTAATAGATTGACGTTATGCAAATGTCACGATGTCTGAAACACTTTGAAATCCAACACGAATTAATCATCCTTGTTGTGAAATGAGTTACAATTTATACTTTGTCAATGATAAATTACAGATTGATTGACAAGCTGTCGATATATATATATTTCTGATAAGGTAAATATCACGTCGATATATATACTCAAGCGATGAAAAAACGCAGAGAGCAACATTATTTGCAATATCTTGCGGATGCGTTGTTCAAAAACATTGAAAATCTGTTGCATTATTGCATTGCGTGACGATGTCTTCCAGGAAAGCACGAGACGGGAAAATCTCGTACACAGCAGTGTTGTGCCATTGAGTTACACTGCTCGTCATACCATAAGGTAGTCTTCATAGAGACACATCATTTTCGGATATTTTGATTTATTTCTGATAGCATTAAACTATGGCACTGCTGACGGAAGTTCAGAGGGGTCAGGCCATTGAGATGATTATGTTAGGTTAAAGGGAAATACAGGTTGCCAGACATTTCGGTGTCCATATATGCACTACAGAACATCTTATTAGATGTCTAAGGGAAACTTGGCGGGTTGCTGACAGACCAAGGACTGGGCGACCGTGTTTGACGTCACAACGTCATGACAGGTTTATTCGTCTCGCGCATTTGCGTAATCGGCACCTTTCTGCCACTGATTCGATTGAAGAAACTATTGCGAGAAGTTGTCTGTGGGTGCGTCACCTGTTTGTAGGTCTGTCCCTTACCGCTGCTTGTCGTCAGCGTCGTATGGCTTAGGTGGCAGCACATGCCCCCAGAATATTCCAATAGATGCAAAGGAAGAGGGTCTTGTTTACAGGTGAGACCAGGTTATCCTCTTTATTAAATCTCCACTGGTTGTTGTAGCGTTAAAATTAACTGCCGCTAGGTATAGAGGTGAGATCTTCCGACCCCATGTTATCCCATTATTGCAGCAAAATAACCTCACGTTCCAGCAAGAACGTGCTCGGCCCCATGTAGCGAGGATCTGTCGCGACTTTCTAACTAACCGCCATACAGCCCCGACTTTTCCTCTATTGAGCAATTGTGGGACCAGCCTCCCCCTGTAACTCTGGCCAAAAACAAAGATGCCCTCTTGGAAGAATGGGCCATCATCCTACTGAGGATGATTAACTCACTCATGAACTCCATGCCAAGGAGAATCAGGGAGCGAATGGAGGACATACCCTGTATTGACTAGCCAGCTCCAACAATCAGTCAATTTCGATTTCAGATTACAGAGTTCTCTTTCAATTCTCTCCAATCACTCCTAAATCACTTACCACATACAAATCGTTGTTTTTTACAGTTTATTGTTTATGGATTACTCTTCATTCTTAATATTGAACATTATTCTCGACGTCTTTGCTAGAATCATCTTCAAATGTTATCCTGCGTTTCTTTATCCCTTGAGTATAGTTCTGACTATATTAAATCAAGACACTGATAAAGGTTGCCTTCATGTTTTGATATGTACTGTATGTATATAAAACGTTACAAAATGTCGCCATGGAAACTTTTAGCTCATAGGTTCTGACAATTTCCAAAGCCTTACTGAACATGATTGCTGAACAAAACTTGTCAGAACATAATAAGTTTGGTAGTTTCTGACAAGTTTCCGACACTCCCAAATAAAATCTCATATCTTATACGAAAAAATGTATACAACATGTATATCACATTGCTCTTATATGCACAATAGGAACATTGTCGAACTAGGCTTTGTTTTACAAACATAAAAATTCTTACCAAATATAGTGGTGTCTTTATAACTACAATCTCTACAGCAGGTTCTGGCACATTTGCAGACCTGTCTGTATTTCCAGTAACACCAATTAAGTAACTTCCAAGTATGACAGACAAGGATCAGGGGAGGGGGTAGAACCGGGCGACACGAGTAGTCGTAAATCAGAGTAAATCTTTGGAAGCACCAATACAAGTCCGAGTTTTCCTGGACTTTCTGAAATGTGTTGCTTTAATGGAAGAGAAAACATCAGGTAAGACAAGCAGAAATAATGACTGATGACGTAGATTTACAGACGGCAGCATTAAATTCAATTTAAATGATAGACATTATATTAGTGCCGGTTTCCTCTTATAATTATTTTGAGTAAGCTTTATGTCATTTATACTGTATCTAAAATTCGAAGAAATATGAAATAACGTCAATGAATTGACTTTAAACACCGAACGATTAGAGATTAAACAAAATGCCAAAACGAACAAAGCTGGGACTTTCACACTCAGGCATTAGCTTACCTGAACATTGCGATGAGAAGGTTAAGGAGTAAAATATTGGCAATCATCATATAAAAGCCCATCAATATCGGTACAACATATCCGCCGATCTGGGTTGGACAGCGGGGAAGGGTGTCGTTTTCGTACAACAAAGGGTCAAAACTGCACTCCGGCTCTTTAACTGAATTAAATAGGTTTGTAACATCTTTATTTTTTGTAAAAGATTCTGCTGTTGTAATATATTCCGTTCCTTTTCTAGTGCAATCAATCTTTCATCTATCAATAGAACTTTTTTTCAGAAATTTTAAGCAAGCTACTTACATTTAATAGAAAAAATACATAATACTGATTAGAAATTTAAGTCAATGTTTAACCGACGACATATTTATCATAATCAAATCAGATATATATTAAAATTGTAAAAATGGCAAATGGAACCTATTGATGATGACAGCGTGTAACTGAATTCCCTATGTCGGATGCATATTTCGAAAATCCGCAATTATAAACCTTCTTCAAAATCGTGAAAATTTTTTCGTCTATAGATATGTTTCAGAGTGGAATGATACGAATCAGTGATCGAAGATCAAATGATACCTACTTCACAAGTACTGATTAAATACCTTTGATGTGTGTTGCTGTTGCTCCAATTATTACATAGACATACACAAGATAAAAAATAATTTCAACAATCTTATTACAAAAGACACACAAGTAAATAGTGCCTTTTTATATGAATTTAGATTAGAGTTCAGTAGAGCTAATTAAGAGCCTAGACCTTTAAACCGAGGAGGCAACCGAGGAAATTTCAAAGTGAGCGGAAAACGTGTCAAATACTAGATCAGGTCCCATATTTGAGTGGATTTCGTAAATTTCATTTATATGATGATTTTAAGAGAATGAATGTGTGCAGAGTCTGGTGAAGCTGTAATAAAGTACTTTGTGTGTTTGCCTTACTTTCCATCTCGTCAAGAATGAGTTCCCCATAAAGGTTCCAGTAGGGGATACGGAGAAGGTTAAAGAGCAGATCGCCGTCAAACCTGGAGACTGGATACAGGATTGAATGGGCAGCAATTGAATACGACACTACAAACACCATGAGGATAGCCAGAAAATAGATCAGGTCCACAAACTGCAAATATAAAATAGCGACGCAATTTCAAAATCCTTACGTGTAATTGTCGAGTTGTGCAGTGTTAACACACTTATTTTCAGCTAAACAACATGGATTCGATATACCAATCAGACTTTGAAAAGTATTGTGTCATCTGTCCGATAGTTTGGGTTTTCTCAAGGGTAGTCCAGCTTCTGCCCATACAAATGCACCTACGCAATAGTAAAATATATAGAGTATATGCATTTAGGTATCTTGATTTCCATTTCATTTTACTATAATGATATAACGGACACAGCCGCTGAAACTAGCTGCAGCAGATGAAAAATTGTGATGAAAATAATGTTACTTTTTAAGAAGATTATGGTTTCTTTCACTTATGTTCGAGTCAATCATCTCATCATTTCAGACAGATATTATTTATAAGTTAATGTCGTAAATAACTTCAAATTACCATTTTTGTTATCATGACAAGTTTAGGACCGAGATCTTTGTGCACGGAGAACAACCCAAGCAGTCGAAGGAAGAACCCGATGAAGGAGAATGAGAAGAAGATCCGCCCGACTTCCAACGGCACACTTCCAGACCCTACCAGGCAAATGGCTCCAACGAGGAACAGCACAATCGGCAACAGGTCAAGAACATTCAATTTGTTGAGGAAGTAATTGCCTTTTGATGAGAAAAACTACAACGAGACGAATATGCACATGTAGAAATTATAATGTATACCGGCTCTTGTAAATGTACCTTGTGTACGGATGATTAATTATATTTGTTGTGTTTCATTCGGAATCAATATTTCAAGTTATTTAAATGGTTCCAGGAGAAAAAACTGACCAATTCAAGATTACAAAGGAGCGACACCCAACTTCAAAACCATTAAAATATAGTGTTATGCGACCTCGCGATTCGTTTGACGTACGTTCTGATGTACGGTGCAGAGACCGAAAGTGATAGTAATCCCTGCAATATCGAGGATGCATTTGTCGTTACTGTATTTAAACCTGCTACGTAAATATATTGCTAGTATGAAAGAAACGAATTTATTTTAATTATTTTGATAAACATTCATGTGATATACCAGAACACATTATTGATATAAAGTGATCAGTATATATTTATTTGTGATGACTAATGTCTGATTATATAAGTGATTATAACATACCAGCGCTTTTAGGCTGTACTTGATGTCTAATTAAATTCTTTGTTTTCTTAATTCAGTCTTAATTCAAACGCGGACATAACAAGAAAAAAGAAAGAGTTACTCTGCGAGATACACAGTGAAAAAGACCTTGTGTTCCTGATGGGTGAGCGTCTTCTACTTCATCTACTAGTTGTAATAACATCTGTTGAAATGAAATTGTTTGGTACCTGATTAGCTTCCTCGGCCAGCAGGCTAAACACCCAGACAAATAGTGTCATCTCCACTCCTGTCAAAGTATTGTCAAATTTTGACAGAAGCGCATAGCTGAACAACATCAAGAAGAACACATATGACACCTAAATGAAAATGAAAAGTAAAGATGGCTCATAAACAAAATAATGATGTTGCGCACATGTTTCTTTCTGTTGAAATATTTGGAGTAATTGAAAATGACCTATTTTACTCTTCTTCTGTTTTAGGGAATATTACCTCTATATCTCTATTACAGATTTATCGTGTAGCTGGTTATTTTCGAGGGTATAATATTTTCATTATCCCGGGGTGCACAAGCGTGATCGCGAAATTTTAATTAATGAAATAATGAGACAAGTGTGCGTCAGATGGCATTTTACAATCAGATCGCAAAAGTTAAATTCGTTCACGTGTAATCAATCGTTTTAAAAAAATCGCAAAAATTGATAAAAAAATACCAGCTATGCGATGACCTCTTAATATCTGTAGCGGTGTACCCATCAAAAACAGCGTATATGTATAGGCTTCAACGGAAAAAGATGTCAACAACGATACATTTCATTTGAAAACACTAATGAATATATATCTGATCAGGAAATACCATTGTATTTCTTATGTTTCGATATCAAAAACATAGAATATAAATATCTTATTTCTCTCGATAATATCAAAATGATAGAAGTTGTATCCCATGTTAATTATGTTAGTTTTAACTGAATTTTGTTCAAGTACAAGGCTTTAGAAATAGACGGCATTTTGATACTCACAAAATTTTGGACAAATTTCACAACTGGCGCTTGATAGAAATGCTGTATCTTCTTTAACTTTGAAACTTTCGGTAGCTCCTCTGTCAAGTCATTTGTTAGCTCCCTGAACAGGCACAATAGATCGTTACTAAAATTTAAGCTTGCCTGGTCAAAGCTCGATTATCATAACGGTAACTTAAACGAAATTTCAATCTGCCGATCAAATACCAAGTTCATATGTTTAACAATGTGCATCGAAAAACATTTCAGTTTGTAAAAGTTGCCGATTTATCAAATCGCAATTGACAGTTACCCTGCTTAACTGAATGGTCAAAGTCTTTTTCATGTACATATCTAATAGTTGTTCTCAACAAAGACATTTCCTTATCAACATACATAAATTTAATCTCTTATAAAAGCATATTTATGCCGCCCTTTGATGCAGCATAATTCATTGTATGCCTCTGTCGTAACTAACTCTTTATGTGTTTTAAAGGCTATTCATTTGTGCATCTTCCGTAAAGAAAAAAAATAAAACATCCATTTTAACCAACAGTTTATATACCAAAATACTGTAAATGAAATAGGTACATTACAATGAAATGAAACGATACAAAGTCCTTATTTCTCTTAATAGGTTACTATGGCGACTGGATTAACAAATTTGTCAATATATATCATACTCCTTTATTACGCTTATTAATACCATTTTAAGATATCTTTAAGTTATACGGCATTCCAACTGATCCTGTTCAAATACACAGGCAGTTCGCGAAATCGGAGGAATGAAAAGACGTCAGTTTTATTACTTACTTGACGGAGTTATCTCCTATCGCTGCGTTTTCACATTTAATTTGTTTTGACTGAAATAAGAGATGAACGTAACAAAATCAAACAAAACGAAATGGAGAAAGAATGAATGAATCAAGGGGATATCGCAGATAGATGTTGTAAATGAAAGATTTCACACGACAGGTTGCAATTTTAAAACGCAATGTTTGCTTTTTGTTGAAATCGGGAAAATAAAAAGTCAAAGACGCATATCTGGATTCTTATACTCTGAAGTTAAGTCAGGCGTGAAAATGTACGTTCATGCCATGAAAACTGCATCGCTTAAAGACAATAACGATGAGGTTCCCCATTGTAAACTCCCGAGAAGGTTTTAGCAAAGGTTCTTTTTAAAAATCTACACAAATAAGAGAGAGAGATTTCCCCTCAAACGACAACAGCTTCTCGTCGAAATAAGAAGATATTTTATAATGTCGTAACTTTCTTTTGGACATTGGCATTTTGTTTTCTTGTCTAATTATATTCATATCATATTCATGCAAGTTTAAGCTTCAATATTTCAATTCAAGCAACGTAAGATACAGGTAACAATAGCTTAAATACTTACCTGGATTTGTTCCCTTTGATCATCCACTTTAAATCTGATTTTTCGCCAAATGAGAGGTTGGAGAAGAGGAACGATGCACACCAAGGTCTGAAGAGTAAGCAATAATATATGCATAGTCAATAAATCAACATTTGGTTTCACATCATTAATTCCTGGTCATGGCGTGTTTATGGGAGCATTCCGAAAACTAAATGACTCAAAGCTAAATGTCTGAGTCATATCAAGACATAAGAGACAAACACTAGACTCCAGTCGTCTAAATCTGTGATATGGTAACACTTGTATTGATTAAAAGCGTATGGATGAAACAGGACGTAGCTGACATCCTACAGACAGAGAAAGTGAAATACCTACTGACGGAGTTAGCCAGGTGATATTCGCTGTTCAGAATAAGTAAGATACACAAAGACACAAACATACCACTAAAAGATGTACATTTACATTAATTTAACCACGGAATTACAATTTCATTAGTTCACTATTTAGAAGTTAGTGAATCTCTGCAGCTAAAATGTTCGATGATCGGCAGGCGCATCGAACCCTGGCTCGGGGTTCAGTTTTATTATATCAGAATATTCCGCTGGTTAATCATAACTCTACTGTATGATTCAGACTAAGAGCAAACTTCACGGATACTGTATTTAAACTCTTTCATTTAAAATGGTTTATCAAAAGTGTTGCCTTGACACACTATTCAAACAACGTTTTTTTTTTTTTTTTTTAAATTTAGGTGAATTACAAAATATTACCATTTGTTGTTAGTCACATTGCTTGTAAATTATCTATACTTTTTTGTAGATTTTAACGTAAAGGACAATGTGTTTGTACTTAGTTAATTAACTTAGTGTTTCGAATTCAAAAATGATTAGAAATTTTCGAACAGAAATGTTATTTATATTTGAATTATCAAAAGTTGCGTAAGAAACATGTACAGGTCATCAAAATATCAGACAATTTGAAATATCGTTTATCGATTATTTATAGATTTGAATTATAACAAATTAATCTAAACCATAAACCGCTCCAACACAATTTTGTGGAAGAAATCTCACTTGATCTAGAGATAGTAATCGTTTAAATGTGAAAGAAAACATCTGTTTCGTAGATAGAATCTGAACACACACTTCTACACGTTATCAGCTTTGTAAACTTCAATATATTAATCCAAAAGAAAATAAGGCCATATTTTTTATTCAAAATGATATCATAAAACGTTCAATAGAATCATTTCTTGTCTTTTGTCGCCATTTTGATACAAGTTGATTTTGAAATGTTTTTGAAAGTATTAAAAAGAAAATCACCAATCGGAAAGTTGAGATTAAGCTGATCAGAGTTTAAGGTAAGCTGTTCTAATTCCCACACTCACACTCGCCAGTATTACTGTAACCAATTTATCTACTCCGCGATTTCCAAAATGACTTGTCTTCTTTGTTTCCATTGATGCTAACTCTGACACTAAACGGATTTTACTATCCGACTCGCAGTCATTCCAACAAGAACTAACACGGATCCAATCCGAGCTACAGGCGCAACAGCGGAAAACGGACACATTAGAAACAGAGTTGCAGACCCTGAAGGATGAAAACACTAAACTTAAAAACAACATATATCTTTACGGAGACGGTAACTTTATATAACATTGTCTTTGAATATTTGTTTAATATTTTCATAACTTTGCAATCTTAACTTCAAGCCTTACTGAAACGACTTCATTTTTTAAAACCTGTAAGATAACTTGTGATTTTCTGTTTTATCATCGGGTGTTATGTTTGCAACAGTTTAATACGACTAGAAATTAGAATTGTGATTCTGTTTGTGAGTTTACTTGTTTTGTAAGTATCACTTTTGATCTTCTGTTAACGTTGCTCAGTCAAGACAAGAAAATAATGCGTAATGTTATTTCTCGTTACGATTTATCTTGTATACTTTCAGGTAATGGCGGAGCTGTCTTTACGCGCTGGGGACGAAGTGACTGTCCTGAAAATGTTACTCAATTAGTATATACAGGTGAGTAGTGACTAACATTGATTGATCTTATTGAATACAACCATGAAATTGCAATCCTAGATCCCTGACTTGTAACAAGGTAGGAAACATTTTGTCAGTTGAAGCTACAGGTCAACATTTCATTTTTTTAAATAAAGAATATTTCCAATTCTATAGATATGGAACTGTTTATGTATACATCTTGGCACTGAAGTCAAGAAACTAGCGATAAGATACAATACTAAAATATCTCAAAATGGAGTGATTAGACACTCAGACAAGTTACACAGCTATTTACTCAGACACTTTACACAGCTATTTACTCAGACAAGTTACACAGCTATTTACTCAGACACGTTACACAGCTATTTACTCAGACACGTTACACAGCTATTTACTCAGACACGTCACACAGCTATTTACTCAGTTACTCAGACAAATTACACAGCTATTTACTCCTACACATTACACAGCTATTTACTCAGACAAGTTACACAACTATTTACTCAGACAAGTTACACAGCTATTTACTCAGACACGTCACACAGCTATTTACTCAGTTACTCAGACACGTTACACTGCTATTTACTCAGACACGTTACACAGCTATTTACTCAGACACGTGACACAGCTATTTACTCAGACACATGACACAGCTATTTACTCAGACACGTTACACAGCTATTTACTCAGACACGTTACACAGCTATTTACTCAGACACGTGACACAGCTATTTACTCAGACACGTGACACAGCTATTTACTCAGACACATGACACAGCTATTTACTCAGACACGTTACACTGCTATTTACTCAGACACGTTACACAGTTAATTACTCAGACACGTGACACAGCTATTTACTCAGACACGTTACACAGCTTTTTACACGTTACACAGCTTTTTACTCAGACACGTTACACAGTTATTTACTCAGACACGTTACACAACTATATGTTCCCATGAACTTTAGATACTCCAGATGTCGCTATTCCTAAGACGTTTATTTTTCTTCATCTTCACACAAAAGTAAAAAAGATCGAAATTGATAGTCCATACAATACTTTCCTTCCAAAATGCAAACTCTATACATTAATTAAGTTTGAATCGTTAGGGTAAAAATACTTTTTACTACGTAAAAGACAAAATTTTCGTTATTACTGGTTTTCAATATTAAAAAAAACTTATTTACTAAATTACAAACTCTTGTACAGGATTTGCCGGTGGATCCAACTATCAACACCCTGGTGGGGCGGCGGAGTATGTGTGTATGCCAGATGACCCTATCTGGGGTCCAAACAAGAATTTAGCGAATCCTTCTGGTCACGTGGGCTACATGTACGGAGCAGAGTACGAGGAACCGATGGCTTTGTTCGGAGTGAAAAATACTGCACAAGATGTTCCTTGTGCTGTTTGCAGGACAAATCAACACACCACGACGCTCATGATTCCGGGTCGCAGTGAATGCTACAACGGTTGGACGGAAGCTTATAATGGAAACTTAGCTTCCGGTTATTTTGGACATGTCGCATCCTCCCAATTTGTGTGTGTCGATGGACAATCGCAGGTTTTAGAAGGCGAAACCAACCTGAACCAAAACGGGAAACTCTTCTACGGCGTGAAATCGGTGTGTGGCTCTCTTCATTGTCCACCATACGAGAACCTGAAGTTTTATCTTGTGTAGTTTGCCTTATGTAAATAATCTTATGTCGAAAATTACTTTTTTTTCTGAATGCTTACAAATTTCCGGAATCAAAAACTTCTAATGGTAAATATTATTAATATTAAAAATTGATCTCAGAATTTCGAATTCACGTCTTCACTATTAACAATAACACAAAATATTGTGTCGCTCGCATAAATAAATTTTCAAATTGCAAATTTTTGTGTCTTTTTTTTTCCTCCGCTCTAATCTTCGTAACATAATTTAGTAATATCTATTTTTTCCATCTGTACATCGATTCAAGTTTTCTCGAATATGTAAACAACAAATATTCTGCCATTTCATTAACTTGGTATATGCATCAAAAGATATTTTACTACAACATGTCTCTCCTAGATAATACAAAACGTACCTCGCTAAAAGGAACATCACAGTAAAATATTAATTCTGTTGTTGATTGTGTTTTGTTATTGATTGTGTGGGTTGATACACTTCAGTAACATTTCTCCAGCTAGACCACTTCATTGGATCGGAAAACCCCTCTCAAATTTAGCACTGATAATGTCACGCGACGGTTTTGAAAACGAGGCAGTCATTTTGTAAACAAGAACACATGATGGCGGGCAGAGATTAAAGTGAAAATAGTGACGCAGTCTGTAAAATCCCAGTTTTCCGTACTTGATCTTGATGTGGGTGTTGCAAATATCATTTGACAACCCTTAGTCAATTCAGAATTACGAAATGCAAAATGCAAGTAACTATTATTGTCATTTTTGTTTACAGGCGACGGTGTTTTATGCGCATGCGTTACCATATATAACGCAAAATTTTACATATCCAGATTGTTGATCAACATATAAAGATTTCTTTTCTATGATTATTAATTACCGTCATTTTGTGCACATTTAAGCGAAAACCAGCTGCCATTGTACATAACTGGATACACTTGACAAATATATAATCCAAAATGAAGCCAGTAAGAAAAAAAAATGTGAAAATGTTAAAAGCCTTACCCATGTTAATCCATTCAGGGGAGATAATTCACCCTTCCACATTGAGCTCAGAAGGGACTGGAATGTAGCATGGGCAACGAAGTGTTTATTATCTGTCTTCATGGCGATTTGCTCACACGTTGTGTGTCCCCATTCCTCCATTCGTTGTGTCAATAAATCTGTAGCTTTCTTTTCGTCCTTTTCTTGACATTCGTTTAAAATGTTCACAGCAAGTTGACAAAACTCACTGGAAAATTAATAGGAAATTGAAATTAAATTAAATTAATGTCTATAATAAACAATAAAATTTGTTACGAATTTTTCGAGATCAAACTCGTGACTGATTTGAACTTGATTTCAATTTTATCTTAATTATACTGGTCCTTTAAATTTTGCTCGAACCTCCTGGGAGCCAAAATAAGAATTAGCTTTATTTCTCGGGAGAAGATCACCGCACTGTTATTTCCCAAAAATAAGAGTCGGCCTCTACCGAAGCTGAATACATCACACTTAAAAGCTTTCTGTAATTAATTCCATTATGAATAGTAAAACGCAAGTTTGTCTTATTTGGTTTTACAGAGAAACAAATGTATAAAGGTTTGTTTGGTCTTATTTCTCTTTTATTTCTTCACTCACTCTGAGTTCTGTCTCAGTATCTTTTCGGACTCCTTGTCGCCGATGAGTGAAGACATTTGTTTTAACAGGCCGTGTGCAACCAACGCAGCGGCGATGTGGTCCTAATGTGTATATCAGAATAGATTTAAAATTTCAATGTCGAAGAGATAAAAATGAAAAATTGTAGTTCAAAGGGAAAGAAAAGCTACGAAAATTACCAAAATACATTTCAAAAGACGAAATACATGAAGTAAAGGGGTCAATTTGCTGCTTTGATCCACGTTCAGTAATGAAGATTATAACATTTTTTTCATTCTATTTTAAAATATCTGAAAACGACAAAAATAAATTTGAAAAAAGTTTATGAACTTTACGATTACAGTAACCTCCAGTAGCACTTAGTTAAAATATACAAACTATTGTTCAAGAATTGATAATATGTTGTGTTATTTGTTAGATAAATATAAGGATAATTTGGCAATCTTTGATCTCTGTTCTTCAATCAAACTTTTCCTGGATATTTCACATAACGAGCAAAATCAACAAACGAGATTAAATACCAAATCGACATATTATTTGGAAAACATATTTTTTCAGATAAAATGTATTACTGTGTCGAAATTCTCGTATCGCGGTAAACAGGTTAATAACTTTCTTAAGAATAATCTTATTAAGATGTCATAATCGGCTCGCGCCTTGTCAAATTTTGAAATGGAAGATATTTCCTTCGGCCAAAAGGAAATCTAAGAACGAAAAATTATCTACCGATAGTACGGCCACCAACCAAGTACATGAATGACGAGTAAGAAAGAAATAATTCAGGTAATCAATTCTATCAGCAACCAATATACTATTACGTAAACAAATAAACATTTTCATCGCAGGATTTTATTTTATTGAAATTTTCTATATTTTTCTTTCTTTCTTTTTTTCTTTCTTTTATTAATTTACTTTAAAAATGAACAATCTTTCGATTAATTCACTATTTTTGTTGTTGTTATCATCAAAGATTACCCTTTAGGAAACTTTCAGGTAATTATGTTAGTGTCATGGACTATGATACACAATGCTGAAAAACCTCTCAGACAGGTAAGGATAACTTTTTCATACCTTCTTCACTCCAATCACTATGTAAAATTAGGAATCGGTTAGCTTGTGGAGAAAAAATACTTCTCATGCAATCAAACACATACCTTCCCGTATTTCCAAAATAGTTTCGCCATTTCCTGTCTATTCGTCAGAACACACCACAGAAACAGATGGAGATTCGGATTTTCAAATTTGTGAATTTCCTCTAATGTTCCTTTCACCGAAACTAAATTTCGAACGGCAGATTTCATTGAGAGCAAACGCGGAGACGGTTTTTTTGTCGAAGAAACAACTTTAGTGTCTACTTCTATTTTGTTCTGGAAGAAATGACTTGGAGACACTGCCTTCTTGTCTAAACCGTTGCCATCCATAATTGTTTTTGATGCAAAATCATTTTCATTTTGCGAAACTTGGTTTTGAGATTTTCCCCATGCTTTGTGTTCGACGCCATTGCTACTTTCTTGTCTGGGAAACGTTGCGTCACTCTGCTGATTCAACGACTGTGAACTCCTTCTCTCTTCCGGTTTCTGATACACCGCGAGAACCTCGTAAAACTCTCCTAGCAGTATGTTTATCAGTTCTCCCACCTTCACCAAACAATCCTGTGTAAGCCAGTATAATAAACACGAAATGAATAAAATTCCAATGACTGGAAATCGGCAAAACTGACATGCGATCTTCGAATAAAATTCGTAACAGAAAACTTTGATTTGAATAATACATATAGTACATCACATATAGAGTAAGATTATTTTTGAAATTAACGAGAGATCGATTCATGTCGTGTGTCGCATTCTACAGTACAGTACCCTGCTTCCAATAAATATATTTTAAAATAAAGAAAGAAAGAATGAAAGACAGAAAGAGAGAGAAAGAAAGAAAGAAAGAGAAGTGAAGAAAGAAAAAAAGAAACAGAGAGTGAAAGAATTATGGACGAAATCATACGTAGGATTTAATCCTACTACAGTGTGACTTACATCCGCATTGATATCAAAGTTTTTCTGCGATTTTCTCAGAATTGTCCTCAGGATACTGTTGGCGGAAACCTGTTAAGGGAAAATGGTACATACAGTTCGGTAAGTTAACATCGCTTCTAATAACTGTTGGCATCTTATTTATAACATGATTAAAAGTATTCATGTAAAACAAAAACAATAAATATCTACCTAAGAACGTCATATTTTGAGTGATATTATCTCCTAGTTCTAAGAAGACGTTGTCTTAATTGTGTTTAAGTTTAAACATGTATAGCCAAAACAGGCTTCAATGATTTTACTCATAATGAAACCTTTACAGTGCCAATTTCCTTCTCCATTTGTAGGAAATCAAAATATATCCACTTCATTATTCTTTCAATAGTTAATTGATCTAGACAACCCCGAATTTTTCACTCGTTTTTTACCTGATCTAACAAATAATCAATAATATTCAATATTAAGTGTTAAGGAGGTCCATCTAATGTATTTATTTAATGTTTTCACATATCTTCTATTCCGGTAGAAGTCGGTAGATGTTTTTGTTTATACCTGATGATAAAGTTGCTTCAGACGTCTGGCGGTCAAGAATGCGTTGATGTCCACCCCGTTGTCCAGGAAGAGGTCCATGAAGTCCACTCTATCGAGTCCGAGAGCGGACATTATCATGTCATTGTCCGCGAGGGCTGTCTCCAGACTCTGTCGCTATTGAAGTAAACACAAAACATTTTTAAAATGAACTTGATAACGTGAAGCAAATTCAAACACTTAAAGCAAGAATGTCAAATAACGGAACGATGAACACAGACGAGGAGGTCAATCTTCTGTTTCTTTTAAGGTCAAATTTGAATATTCCACTTATTCTCACTAAGAAAACTAGAGCCAGCGCAAATTATATCTAAGGGATAACGTACGCTCATGTCGCGCATAATCTCACTATTGGCGATGTCGATTCTGTTCCAACACAGTGCAAGCTTCAGCTGACTCAGCGAGTTGTCTCTTTTGACTGAAACACATCCATAAAATGCAAATTACCTCCCTTATAACAATATTTTTACTAGCTCATCAAGTTTTGCTATATCGAGGTTTCCTCTTTCGTGAGAGCCTTACAAATGACGTTATCTCTGAGATAATAAAATGATCGGTGAACGACAGCTTGAACATTTCACCTTATATATGTCGATGTCTTACCTTTCATGAGAGCCTTAAGTATGGCTATGTCGATGTTGTCTTACCTTTCACGAGAGCCTTAAGTATGGCTATGTCGATGTTGTCTTACCTTTCACGAGAGCCTTTAGTATGACTATGTTGATGTTGCCTTAATTTTCACGAGAGCCTTTAGTATGGCTATGTCGATGTTGTCTTTCCTTTCATGAGGGCACTTAGTATGGCTATGTCGATGTTGTCTTTCCTTTCATGAGAGCACTTAGTATGGCTGTGTCGATGTTGTCTTACCTTTCATGAGAGCCTTTAGTATGGCTATGTCGATGTTGCCTTAATTTTCAAGATAGCATTTAGTATGGCTATGTCGATGTCTTACCTTTGATGAGAGCCTTCAATATTGCTATATCGATGTCTTACCTTTCATGAGAGCCTTCAGTATTGCTATGTCGATGCCCTGAGACATTTCAGATGTGATAGCGGTTATATCGAACACTGTGATCAAATTTCTGTCTTTCACACACATCTCGACATTTTTACAGACGTCTTTGATGACAACGTTGATCCAGGCCTCCTCTTCAACCATCGCCCGGATCTTCGACTTCAGAGGACCGTCAAACACCGATACTGGCCTACAACAGGGACACCCAGAACGTATTCGTCAAGAGAAACCCAAGATTTCATGATTTTTGTAACGATAGCAATATTTGTGTTCACTTCCGGCGTAAATGAAAAGTTCTATATTCTATCATTTATGAAACCGGGCTGTGAATTTCAAAATTGCACTTAAAAATAGTTTCCAGGCCTTTACATCCTCTAAATAGTCGATGCTGTGATCAATCATATTTACCGGACATATAATTTTCTAAACAACAACTTTTTGATAAACGCTATTAAATACATATTTACATATTATTTGGAATCGGATCTCCAGCATCTAATTTAATGTTTTTCCACTTTCTGCATTATTTTAATCAACTTCCAGTGAGTAATCAGCTGTCTCCCTCCCCGTTCCACTGTACCATCATACTATACTGCGATACATATTCTAGAAGATTATAATTTGCGTGAAACAACTATGGTTCATTATTGTAACTATAGAAACGGACGAACTTAATTATTGACTGTCTTACCTGCCGCGCGCAGACTCCTTTCCGTGTTCGATTATCTCCCTTGCCTGTTCATAAGCATATGCTATTATGTCTGCAGCTTTTCCAGAACCCTGAAACCAAGACATCATCCAAAGTTTTCATGTCAGAAACAGAGATACGAAAAACCTATAAAAAATTGATACAGTCAGAAGGTTCGCGACAGGTGAATGAAATGGTAAAACTTGGGACATTTATTGACGAATATTAAAAGAAAGTTCATAATCAATCTCATGAATCAAGAAAATTAATGCTTGAAACATTGTTTTCACCAAACATTTTTCATTACACCCTTTTTTCTTTATAACGAAGAGAGAAAAGTTTATTTGTAAGTGACATTTATATGTGTCGATTGTTTTGTATTTGTTACCTTGACAACGACAGTGGGTGTGTTCTTACAGACGGCATTCAGTACTGTTTCTATGGTATTTGGTCCCCCTTCCACTACCAACAGTACAACAGGGACGGATACAGCATCTAACGACATAAAAAAGCACAAACGAATTATTAAGAGACGCGAATATTTTGAAGTTGTCTCCCTTCTGTCTGCGAATCTCTTATGATTGATTCTATGGATATATTGTTTTGCTTGACATGTTTGATAAATTCATAAATATATATCATCGAGTCATACAACGAGGAAGTCATTCTAATGATGATACACAGGATGACCTATACATACATCCCAACCTCGTCTCCAGGGACAGTGCATTGTCGTAAGGAGCGCGCTTAACCTGGGATCGAAGAAGTGTTCATATATATGTATATTATAAGACTCGTTTTTCGTTGTTTTTTTCTCACCCTTTTTAAAAATAATTATTTCGCCGTTCCAATATCGTCATTGTTTCGGTTTCACCCTGTAATCGTTGAAGAACATGTGTGATGAAAGGGAGAATAACTGAGGACATTTACAATCTAGACAATTATTTTACTAAAATATTTTGTCAAGCATTATTCAAAATGTATTTCTGTCTTAGGAAAAACATTTTGGTCGTGTAGTTTGGCATACCTTTCCCTGTATCTGTTTTCAAGTTGGCAACAGCATTTTCTATTTCGGCACGAAAAGTAATCTCCTTCCCAAACGTATGCTCGGTACCGTCGTCCACTAATATAAAATGAGTATGGTTCGGATTCAGGAACGTTTCGTTTCTGTTTGCAACACGTTCAAGTTTGTAACTTTTTGGCGGATCGTTAAAATCAGCAACACCAGGTGACGCTTTATTTGTGTTTTCAATTTCATTTTTACTTCCAAGACCGTTTCTGAGGTGTTCACGATTTTGGACAACTCCCCACGTTGCTATCCCTATGGCAACGATTGACTGACCGCAGTTTGCAGTCAAATTGAAATCCCGCACCGCTTCACCAACTTCCTTCATGATACCGGTGTTGCTTCCGCCACTGATTATCCATGGATCTCAAAGACAAAATAGTGCAAAAAATTATCATTGGCAAATTCAGCTTGTAAACCATTCAAGGATGTGAGTGTAAGCTGGAAAGACATCAACATTAAAATAACAAAACGGAAATACCATGTGTAATGTTAAGATAATAATAATCCAAACCCGGGAAAGTAAGACATGAACAAATGAAAACATCTACATGGAGACCCTTGCGAAATTTCATTAAAAATAAGACCAGGTATCCCAGAAAGGTAAGCGTCCTCTGTGTCATCGATAGCACTCGCGATGTAAATCTTGGTCAACCAAACTAAGAAAGCAATGCCTCTTCCAACATGATTAAAAATGATTAACGACATCTTTACCACCAGACATAACATCGCGTTTCGCAATTAAATGGAATATTTCCTATTGAGTTAAGAGTGATGGCCAAAACAAACACTTTGAGTGATAAGTTTGCCTGACAGTTGTCGATGTCGTCAACGGTGTTCATTGCATTGGGATAGAGCCCTCGAACATCCTTGAATTGTGATATGCAAATTCAATGGGTTAGGGAAGCAGTTATATTCCTATCTATACATGGAAAGTTCACAAATAGGGTCACGCTTATCGTACAGCCTTGAAAAATATATCCAAAATATGATTATTTCAAATCTTATCAAACATTTATATCTGAAATATCAATGTTCATAAGTCTCCAAATTGATTATTTATTGACATACTTACTCTGATATGCAGTACCAAAGAATCAAGATGCACTATCAATATTAATACATATTTGAAATAACACATAACCTCGTCAATATACCTGTGGTCCTAGCTAGTTTGATGAGACCCCTCCTGAACGCGGTTCTCTGTTGAGTCTTCACTTGAAAGCTTTTCGCTCCCCCTGTCACGGAAATGAGAAGATTAGGAGTTTTAAGGTCCCATTCAGTCATCAAAGACTTGAGGACCTCATCAAGGGACCCAGGCCCTTCCTTGTTACCGTCATCATTCACACGGATATACTGCAAAATCAAAATCAATCAAACGAATTCATAAAATTATATATAACAAGGTACGAATTTACCTTCAATTTAATAGGTCTATTCGGTTACATCTTAAGTAGTTGTCATTTATTTGTTCAGTGTAGGACGAAATGACAATCGAACTGTACAGACAGTATTAAGACAATTCGGCAATAATTTTTAAAAAAACCGCTGTTTGTGGATGCCTAGCCAACAAAATTTTTGGAAACAATGTAAGTTGTGAAATGTAAGAAAACATGATGATTTTTAACACTCTCGCTTAAAACTGATATTAAAAATATTGATAATATCTTGAATTAATCGGTAAACAGAATGTGAATGAAGTTATTTTTCTTTATTCATTTCTGTCTCATTTTTTGAAAGCCTAATTATACAGCTGATGTAATAGAACAAGTGCTGTTGAATAAGAGACATATAGTGTGCTTACATTCCTTAGCCCTAATTCTTCATCACAACCTTCGAACTTTATTCGTCCACGATCATTCGTCAGAATTCGTTTCACTTTTCCTTCATTTATACGAGACGTTGATTGACTGACCTCGTTTTGAAATCTGTCTGTCATCTTCTTATCCTGAAATTAGGGGAAAATATCCTGATGTGTAATGATACATAGGAAATATACAAAGTTTCAAACAATTATGGAAAACTTCAGATGTGTCTGAAAGAAATTCAAATGGTCATAAATATTTTTTAAAAATGTGGCAAGGAATTGAATCATGACGCAACCACATTCACCATTGATGTCTACCAAAGATATCATGGACAAACCAGGGTATTTTAGAGACAGTTCCGTGCATCACGTCAATAAACGTAATTCAACCAACAAATACTGTAAATCGATATTTTTTTGCACGTTCCTATTTTCACGAATTTAATGATATTTTCCTAATCGTAAAAAAAATAAAACAAAATTGCAAAATGTGCATGTGTTCTTCTTTTATTTTAAGCATTGTATCTATAGATTTGATAACATGCACCTGAACACTGTCTAGTTGCTAATGCTTTTGATTTTAACATATTTTATTGTGTATAAGTAGCAATATGATTGGACAAAATCGTTATACACACACGTTATATTTACAAAGTGGCAGCATGATATAATAACAAACAATTATAAACAAGTTTGGAGGAGGGAGAGAGAGATAGGTGGTGGGGGTGGTGGTGGGGGTGTATAACACGTACTATGTATGCGGAGAATACTTCGTATATATGTAGACCATACATCTGCTTCTTCTCCATACAAGCGAAACAGGTGTCAACATGCCTAAACTCACAACTTGTCAATGGCCATGCTTCTATGATAATTAAATCTTTGTCAGTGCAAGTAAGTAATGTCACTTTCTCAAATGAGAACAAGGTACGGAACAAACAGACAAACTAACGAGCATCAAATACGTTCAGTTTCATGTCACATAAAGATTTTTTTTTTCAATGAGATCACCATGGCGATCATAAATTTTCCCCGTGATTTCCATCAACCTGCATCTTTTGAGCCCGTGTGTTTCGAGTTTGTCGATCAGTTGACGGCTTCTTGCTCGTAAATCGTGATAATGGGAACAGGCCCTTGAATATCGAATCAACTGTGACAGGCAGTGTATATGCAATTCCGGCTAGTGACGTCATTAGCATAAGAGCAGTTTGAGTATTTGGTTTCCTCGTTAAGCTCTAAAGCTTTTGTATGTAAAAGGGCTTGTATCAAGTTCGTCACCAGACATTTACGTCAGGCAATTCTTAAAATAGACATCTGTTGTTTGTTATGTCATAGTTACATAATTATGTTTATCTAGTCTACTCTATAAATAAACAAACGATAGTGAGATGATTTAATTTTACCATAATATTGGCTGGTTAATTCTTTCTCTATGTAACATAGCCTGAATATATATATAAACATGTAAATTACATTATTCGCTCCGCGGATTCAATTTGTAAACCAGACTAGTGACCTTTAGTTTCATTTGTATACTTGCACGTATGAGTCGTTCTGTTATATAAATTTCAACTTTAGAATCGGTAAATACATGTATATCGAGATCCGTTTGAAAAGCATGTTTGATGTTGGTGTCTCAAATCAAGGAATGTTATATTTGCTTCTACGTCAAATATTACAGCCACGCCCCAAATTACAGTAAATATATTTGTCCGCTGTGATCAATACGGATCTGCTTGGGACACGATATAATCCGGGCCCTTCAGAACTAATAACTTGCTATCTAAACTACTGTTAAGGAATTTAAAATTATATTTGGGTTGTTCTCGACAGAGGCGATATGGATTTTTCCCGACTATTCAACTGCGTGTATGCTTCGTCTTTACCCATCAAAAATTAATTTCTATTTATACAGAAATTCAATTTACATTCATATTTAAAAAAAAGATGAGAGCTCACACATATTGTAAATACTATAACCTAAAAACCTCTGACGTGTAGTTCATGAAAGCATTGTAACCAAGCGGTTTTTGTTTTCTTAACTAGTGGTCAAGTGTGAGCGCTGACCATTTACAATCAGCAGATTACAATGAAACCTATGTTAGCGAAGACAGGTAACAGGCTACTAGTACTACGGTGTTTTGATAGCGGCGACATCAAAATGCGGTCTAGTGGCGGTATTGTTTGCTGCAAACGAAACATTTTCCATTTTCAAGTATTCAATTTGATTATTTATATTTTTTTTAAAGTAGTCACGAGAAAAAACAATAATTTAATAAACGATCAAGCTCTCCAATTTTCGGTTGGGTGTGCCATCACGATGAAAAACAAAAAGAATGTTTTTAATGTTTGTAGACAGAGTTTCGCTGTAATGTCGAAACTGTTGGATGATTGATGGAGGTAAAAGGAAGAAAAAAACATCACCTGTCTATAACTCTACTGCGGACGGACGAACAAAGCGATAACTGAAGTTATAAATACCTGTCTACAGAGGCCATTTAAGTGTCAGGTTAATCCTGGTTTCTTTAGTTTCTTTAGAGTTTGAATTTCTAGAAATTATATTACACTTTGAACCGCAACAATCTGCCGTATTAAAAGTTGTTGATTTGTCAAGGATCCGTAATGGGACCCACTCTGTTTGCTCAAAATCAAGAGATCTGTCTTTTCTGTTGATTACGGCTAAATGAGCAAAGGCCGAGTGCCAAAGAAACATATTTCATTCGGTCGTAAATTTCGTGGTTATCCAACAACACATTTTCGTTGATACTTGATTTCGTGTGATAAATCTCGATCACGAGATCCACTAGTAATGCAATAAATATCACCTTACATCTGTTTATCATATCATGAACATGATTTCCACGAAAAAAGCCTTGGAGTGATTGCAGAAAACGCCAAATTAGGCTTACAATTTTAAGAACAACTAAAACTATGTGTATGCATTTTATATAACAGTCAATGCTACCTTACAGGTAACCTGTCTATAACAGTCAATTCTACCTTACAGATCACCTGTCTATAACAGCCAATCCTACCTTACAGATCACCTGTCTATAACAGTCAATCCTACCTTACAGATTGCCTGTCTATAACAGCCAATCCTACCTTACATATCACTTGTCTATAACAGTCAATGCTACCTTACAGATCACCTGTCTATAACAGTCAATCCTACCTTACAGATTACCTGTCTATAACAGTCAATCCTACCTTACAGATCACCTGTCTATAACAGTCAATCCTACCTTACAGATCACCTGTCTATAACAGTCAATCCTACCTTACAGATCACCTGTCTATAACAGTCAATCCTACCTTACAGATCACCTGTCTATAACAGTCAACCTGTCTATAACAGTCAATCCTACCTTACAGATCACCTGTCTATAACAGTCAATCCTACCTTACAGATCACCTGTCTATAACAGTCAATCCTACCTTACACCTGTCTATAACATCAATCCACCTGTCTATAACAGTCAATCCTACCTTACAGATCACCTGTCTATAACAGTCAATCCTACCTTACAGATCACCTGTCTATAACAGTCAATCCTACCTTACAGATCACCCGTCTATAACAGTCAATCCTACCTTACAGATCACCTGTCTATAACAGTCAATCCTACCTTACAGATTACCTGTCTATAACAGTCAATCCTACCTTACAAATCACCTGTCTATAACAGTCAATCCTACCTTAGAGATCACCTGTCTATAACAGTCAATCCTACCTTACAGATCACCCGTCTATAACAGTTAATCCTACCTTACAGATCGCCTGTCTATAACAGTCAATCCTACCTTACAGATCACCTGTCTATAACAGTCAATCCTACCTTACAGATCACCTGTCTATAACAGTCAATCCTACCTTACAGATCACCTGTCTATAACAGTCAATCCTACCTTACAGATCTCCTGTCTATAACAACAGTCAATCCTACCTTACAGATCACCTGTCTATAACAGTCAATCCTACCTTACAGATTACCTGTCTATAACAGTCAATCCTACCTTACAGATTTCCTGTCTATAACAGCCAATCCTACCTTACATATCACTTCTCTATAACAGTCAATGCTACCTTACAGATCACCTGTCTATAACAGTCAATCCTACCTTACAGATATAACAGCCAATCCTATCTATATCTATAACAGTCAATCCTACCTTACAGATTACCTGTCTATAACAGTCAATCCTACCTTACAGATCACCTGTCTATAACAGTCAATCCTACCTTACAGATTTCCTGTCTATAACAGCCAATCCTACCTTACAGATCACCTGTCTATAACTGTCAATCCTACCTTACAGATTACCTGTCTATAACAGTCAATTCTACCTTACAGATCACCTGTCTATAACAGTCAATCCTACCCTACCTTACACAGATCTATATACCAATCCTACCTTACAGATCACCTGTCTATAACAGTCAATCCTACCTTACAGATTACCTGTCTATAACTACCTTACAGAACCTGTCTATAACTACCTTACATCAATCTACTATAACTGTCAATCCTATAACACCTGTCAATCCTACCTTACAGATTACCTGTCTATATAACAGTCAATCCTACCTTACAGATCACCCGTCTATAACAGTCAATCCTACCTTACAGATCACCTGTCTATAACAGTCAATTCTATCTTACAGATTACCTGTCTATAACAGTCAATCCTACCTTACAGATCACCTGTCTATTACAGCCAATCTTACCTATAACAGTCAATCCTACCTTACAGATCACCTGTCTATAACAGTCAATCCTACCTTACAGATCACATGTCTATAACAACAGTCAATCCTACCTTACAGATCACCTCTCTATAACAGCCAATCCTACCTTACATATCACTTGTCTATAACAGTCAATGCTACCTTACAGATCACCTGTCTATAACAGTCAATCCTACCTTACAGATTACCTGTCTAACAGATTACCTGTCTATAACAGTCAATCCTACCTTACAGATCACCTGTCTATTACAGCCAATCTTACCTTACAGATTTCCTTTCTATAACAGCCAATCCTACCTTACAGATCACCTGTCTATAACAGTCAATCCTACCTTACAGATCACCTGTCTATAACAGTCAATCCTACCTTACAGATCACCTGTCTATAACAGTCAATCCAACCTTACAGATTACCTGTCTATAACAGTCAATCCTACCTTACAGATCACCTGTCTATAACAGTCAATCCTACCTTACAGATCACCTGTCTATAACAGTCAATCCAACCTTACAGATTACCTGTCTATAACAGTCAATCCTACCTTACAGATTGTCTGTGTATAACAGTCAATCCTACCTTACAGATTGTCTGTCTATATCAACAGTCAATCCTACCTTACAGATCACCTGTCTATAACAGTCAATCCTACCTTACAGATCACCCGTCTATAACAGTCAATCCTACCTTACAGGTTGCTTTTCTATATCAAAAGTCAATCCTATCTTACAGATTACCTGTCTATAACAGTCAATCCTACCTTACAAATCACCTGTCTATAACAGTCAATCCTACCTTAGAGATCACCTGTCTATAACAGTCAATCCTACCTTACAGATTACCTATCTATATCAACAGTCAATCCTACCTTACAGATTGTCTGTCTATATCAACAGTCAATCCTACCTTACAGATTGCCTGTCTATATCAACAGTCAATCCTATCTTACAGATTACCTGTCTATAACAGTCAATCCTACCTTACAGATCACCTGTCTATAACAGTCAATCCTACCTTACAGATTACCTGTCTATAACAGTCAATTCTACCTTACAGATCACCTGTCTATATCAACAGTCAATCCTACCTTACAGATTACCTGTCTATCAACACTTACAATACCTGTCTATAACTTACAGCCTGTCTATAACAGTCAATCCTACCTTACAGATCACCTGTCTATAACAGTCAATCCTACCTTACAGATTACCTGTCTATAACAGTCAATCCTACCTTACAGTCTATAACAGTCAATCCTACCTGTCTATATAACAGTCAATCCTACCTTACAGATTAACAGTCCTGTCTGTCTATAACAGTCAATCCTACCTTACAGATTACCTACCTTACAGATCACCTGTCTATAACAGTCAATCCTACCTTACAGATTACCTGTCTATAACAGTCAATCCTACCACCTGTCTATAACAGTCAATCCTACCTTACAGATCACCTGTCTATAACAGTCAATCCTACCTTACATATCACTTGTCTATAACAGTCAATGCTACCTTACAGATCACCTGTCTATAACAGTCAATCCTACCTTACAGATTACCTATCTATACCAACAGTCAATCCTACCTTACAGATTACCTGTCTATAACAGTCAATCCTACTGTCTATAACAGATTACCTGTCTATATCAACAGTCTACCAACAGTCAATCTACCTTACAGATTCTATAACAGTCAATCCTACCTTACAGATTACCTGTCTATAACAGTCAATCCTACCTTACTACCTGTCTATAACAGTCAATCCTACCTTACAGATTACCTGTCTATAACAGTCAATCCTACCTTACAGATTACCTGTCTATAACAGTCAATCCTACCTTACAGATTACCTGTCTATATCAACAGTCAATCCTACCTTACAGATTACCTGTCTATAACAGTCAATCCTACCTTACAGATTACCTGTCTATAACAGTCAATTCTACCTTACAGATCACCTATCTATAACAGCCAATCCTACCTTACAGATTACCTGTCTATATCAACAGTCAATCCTACCTTACAGATTACCTGTCTATAACAGTCAATCCTACCTTACAGATTACCTGTCTATAACAGTCAATCCTACCTTACAGATTACCTGTCTATAACAGTCAATCCTACCTTACAGATTACCTGTCTATAACAGTCAATCCTACCTTACAGATTACCTGTCTATAACAGTCAATCCTACCTTACAGATTGCCTGTCTACAGTCAATCCTACCTTACAGATCACCTGTCTATAACAGTCAATCCTACCTTACAGATTACCTGTCTATAACAGTCAATCCTACCTTACAGATTACCTGTCTATAACCACAGCCAATTCTACCTTACAGATCACCTGTCTATAACAGTCAATCCAACCTTACAGATTACCTGTCTATAACAGTCAATCCTACCTTACAGATTACCTGTCTATAACAGTCAATCCTACCTTACAGATTACCTGTCTATAACAGTCAATCCTACCTTACAGATCACCTGTCTATAACAGTCAATCCTACCTTACAGATTACCTGTCTATATCAACAGTATACCTTACAGATTACCTGTCTATAACAGTCAATCCTACCTTACAGATTACCTGTCTATAACAGTCAATCCTACCTTACAGATCACCTGTCTATAACAGTCAATCCTACCTTACAGATTACCTGTCTATAACAGTCAATCCTACCTTACAGATTACCTGTCTATATCAACAGTCAATCCTACCTTACAGATCACCTGTCTATAACAGTCAATCCTACCTTACAGATCACCTGTCTTTAACAGTCCATCCTACTTTACAGATTTCCTGTCTATAACAGCCAACCCTACCTTACAGATCACCTGTCTATAACTGTCAATCCTACCTTACAGATTACCTGTCTATAACAGTCAATCCTACCTTACAGATTACCTGTCTATAACAGTCAATCCTACCTTACAGATCACCTGTCTATAACAGTCAATCCTACCTTACAGATTACCTGTCTATAACAGTCAATCCTACCTTACAGATCACCTGTCTATAACAGTCAATCCTACCTTACAGATCACCTGTCTATAACAGTCAATCCTACCTTACAGATTACCTGTCTATATCAACAGTCAATCCTACCTTACAGATCACCTGTCTATAACAGTCAATCCTACCTTACAGATTACCTGTCTATATCAACAGTCAATCCTACCTTACAGATCACCTGTCTATACAACAGTCAAACCTACCTTACAGATCACCTGTCTATAACAGTCAATTTTACCTTATATATCCCCACGTCTATAACACATTGTACCTGTACAATAACACATTGTAACTGTGTCCTCTAAATTGAAATGTCGAGCGGACCGGGTTGACCTGATAAGGATTTAAATTGTCCATAAAATAAATTTCATCCGATATCACATTACAACAATATTGATATGACACCGTATGTGCGTTAATTTTGTTAGTGTAGAGGATAGAAAACACACCGGGACTGTTTTTGTTGTAGCTTAACGATAGACTAAACTAAACCAGACATCATATTTGATTCATGAAGTGAACTTGTGAAATACATAGAACACGGCAAACACAGCATATTTAGATAGATCAAAATCAATGTAAATATAACAAAACGAGATCCGGTATCTAGCCAATACGATACCCAACAATGGTAACAACACACACTACCAACCCCAAACACCCTATACTCTCCTCCATCTGTTGAAATTCTTATCAATTTTTAAGAAATTTCAGCTTTTAAAACTACATGGGCTTTTAACTGAATGACCCCTGGAACGTTTGCTTTGGTACTAAATGATGGTTTCCTTTTCTCATTTGGTGTCTCTCTGTTTGTATCAATGAGTTCCGAAGGGATCAAAATGGCATGTAAACTTCGATCATCATAATTTTTATTTTATTTCGGCATGACCAACATCAGCGTGATTGTGACGTTGTGATATTCAGCGAGTATCTCTGTCACAATTTTGAATCTGCATCCGTGTGACAATGACGTCACAGATCGTCTAATTGTACTGACTCCGATACAGAAAGCAGTTAAAAAGCCGATTAGAATTCATTGAAAAATGACACTGAAGAACACTCATTCTATAAACTTAGAAATAGAATGACTTTTTGAAAGTATTTAAGATTTTAAAAACACGTCTTGTTTTTATATGAGCTCATCAGAGGTTCGCCAAAATGAAAAATGTCTATATATAAATTTCGATAAAGAAACATATTCCGGGTGTCCCGACAGGAATCGAACACATGTCTTGGTTGTGTTGATAAACGGCTCCGGCAAGCGCGTCAAAGAAGCCTGATTCCGTCAGGTTGACTACAGACACCGTAATTAACACCGACCCGCTCCTTCTACATATGCATCATTATTTCAGCGTAAATTATATGTACAATAAGCTGATTTCATTTCATTATTAAACATAAGATGGACCAATTTTCTCATAACGTGTGCTGTCAGCTAGTGTATTCAACAGGATTTCACGATAACAGGAAATTCATATATGCGTGTACAATATATCACACGATTGCCTTCCAATTAAGCAATAGTTCAACACAATAAACGTCTTTACTGAAGTTATAATCAGCCATTAGAATTGTGTGCTTTTCAATTCAAAATAAATCATTTGTATATAAATGATCAATAATTTCCATTAGTTTTCAACTGACTATAAAATAGCGCATGCTGTTAAAACCATCAACAAGCACCAAGCAAAAAAATATTACAATGACGTGCATAATCAGTGCCACACTTCCTTTGTGTTGTAGAATTGCTGGGCGATTTTATAAATGCTTGATTTGATCTCATGAATTTCGTTATTTTAAATTCCAATCATTACAAAGTTCAACGATGAGAGCTTGGTATACACATGTGAAGATTATTTTGATTTAGAACTAGACAAATCCTCTGTTTCAACGAAGTTGGGATGTGATACCGGAAGTGCAGGAAAGCACACAGGAAGTGAAGGGATAATTGCTAAAATCCAATGTTACACCTTCATAATTTCTTTACGTTGAAAGGGCAGTACACCAAAGGTATCAATTAATTTGTCACTGTCTGGAATTATAACGTCTTATTTAAAGATGATTCGACCTGGTTTTCTGTGTGACCCTTGAATATTCAATCGTGCACTAATTTTCTTTATCTTCATAAGATATTTGTTTGCAGTCCGACCTTTTTTCAGTTTGATTAGCTAAAGTGAATTTCAACGATGCAAAATTGCAGATACATGCTGAATAAGCAGTGATTTATTTTTTTGGTCTGTATTTTCTATGGAAATAATACAAATACTTTTTTATTTAACCATTGAAGACAACGTATCATCTGCACACGTGCATTGGGATTATTCCGCGTGTAGCGATGTTGTGACTTTATTTTATCGTTATCTGATTAACAGTACAGTGGATATGACATGTATCTCTATATAAGGTATACCTGTATATAGCATTCACAAGAAAAAAAGACGTCATTATGAATGTCGTTGACAAAAAAAAATGATGTCATTATGATATTATTACAAACCAATACAAATATCAACATAAGACTCATTAGATTTAATTATGCACAAGGAATTCTAACCCAACGGTTTGTATAGAGTGTAGGCTCAGTATTGTGTGGAAAGTTAATTTCGTTTTCTTTTTTTCTGTCTCTTTGTAAATTAATCTGAAGTTGTTCTTCAACATTTCGCTCACCAGGTCCGAAGGACTGTTAAGTTTTATATCATAACGCAGCGTCAGACGTCCATTTACTATCCGGTTTTTTTTCCAACTTTATCGCTCGCTACTGGTAATGAACTACTAAACAGATTTTCGAAAAAGATTAATCAGAAACATCAAAGGTGAATGAGACTCAATTTTATATAATAACAGTGGATCTGAACAATGGTCCGACCCCGTGGGAGAAGAGGAGGGGCGTCTCGACCCCCTGATTCGGGAGAAGTAGAATATATGAGGAGAGGCCGATTAAGTTATTTAAACTTCTGTAGGAATGACTGAATTCTGTCCTAATTTAGTCTGGAACATCGTTGGGTGAAGGGAAATCCCTAATTCGGGAGATGTGGAACATAAGAGGAAAACTCCATTAAATTCTTTAAACTTGTTCTATAGGAATGCCTGGACTCTGTCCAAATTCGGTCTGAAGCATCCTTTCGTGAAGTGGAATCAATTTTGTATAAATGGTGTGACCCAACCGGGAAAATAGAACGTATTCATTAACATCCGTCAGTCATCTTCTACAGAGATGCCTCCGTTCTCTTCACATTAGATCTGAATAATTTCAGGTTGCATATACAGGACATCTGATCTTAAGTAGAGCTAATGACAGATGGGCCGGGCTTATTAAAGGAAATAGGCATAAATCATTTGAATACTTTCCCTTGAATTTAGCTGAAACAATTTCAGAGAACTGAACAAGGTGAACGATACAGGCCATATAGGCATTTTCCTTTTACATATGAAATACCAACGAGTGTAAAATGTTTCTATTTCTATGTTATCTTGGTCTGGTCCAGACAGCTTTATACCTTCCAGCGATCTGTGAGGTTAGTAACACATTATTTATATGTATTGATTTTGCGTGCCGTGGGTTTTCGCAATATGTGTCTCTCGTTAACGTGTCAATGACTGTACAATACACAGCTGATATCCCCAACAAACGTTTGATCAATCATTTGTTCACTGTTCACGGGTGTTAAGTCGGGATTTTGTATTTCAAGTGTTCGCCATATTATTTATCGCGAGTTCTGAACAAAACAAAAAAAAAACAAAAAAAAGTATTTTTCCTTTCAGATGAATATCAAAATCAAATAGGATCTAAAGAGGGAAGGATGTGAGATAGAAAAGAAATGAAACATTGAGCGATGAATGAACAATTTTGGAACAATTTTTTTCTGGGTTTTCCATCCTGTCAATAACCAGTGTCATTTAAGACGGGGTTTCCTTGCAGTAGCTGGTGGCTTCATACCGAACAACATACGGGAGGCCCTCTAGTCAATAACCAGTGTCATTTTAGACGAGGTCTCCTTGCAGTAGCTGGTAGCTTCATACCGAACAACATACGGGAGGCCCTCTAGTCAATAACCAGTGTCATTTTAGACGAGGTCTCCTTGCAGTAGCTGGTGGCTTCATGCCAAAAATAAACGGGAGGCCCTCTAGTCAATAAATAACCAGTGTCATATAAGACGAGGTCTCCTTGCAGTAGCTGGTGGCTTCATACCGAACAATATACGAGAGGCCCTCTAGCCAATAAAAAGTGTCATTTTAGACGAGGTCTCCTTGCAGTAGCTGGTGGCTTCATACCGAACAACATAGGGGAGGCCCATCTAATGCAATTAAAATCAATTCGAGTAAAATGGATTAAAGGCAAACAGCACAGAATGGCCATGGCCCCAGTTTTCTGATGAATACAGACCGTACGGATCAAGATCGAACCTATACACCTCGTTTCAAACCGACACTAATAGAAGACCACAAGTTTTATAATATGCTTCCGTATCAATGAACAACATATAGTTATATATACAGTCATGCTGCATCAACAGACCACCTGTACAATCAGACATTCTGTACAAACAGACAACATGTACAAACAGACAGCCAAACAGACAACATGTACAAACAGACAACCTGTATAAACAGACAGCCTGTACAAACAGACAACATGTACAAACAGAAAACCTGTATAAACAGAAAACCTGTTCAAATAGACAACCTGTACAAACAGACAACATGTATAAACAGACAACATGTACAAACAGACAGCATGTACAAACAGACACATACAACCTGTACAAACAGACAACCTGTAGAAACAGACCACCTGTAGAAACAGACAACATGTACAAACAGACACATACAACCTGTACCAACAGACAACATGTACAAACAGACAACATGTACAAACAGACACATACAACCTGTACAAACAGACAACCTGTAGAAACAGACCACCTGTAGAAACAGACAACATATACAAACAGACAACATGTACAAACAGACAACATGTACAAACAGACAACCTGTAGAAACAGACAACCTGTAGAAACAGACAACATGTACAAACAGACAACCTGTAGAAACAGACACCCTGTAGAAACAGACAAACTGTAGAAACAGACAACCTGTACAAACAGACAACATGTACCAACAGACACAGACAACCGGTACAAACAGACAACCTGTACAAACAGACACATACAACCTGTACAAACAGACACAGACAACCTGTACAAACAGACAACATGTACAAACAGACAACCTGTAAAAACAGACAACCTGTACAAACAGACAACCTGTATAAACAGACAACATGTACAAACAGACAACCTGTACAAACAGACACATACAACCTGTACAAACAGACACAGACAACCGGTACAAACAGACAACATGTACAAACAGACAACCTGTACAAACAGACAACCTGTACAAACAGACAACCTGTACAAACAGACAGCATGTACAAACAGATAACCTGTACAAACAGACAACATGTACAAACAGACAACCTGTATAAATAGACAATTTGTATAAACAGACAACATGTACAAACAGACAACATGTAAAAACAGACAACCTGTACAAACAGACAACCTGTAAAAACAGACAACCTGTAAAAACAGACACAGACAACCGGTACAAACAGACACATACAACCTGTACCTGTAAACAGACACAACCTGTACAGACAACACAGACAACCTGTAGAAACAGACAACCTGTATAAATAGACAACATGTACAAACAGACACATACAACCTGTACCAACAGACACAGACAACCTGTACAAACAGACAACCTGTACAAACAGACAACCTGTACAAACAGACAGCATGTACAAACAGATAACCTGTACAAACAGACAACATGTACAAACAGACAACCTGTATCAATAGACAATCTGTATAAACAGACAACATGTACAAACAGACAACATGTAAAAACAGACAACCTGTACAAACAGACAACCTGTAAAAACAGACAACCTGTAAAAACAGACAACCTGTACAAACAGACAACCTGTAGAAACAGACAACCTGTATAAATAGACAACATGTACAAACAGACACATACAACCTGTACCAACAGACACAGACAACCGGTACAAACAGACACATACAACCGGTAGAAACAGACAACATTCTCAGACAACCTGTACAAACAGACAACCTGTAGAAACAGACAACCTGTATAAATAGACAACATGTACAAACAGACACAGACAACCTGTACCAACAGACACAGACAACCTGTACAAACAGACAACCTGTACCAACAGACACAGACAACCTGTACAAACAGACAACCTGTACCAACAGACACAGACAACCTGTACAAACAGACAACCTGTAGAAACAGACAACCTGTATAAATAGACAACATGTACAAACAGACACATACAACCTGTACCAACAGACACAGACAACCTGTACAAACAGACAACCTGTACCAACAGACACAGACAACCTGTACAAACAGACAACCTGTACCAACAGACACAGACAACCTGTACAAACAGACAACCTGTAGAAACAGACAACCTGTATAAATAGACAACATGTACAAACAGACACATACAACCTGTACCAACAGACACAGACAACCTGTACAAACAGACAACCTGTATTATTAGACTACTAATGTTCATGTGCGGTTGTTCATGTTTTCTTTTATCTTCTAGTGAAAATAAACCCCGTGTTTTAATATGAAATTCAAAGTTTATCTATTTTTCATATTTCGTTTCATTTGATCAATATCGCCGAATCTACATTATCACAGAAACCTGAGTATTAGATACTTAGTTTTAGAGGAAAACACACACTGGAGTTGTAGCCGTTTCACATGTCCCTGTGTGCATTTAAGTATATCTTTTTAGTACAGGTGTTCCAGGTGAACAGGCAAGTGCGACCTAGAGATGTTTTTAAACGAATGGGATAGTTACATTTCAAGACCATAATTGACGACAATATTTAGACAGTGTCCATAAATTACGATTAGACAGCCAGGAACCGAAAAATATGGTAACTTCCTACATATTTTAATTAACATCAAACGGGACCATGTTCTGTCGACATTCCATTTATTTTCACATTCTGTATAATCTTAATGTCTTTTTTTATGTGAAAATTATCACTCACAATGATTGTGCTATGCACAAAGAGAATATTTAAATGGAATTACTGGATGGGATATTGTAACTTACTTCACTAAAGATTCTAAAAGCGTCGCTGATACGTAAACCTTTTAAAATTGACAAACGATAGGCTAAAAATGGGGATGACTAATTCTGTTTAATGTTTCTATAGAAAACGAGGCTATTTTATGTCCCGTGTATATTAAAATAGACCTTTTTTATTCATATCTTATAAAATTTGCACCCGGAGTCGAAAACTGGGTTTAAGTTTCGTTATACGTAATGCTTCGAAACCTTCGATTGAAATTTAACTGCGTCATATGTGATACAATTAAACTGAATATTTTATGATTATTGATAAATATATGGTTCAAATGAAAAAAAGAGGGATAGGTTCAAACAAAGGGGCGACGAGGGAACGAATGAATACTTGAATCAGTTATGTTAAATGTAAATTTAAGGTGACATTGAAAGAGCGTTATTTGGGATGAATGTGATTGTGGGTTGGGAGGGGGCGGGGGAGGAGAGAGATAGGTGGACAGAGTGGGGAGAGAGACAAAGACACAGAGAGACAGAGACAGAGACACAGAGATAGAGAGAGAAGGGGGAGAGGGGGCCATGGCTGGAATTTTAAAATATAGACAGTATACATATCTGGGCTGATAGGGAGACGAAAAGAGACAAAAAGTTTCCAAGCATTTAGGTATTAAAACGGAAGAGGAAAGAAGCTTTAAGGCATATCGCAAACGCAATTGATATATTCATTTTGACAGGCACCTGAAGAAAATTAATAATTATAAATTGTATGAAATAAAACATACCAACAACGTACAATTATATATATGTACCACAATTGTACGTTAGTCTGTTCTCTTTCAGATTATCTGCTGTGTTGTGAGTACAGAAAATAGTTAAAGAATAAAGCAGTTTATGATGACATTTTCTGTGATGTGCAAAAGAAGTGTAATTAAAGCGTCGAGCTTTTAACTTCAACACGTTTTCAGAAAATACACGTACGCTTTCTAAATGTGTATAAATAAACCAGGATTCGCTTCAACATGTCCCTTTAAAAAAAATCGGTATGGTTGATTGATAAGTTTAATGTCTCACCTCACATATTCACTAAATGTACAATAACACATTTTGTAGTCATGTACAAGAGAGATTACACGAGTCTTAACAGTGTACTGTATAAAAGTAAATGGTATTTTGACTTTTAAATAGCGCTTAGGTCCCGAGCATGACAACGTGAAACGAGACTGCGATAACTTAAGATAGTATCTCCATAGCTATCGGCAAAAGTCGGATACTATCAGGCAGCTTGGGGCTACTTATACCACTGCAATCTTTATCTTCAAGCACCACGACCGAATTTTACACCTGAAAATTTGTAGCCAACTCCACTTACCTGTGTACTCACGCAACAGGTAAAATTCCAATCTGTCCGTCAGAAATCCAGGTGTTATAAGGCACAAACAAACACCGAAGTTAAATGGATTTCCATATTACTGTTGATTTAAATTTTCCATAATTTTCTATCACATTGACATCGGCAATTAATTTACACAAAATGCACTATTACTCCATGACATGAGAATTGTCATCCTTTCTCGTTCAATGCACATTATTGATTTCAAAATTCCAGAATCACAGAATACAGATATTTTTAATCCTACTGTGATATTAAGAGTAACGTAATTAATTTACAAATGAAATAACACAGAATTAAAAAACAAAACCAAAAAAATCACCTTTCTCCAGACACATGAACGGATCACATGAAAATAATTTTGGTTAGATCATGACTCCAAACCTTGTCCCGTTTACTTGGCCGGCAGGTGTTAACATACACTAAAGCACATATGTAGATATTTTTTCAAATGTACATTCCCTATTAATGAATTCCATGCTTGGCAAATATATAAAAGAAAACCTTTCTAACACATGATTATCAACTTTTTCATGACGTGTCCCAGTTGCCTGTCTCTGTACGTCCTGCTGTTATTCTGGTCATTTATATTGAATCGATATCCGAGGTGTGACGTAGTAATCTTAACCCCGTGGTTGATCAACCTCAAGTGTAACGGGCAGATAAAACACCCGTGTTAGTCTGACGTGTTTGGTTGGTGTGCTTCCAAATAACACACGAGTCGACATCAAAGTGTCAAAGCATACCTGATAATTATAATATACTATGTCCTGAGGTATAAATAACACACCGTTTGTGTAATTACCTGTACAGGTCTTACGAATATTACACCACCTATTCCTATTTCCCTTTTTATCTATCAGCGTAATATTTTCCGTGTTCCCTTTTTTTTTGTAGATGTATGTAAATTAATTAATTAAAAAGTCGTAAAAATGTACAAGTATGAGTGAATATTTGATTTTTTTATCAAGAAATGTTGTTTTAATGACAAACTCGTGATCAATAAACAAAATAACATACTTTAAAGGTGCCGGTAATAACGGTTATGTATTTGGTGTATTTGTCTGACAACGAATACTTCGAAATCCAGGCCATGCAAAAAATTGTTTTCGGGTTACAATTAAAAAAACACGAGGTATTTAAACGGTCACGTGTTATTCCATTGTAGAATAATTATTGAAAATTAGTTAATCAGCGACACTCACAGGTAGATACTGAATATATTTGTTTGTGTGTGAATGTTTCACGTGGCGGAATATCATCAAAATGGAGGACTCTCAGACAATTTAGACATAACTATCATGAACTTATTTTTTTTAAAATAGTGTTAATGTACATACTAAATAAAAAACATGGGAATGAATATACGTGTAATCATTGTTATTCCATAAATTCGAAGAAAAGTGGATTATCATTTACTTGAATTAAATAGATTGGATTTCAAACAGTTAAAAAGAAGAAGAAAAACCACCAAGAAGGAAGGGTGGTGTAGAATCTAAATAGACTGGATGGATCATCTACTGGGGACGAAGGAGGTGGATGGTTATATGTTGGGAACAGAGGTAGATGTATCATCTACTGGGGACGAAGGAGGTGGATGGTTATCTGTTGGGAACAGAGGTGGATGTATCATCTACTGGGGACGAAGGAGGTGGATGGTTATCTGTTGGGAACAGAGGTGGATGTATCATCTACTGGGGACGAAGGAGGTGGATGGTTATCTGTTGGGAACAGAGGTGGATGTATCATCTACTGGGGACGAAGGAGGTGGATGGTTATCTGTTGGGAACAGAGGTGGATGTATCATCTACTGGGGACGAAGGAGGTGGATGGTTATCTGTTGGGAACAGAGGTGGATGTATCATCTACTGGGGACGAAGGAGGTGGATGGTTATCTGTTGGAACAGAGGTAGATGGATCATCTACTGGGGACGAAGGAGGTGGATGGTTATCTGTTGGGAACAGAGGTGGATGTATCATCTACTGGGGACGAAGGAGGTGGATGGTTATCTGTTGGGAACAGAGGTGGATGTATCATCTACTGGGAATGAAGGAGGTGGATGGTTATCTGTTGGGAACAGAGGTAGATGGATCATCTACTGGGAATGAAGGAGGTGGATGGTTATCTGTTGGGAACAGAGGTAGATGGATCATCTACTGGGAATGAAGGAGGTGGATGGTTATATGTTGGGAACAGAGGTAGATGGATCATCTACTGGGAATGAAGGAGGTGGATGGTTATATGTTGGGAACAGAGGTAGATGGATCATCTACTGGGAATGAAGGAGGTGGATGGTTATATGTTGGGAACAGAGGTGGATGTATCATCTACTGGGGACGAAGGAGGTGGATGGTTATATGTTGGGAACAGAGGTGGATGGATCATCTACTGGGAATGAAGGAGGTGGATGGTTATATGTTGGGAACACAGGTGGATGGATCATCTACTGGGAATGAAGGAGGTGGATGGTTATCTGTTGGGAACAGAGGTGGATGGATCATCTACTGGGAATGAAGGAGGTGGATGGTTATCTGTTGGGAACAGAGGTAGATGTATCATCTACTGGGAATGAAGGAGGTGGATGGTTATCTGTTGGGAACAGAGGTAGATGGATCATCTACTGGGAATGAAGGAGGTGGATGGTTATCTGTTGGGAACAGAGGTGGATGGATCATCTACTGGGAATGAAGGAGGTGGATGGTTATATGTTGGGAACAGAGGTAGATGGATCATCTACTGGGAATGAAGGAGGTGGATGGTTATATGTTGGGAACAGAGGTGGATGGATCATCTACTGGGAATGAAGGAGGGGAATGAACAGAGGAGGATCATCTACTGGGAATGAAGGAGGTGGATGGTTATATGTTGGGAACAGAGGTAGATGGATCATCTACTGGGAATGAAGGAGGTGGATGGTTATATGTTGGGAACAGAGGTAGATGGATCATCTACTGGGAATGAAGGAGGTGGATGGTTATCTGTTGGGAACAGAGGTGGATGTATCATCTACTGGGGACGAAGGAGGTGGATGGTTATATGTTGGGAACAGAGGTAGATGGATCATCTACTGGGAATGAAGGAGGTGGATGGTTATATGTTGGGAACAGAGGTGGATGGATCATCTACTGGGAATGAAGGAGGTGGATGGTTATATGTTGGGAACAGAGGTAGATGGATCATCTACTGGGAATGAAGGAGGTGGATGGTTATCTGTTGGGAACAGAGGTAGATGGATCATCTACTGGGAATGAAGGAGGTGGATGGTTATCTGTTGGAACAGAGGTGGATGTATCATCTACTGGGGACGCAGGAGGTGGATGGTTATCTGTTGGGAACACAGGTGGATGTATCATCTACTGGGGACGAATGAGGTGGATGGTTATCTGTTGGGAACAGAGGTGGATGGATCATCTACTGGGGACGAAGGAGGTGGATGGTTATCTGTTGGAACAGAGGTAGATGGATCATCTACTGGGAATGAAGGAGGTGGATGGTTATATGTTGGGAACAGAGGTGGATGTATCATCTACTGGGGACGAAGGAGGTGGATGGTTATATGTTGGGAACAGAATGTATCATCTACTGGGAAGGTGGATGGATGGATCATCTACTGGGGACGAAGGAGGTGGATGGTTATATGTTGGAACAGAGGTAGATGGATCATCTACTGGGGACGAAGGAGGTGGATGGTTATATGTTGGAACAGAGGTAGATGGATCATCTACTGGGAATGAAGGAGGTGGACGAAGGAGGTGGATGGTTATATGTTGGAACAGAGGTAGATGGATCATCTACTGGGGACGAAGGAGGTGGATGGTTATATGTTGGAACAGAGGTAGATGGATCATCTACTGGGAATGAAGGAGGTGGATGGTTATATGTTGGGAACAGAGGTAGATGGATCATCTATTGGGAATGAAGGAGGTGGATGGTTATCTGTTGGTAACAGAGGTGGATGGATCATCTACTGGGGACGAAGGAGGTGGATGGTTATATGTTGGGAACAGAGGTAGATGGATCATCTACTGGGAATGAAGGAGGTGGATGGTTATCTGTTGGTAACAGAGGTGGATGGATCATCTATTGGGAATGAAGGAGGTGGATGGTTATCTGTTGGGAACAGAGGTGGATGGATCATCTACTGGGATCGAAGGAGGTGGATGGTTATTTATTTTGAAGGAGCGTGCATTATTACAGGGAACGGCGGTGCATGGATTACCTACTCCTAACGTTGTTTCTACTGGGAACGGCGGTGCATGGATTACCTACTCCTAACGTTGTATCTACTGGGAACGGCGGTGCATGGATTACCTACTCCTAACGTTGTATCTACTGGGAACGGCGATGCATGGATTACCTACTCCTAACGTTGTATCTACTGGGAACGGCGGTGCATGGATTACCTACTCCTAACGTTGTATCTACTGGGAACGGCGATGCATGGATTACCTTCTCCTAACGTTGTATCTACTGGGAATGGCGATGCATGATGCTACTTATGACTTCATACTCAAGTCCCTTTCTATTGATTCTTTTTCGAGATGAAATATTACTCGAGAATTTGCTATTAAACGACAGAATGGATTATTAAATGGTATGAATATAACATTTCGTATTTCCGTGCTCTCGCGTTGGATATCTGCATAGTTACCAAGACTTGCCCATAACCTAGGGTCGATCACGATAGAGGTTTTCACAAGACCTTTTCACGTTTCTATCGATTATTGAATTAAGATAACGAGTGTCAACTTCGGTCCAACGTCATTAAATATTGTAAATATCGGAAGAGATTTAGGACTATTAAGTATCAGTTTCCGTCTATCATTCAGTATCGTACATTCCATGTGTCAATATCTTATAACCCATGTTTGTTTTGAAATATTACATACGTTTTATTTCAATAATCAAAGATTATTTCATTGTAATATTTTTAAACAAAATCACATCTGTATGAGAAGTGAAGAAATGCAAGGGAGCAATCCCACCTTTAGAATGAAAAATGTATTCATACGCCAACTTAAGAGTACGTTGAAAAATGACTTGTCTAAAGCCTTCTCCATATGTTCAGGTAGCAAGGATTTTTTTCTCCTCAAAATTTCACTTATTTGTCTATTTATCTACCTATTTATTTACTTATTTCTTTGTTTATTTATTTTCAGTTCTTTAAACCACTTTAAACAGAATTGTAAGAACTGTAATTTTAGACTTCAGTAATTTTTAAAACATGCACCGCTATTTTTCATTTAAGTTAGCGACTAAAGAGAATGAGCACTTACACACTGCCAAAATAAACATCCAACAGATTTCTTCATTTATGTCGAATCACTGGGCTTTATTATTTTGAGAATTACATCGATAGATGGGAATATTTAACTGGTTTATTACTGTTTTACGTCTTATTAACCGCCAGGGTCATCTAAGTACATTCCTGGTATGAGTGTTTGATGTAATCCGGAGTTCCCTGTGAAGAACCACCGACCTGCAGTCAGTAACTGGCAATTGCCTCAGGTAGGACTCGAACCCGCGACCCATAGGTGAAGGGCGAATGATAAAGACGATCAGGCGCCCTAACCACCGCGACCCTTCCCCCGGAATAATCATCGCATACTAAAACTTCCTGGTAACGGACACTGTTTAACTTGATACCTGTCGGACACATCTTCAATCAGAACAATACTGTGGTCCATAATTGGTGTAATTACATTGCACCGATATGAAGTGTGTGTTTCTTATTATCTACATTTATATCCTGTAGAAAGTTTGTGCCCGGTCTTTAGTATTCTAATAGTTAAAGTGTTTGGAGTCAGTTGGTTTTATTTTGTAAACGATGATAAGAAATTAAATATTTAAAAATTTCGATTATTTATCGAATAATAACCGCTTTGTCAGCTCTTTCATAAGATGTAAGTTTTACTAGGGAGTAAATTTGTGTCACAACGACATCCGAATTTTTCACTTTACCCGTGAATCATAAATAGAAATAAACCAAAGAAATGCAAAAAAACAATTAAAACCGATTAATCAATACCGAGATATCGAAATAGATTATTTAATCAATCACTGACACAACACTACGCATAATGCTGGTCCATTTCCGAGACCTCTTTATCCACCTGAAACAGCTTTAATGTGATATGTTGTTCTTAATGTTCTCTCGGCAATGCTTTCATTCATATTCAATCTCAATCCGATGAGAACAGTCAAAACTGCACATCTAATCACAGGTGAATTATTACCCATTATTAATATGAGGTCCCTTCAGTAATTCAATTTTCAGATCAATGCAAACTAAAGTGATTTACAGTTATATTAATGCCACCCATACCTTGGTCCTAGTCGGCTTAGAATGAATTTACAAAAATACACAAACAAACGAAAAAAATCATTAAAAAAAAAATTCTTTTTCATCATTTTTCCCTGATCATAAAATTATTTTTGCACTAAACCATATTTTACCGATACCTGACTAGAAAGACGTCATGTGTAATCAGACAAGGTTATATCATACCTTTTAATGTTGATAAATACAGGATTGGTGTCAGAAAAATCGAATACGGCCAAGTTATGAAGTGACAGGTTAAACAGCTACTACCATATCGGAAAAAAATCACCAAGCCCCTTTATAACTGGTCTAAATAATTCTGACGATCTATCGATTTTTTATCGATTTGGAGTCGATGAACGTCAGATAAGCGATCCATGACTTAGTCGGCATTGTCATTTTCACATACGTGATGGAAACGGTCGTTATGCATGGACGCTTGCATATTCAGTCAAATTGTGGTCTAATTTGAGTATACCTAAATATTTTACTGTTTTCAATTTTCTGTACTTGTCAATAACTAAGCTCATTTTCTATACACTTGTCCTTGCGTTTATCCGGACAAACGAGTAAATCCGAACATGATTATTGTTTCCTCTCTTATTCGTTTATCCGGAAACCGTTTGTAATTGATTTTTTTCCGGCGAGGTTTAATAGCTAAACCCCCAAGATTTACGTAACAAGTTACGCCCGAACTCAAGCTACAGCGACAATTTCGGTAAATCGATCTGTATATTTATTCTAATTCTCAAATGTGCAATCGATGTATCGATTTAAAACCCGCACGCATTACAGAAAAACGTTCCATTGAATTGGAATTTAGATTATTACCTGTAGGCCGGGCGTTTCAGCGATATTTGATGAAAGCGTCATAAAAGTACCACTGGCACTTTAGCTAGTCGGACGATTTCTAAGTGGGAGATTTCACAGATATTACCACTGTAGCAGAACTGATGAGAGGGTAAATGAAATTGGAGATTCATAATATCTCATTATACACGACATGTATTCAGAGAATCTCCCGCAGTCAATTTCAGTCTAGTCAGCTTTAGGAGTTCTTAAAAAACATCACCAAATGTTTAACAATTGTGGGAGCTTTTCTTTAAAATAGTTAAACCAATAACGAGAGCAATATTATTAATCATTATTAATCATTTAATCCTTCAATTTCATTTGAGAGAAAAAAAAATAAAAAATTCCACAAATATTTTTCCTATTAAGCTGACAATGCATAGATTACCTAATTCCAGGTTTGAGGGAGGTGCGCGTTACATACAGAGGACATGAACATATTTATACGATAAACCTGAAGAACCAGACTGATATATGTAAATGTTTTAACAAAGCCCGTGGAAGAAAGATTGACTTTATAAAGCTCTGGATATATTTGTTAAGTGCCCTAAATTCAATAACCTAAAAAAACTAGTCAGGTTTCGAACATACTGGTATACAATTTAACACAGTGATAAGTGTTTGAATAGTGTTTAAACTTAGCAGTCAGTATAATATTGTCCAATGACGTAACTTCAAAACCATATTTAATTTCATTCTTTTTTATTTTTTAGGAAGGTGTACATTCAAATCTAAGGATTAAAAATATACCTGTATACAGATATAATATTTTAGCAAGATTGATTGAACGTTCTATATGAAAGATCTCTTAAAAATCATAAGATTATGTCGAATGCAAGTCGGATATTCAACTTATACTACATGTCAAGATAAATTTACATAAAAAATCGTTATTCTTATGGCAAGTTTTACAATAAAAACAAAGCTTTTAAAGATATATTATAAATCAAATTATTCAAACTAAAACGTATTTCAAATATAACAAAGTTTGGCACTCATTAAAAGGGATTTTATCATATTATTCTTAACACAATGGGGTTTTGACTTAGAAATCCGAAGTGTCTGATTCGTTTCCATACTCATATGTTTCTAACGAAGGGAGAGGCGAGGAAGAACTCAGCCTGGACTTCATTTTTCCATCATTTATCGTCGCTTTTCCGTCGCCATTGTCATCAACTGAATCAGAGTCGTCCTTTTGTGCGATTGATGTCGGGGTTTCTTTGAACTCTCTGTCCACTTTTTCTGTCCGAGGATTTTCAACCTTTTTTAAAATAACATGATTCTTGTTACTATTCTGTTTTTCTTCTATGTCGTCATCAGTAAGATGTGCAGCCTTATTTTCGTTGACGTTTTCATCTGATTGTGTTGTCACCGCTTTCCACTTGTCGTCGTCCGTTAGTGGTGATAGTGACGATATGTTGAAAAGATCGTCCAATTCTCCCATTTTGTCTAGTTTTTCCTCGCCAACTTCAGAGTCTTTATCGTCGTCGCTTGAAATGTCGACCTCGGAATCCGGATCAATGGACACAGCATCGCTTTCATCGTCAATGGATAGCTTTAATGTCAAATCATTACCTAAAAAATGTAAGGGAAAATAGTACATTGATACTACAGGTGCTATTCACGTGCATGTCTTTTGTACAATGTTTGTAACTACAGGCGCAGGATAATGCTAGTAGACTTTTAGTCCCCAAGGTTTGCCCTAACCTATATCACAGCATGAAGTTATACAAATAGTGTCAGGATTCAGAATATACACAGATGTATTTGAATTCCTTTTGAACTTATTCAAAATGAAAATTCATGAAACTGATTGAGTTTGGGGCTGTTGAATCTCCCCGTCTGAAGATTTGCTCTTGTTGCCTCCTGCATTGTAGTGTTCTACTATTTAGGCCCAAGGCTTTATACAGGAGTCCTAGAAGGACCAAACAGCTGTATGATGCTCTACTGTATCTAATTTCAAACTTGTATTCGAAGGTTCAATTCACTTGTGTGTCTTTTCCATAGCCAAACCGGCCAGAGTCTCGAGGTTGGACACCAGAGTGCAACAAAGTGGATATACGGACGAATAACACAAGGACTTAAAAGCAGAAAAAACTCTCTATATTGCTAACGTCAACGAGGGGACAAAGGTAAGGGTATAACCATGATTTGTCGTTGTGGCCAGCCCTTCATATCTTATTACGTTTTAGATTTGGAGGGGAAATAAAACATTGATGGTCCTTAACTTTCAATATCAAGATTTCCAACTTACGGACTCCTTCGAACAGGACAGGCTTCTTACTTAGGTCATAAACTGGGTTGCCTCGTTTTCTTATTGTCCAATGCAGAATTTCCACGGGAACTTCCTTACAGCCGAGTATGCTTAGACCGTCATTAGTCAGCTCGGAGAAGTGAACCTACATGTACATATCCAAAGTTCTATTATTCGTTTAATTCATCTAGCATTTCTTGGAGCCAAAAATATGTCAAAATTGAAATGTTACACAACCTTTTTTGGCAATCAGAGCATTTAAACATGTATTAGTTGTGTATTCCACGTCTTGAATGTTTGTATAAACTTTTCAAGAACGTGAACACGCGAAAATGTTGGTGATATTGGACAATGTTTGCTTGTTTATATATATATATTTTCGAAATACTTGGCAATTATTGTACAGTTTTAATAATCACTTTGGTTGTGTTATTGTTTGATATAAAATCGAAACATCATTTTCTTATCTTAAATTCGTGGATAATGTGAATTTTGGTGATTCCGCTTAATCAATATCTCCTATACTCCAAAGCTAATGATCGCACTTGACTAAGTGAAAGAAAGCTATGACGACGACTACAATTATACTGACATCAACGATGATAACGATGATGTTGCTGGTATATCGACGTGACATTGCGGCCCCAGTGAACGCAATAATACTCACAACGATATCAATTAGATAATCGATACGTACATCATAATCCATTGTCATACTAGCTAATCGCTTCAAGGTGGACTTGGACCAGATCTCGAGGTTGACGAGATTGTACACCAGTAGGTATGGACTCACGTCATTGGTGTACAGGTCAGCATCAGGGGTGATACTGCTGGACAATCGTTCCAAGCACAAATCTATAGTGGACAGGAAATAGTGTCATTTTGATAGTGTCAATTTAAACAGGAAATAGTGTCATTTCAATAATGTCAATTTTCATTTATACTTGTCGTACTGCATTTTCGCATAGATAATAATTGAACAATTGACATTAGAACTATAACGTAACGTTACCATAATTGGAACATTCTACCAAGTGTTTGTGTCCTGTATTTTTTCTTGCTATTTCACAAAAAGAGTATCTTCAGTTTTCATTTCCTGCTTTGGTTACCTGTCAGCACGTGTGTCTATAAATAAGTGTGTCTATAAATAAAACGCGGTAAGGAATGCCAGGTTCCGCAATGCGTTTTTCAACAGGTAGGGGTACCCAAAATGTAACGCCTCTTACATACTGTTCTTTTATAGAAATAACTGACATAATCTTGAATATAGTTCTGCAAATTATGAGAGTTCACTACCCTTCTCATTAATATCAGTCTCTTGCCTATCAAAAATTTTAATTTCAACAAATACTTTCATTGTTCAAAAACATTATAGAATATTTGTGCTGTCGCATGGTATCATTTCCCGAGATTTTCTTTCTTTTTTTATAATTTCATTTCATAGATTTTAAATGGAAAAGATAAGCAACACAAAAGACATGGGCTGAGAGGAAATGCCAAGATAATTCGTAGATACCTTATTTATTGTTTAGAATAGTTAATTTTCACTTCTAAAGCAAAATAACAAATATGCGTTAAATATTTGAGAGGTGTTCCATTTTGGGTAGCGTAACGTTAGCCGGAAGAAAGAACCAAATGATGACCACATACTTGTATTGGAATCCCAGATAAGTATCTCCCCTTTTTGTTGGTCGAAGATGGTTGCAATTCTAGTTTCGTCTAGAAACAGGAAGTCAGAAAAGAAATCGGTTTTCTCGTCCAGACGAGATATGATCTCGTAATACATCGGCTCCTCGAATATATACCCGTTGTATTCCCCTGTGTTAGAGAGTAAATTGTGACAAATCAGTCTTTAACAATAACATGAAATTTATTTTTTGAAAGTCAATATTTCAGTTGTTTTTTGTTAGAAGCAAAATGTGGTAGACAATGAGTTTGTTTCTGTATGAAAGGTATCTGTGTTTGATCTATATATTATAACGATACTATATGAATAAATGACTAATTACATATTCTTTTACAGCTTTAAAAGCAAAGGAAAAATATCTTGTATTCTTTCACTATTCTAGGCTATCCGGACCTTCAGCCAAGAATTGTAACATACAATACCGAAGTATTTTTAATTGATTGCTTTGTTTGTTTGTTTGTTTTTTTGTTTTTGTTTTTTTGAGTTGTGAAAGCATCGAGAGAATACTGGTTCTAAATGATACAGTTGTAGCTACTCGTTTAGCTGAAATATATCAATAATATGTTTCACTGCCATACAATGTTTCTTACTGTTTGGAGCTCTCCTGTAACAAAGGCGTAGAAGAGAGTTATAAAATTTCCATGCGGTGGAAAGCAGACATATTCATGGTGTGTATGGCAATAAGCGATTTAATAAGTGCATGTATTCGAATAGTATTTACTTACAATTATCGATGTCCCAAATGTGGATCAGATAAGCTGTTTCTGCAATAGCGACATCTTTTGAAATCGTCGGCAATTTCCGTTCACAACGGATGGCTATGAATTTGGCGCCTTTACTGATTCGCGTCCAACTTCCGGCAGTGACATCCTCGTCTGAAATGTCCAAATCCGATGTGTAGATGCACTTCATTGATGAGGATTTCAGGTTAAATACGACTATTCCAGTTGACGTCATACTTGCTACAACTGTGTCCTCGATACAACATATCTGTTAAACAAAGAATCAGATTCTAATCACGCAACATGTGGACAAAATGGCATCACAATTGATCTGTCGAGGAATTTAATGGGAAACAAAAGGAAAATGAGGACAGGCACATATTCATTGTTAGTCTTGATCAAACAACTTAAAATGATTAATTCCATAACCTATCGTAGACATATGGTCGGATGGCGCAGTGGTAATGCACTCGTCTTTCACCAAGGCGAACCGGGGTTCGATTTCCGGAACGGACCTGAAAAGGCATGGGGTCACCTGCCCGACCATGTTGGTTTTTCACCGGGTACTCCGGTTTCCTCCCACAATAGGACCTTTCGCATGTTTACATCCAATTAACAAGCGTGATTAGTATAAGTTGTGCTAATTTGTTTCGCAATTGTTGTAAAATAAATAAAGTTTATATTTAAACATATAAGTGATTTTAACGGAACACTTCTCTCTGTAGACAGAAAAAAACAAACAAAATAAAATTAACTTAAGATCGCGTCAGTAATTATATCATAATTAATATGTAATTAGTAAACTTCTGTTACGTAAATCAAATGAAAATGTAAACAAAGTATTTGTCATTTCACTTAACAAAACTTTTGTAACATTGCATTTTCAAAGATTTTTATTTAACAACAACCCCTCTTCCTAAGCAAAATAAAAAAGAAAGAAAAAATTAAAAACAAAAATTTTGAAAATACCATTTGTGTAAACTGTGCCCAGTCAATGTCTTCGGGAGGCTTCAGGATCTCTTTTGTTTTCCCGCTGTTTAAGTCATAAGTCTTTAGATGTCGTCTGCCTTGGGACAGGGAAAGCACTTCTACAATATAATGGACACGTCATCTGAACAAGGAGATCGTTTCTTAATGGCTTCATATCAGCGGAAAGATCATTGAAATTAAAATCGTGCTTCTTTAGGTTTGGATACAAGCGAATTTAACTGGTTTACTTTCTACAAGGGATTTCTCTCATGTGTACGCATTTTTCTGGTGAAGACATTTTGGTTGTTTGGCCATGCGTATCGTATATACCATGGTTGCTCGCTTATGTATTAACACATGAACCGGGTGTGTGTGGGGTGGGTGTGTGTGTGTGGGGGGGGGGGGGCAGTTGTTCAAGATTTACAAACCGTTCCTGTCGTGGAGAACGTGAACACCCGAGATGCGGTTGTTAAGACGACCTTGGAACACAAAGTTTACGGTCATGGTGTCGAGGTCCACCATTTTAAGTTTCTTTACATTCTTGTCCTTGGTTTCCATGACTGCGTGGTGTTCTGAGCAGCATTCTACCAATCTGTCCTCCTCACCCTTAAAGATCAACTCAGAGATTAATATTACCATGGTTACAAAATCACACGCTACGTTGTCCTCATTACCAAATAAATGCTTTTGCATAGTCTTTCCTACACTATATCACGACAGTTTGATACCGCGGTGCTGGTCTGTGTTAACGTGGTTGTCTCCTTGGGCAAGACATTTTATTCGGATTGCACTGAATGGCTTGCGACAGACCTCCCGTATTTTGTTCCTTAAGGTAGCTACAACAAGAAGGCCCCGACTGTTTACGGGGCGATTGATTTCTACTTACTGACATTTCTGCTTCCTTAACCATGTAACCACAGGTAACACTTGATGCAAGGATTAAGGATTTGTCCCCGTGTTGACAGCCAACAGATCAACGTACAACACTAGGACACGACAGGTACAGATTGAGGAAGAGGATTGGTGTCCGCGGAAGTTTTCAGCTATTCATGTTTCACTCGTTTAATCGGTTTTGAATTTGAACTAGCATTTTAATGACTTGTCGATATTTCTTTTTCGTGATGGTATTTCGTGTACCTATGAGAAAATTCACGAAAAACGCTAACCTTCTAGAAACACTAAAGACTGATGGTTTCAATCGTCACTTTATGACAAATTATTCTATATTCGATTTCGCTATTATGTTTAAATTCGAATCAAAGCCATTATTATCCGCTTAAAATTATGCAAAAGTTCAAAGTTCATATATTTTAAATTTGGTCCTTTATTATATATTTTTGTTCATATTTCGGCCTAGTTTGATCAAATTTGGTCCTTTCTTATGTAATTTTGTTCATATTTCGCCCTAGTTTCATCAAATGTGGTCCTTTCTTATGTAATTTTGTTCATATTTCGCCCTAGTTATATCAAATTTGGTCCTTTCTTATGTAATTTTGTTCATATTTCGCCCTAGTTTTAGTAAATTTGGTCCTTTCTTATGTAATTTTGTTCATATTTCACCCTAGTTTTAGTAAATTTGAGATCATGATTGTGTTTACATGTTGATTTTTTCCCTTTTTTTCTAGAAACAGCTATCTTAACGAAAACTTCGAAGCAAAGATAAAAGTGGATACCCTTGTCATTCCTATAGATGTATCAACAGAACTTTCACTTATTTTTGCCCCTCCATCCCCCCTCAACACACACACACACACACACCCTCACACACACACACACCCTCACACACCCTCACACACACACACACACACACACACACACACACACACACACACACACACACACACACGTGTATAAAGACCAAGTTTGACAAAACACTTTCTTTTCCCTCATGCTTTAATTAAACGTATATACATTTTTCGCTATAAACCTCGTTTCTTCATAGTACAAGATATGAAATGAAATAAAGAATGTGATATTAAATAGATTGAAAACCATTGATTTAAAAGTATGGAATACAGTTTATTAGATAGATTTATTTCTTCGTGCTCAATATTTAGAAAACAACAGTTTTAAAAAGATGTGTTTAGGACGATACATTATTGTAATCACAGACTGCAGTCCTAATCCTGGCAGAAAATCAATCTCTTTCAAGTTTCCCAATAAATGAATCACATTCAATAATAGATACAATATATAACACAAGAAAGTTGTCCAAGCTCACCACAAATGTCTGACGGACGACCTTTTTCTCTACTATATCGTAAACCTGCAGGAGTTGTAGACCTTTCTTCTCACGTGACGACAAACTGACGGCGTATCTACTATCTCGGAGCTGTCTCATGCTTCTAGAACACAATTAAGACAACAACAATGGCGCATAACTAGATTAATTGAATAAACAATAACTTGCTACAGTGTAATGTCTTTCATAATTTGCGAAATAATGATTTTCATGAAGTGCAATATATCTTAACCAATGAGATCAAATTTCATTGTACTGACTGATCAAGGTTCCTTTCTTTTAAATAAATATTTCCATCATTTATGATACCGCGACGTAACGGAAATTCCAATACTTCTGCGAAGTAAAAGTAAAATCGACCTTAATGATGACAAAACAAAAAGTAATGTAAAGAATTCCTCTGGTCACCTTACTCTGAAAACGATGAAATTAGAAGTGTTTTGATATATCTATACTGCTTTGAAAAAAAAATGCGCTTAAAAGATGATGAAATGTGATATGTGCTTTTAAGCAACCTATGATAAATTAATCGACAGCAAAATATTTCCTACATTAGGAAGCGACTCGGCGATATTAAAGTTCTTTTTAAATATTACTATATTTTTCTCTCGCTAAACTTACTCAATCCGGAATCCTTGTTCTCCGACCGATGACCGAGAATTAGATTTGAGACCTTCTAGGTCCCACATCTTGACAACACCATCGAACCCGCCAGTCACCATGATACTTGCACTGTGTGTACGAACACGACTAGCGGTCGTGTACAGAACTGTACTTATCTCCCATGAACGTACGTCCAGGGTCTGTATCTCGTACAGACTATATTCAGCAAGGGTAAGAAAATATAAGGAATGTCCCGTAGCACCAAAATGGAAGTCCCATCTTGAACCATATTTGTTACCTAGGAACAGAAAAAAATTGTCAGGACTGGAAATAACTATCTTAAATTGGTGACGTCACCTTTTATTATCTATGGTGAATGCAATTGGAGATTGAGTAGTTCATAATTTAACTACGGTTAAAAACAAAAAGAGCAAAAATGAGCAAAAAGTAGCAAGACACTAACCGAGAATGTAGGCACAATAAAGATATATTTCAGCCTCACTTTTATGATAATTTATTCAAAAAGACGACGCTACATTACAAGTTGACAACATTGAGTTTATCTCCGTGACTTTGACAACACAAAGTGTTATCAACTCAGTTATATTGATGTGTTTTGTTGCTCATTTGTTTCTTAGCTCGCTGTTTTATGTGATGTTAAGTATCCACAGATCATTTATAAATAAAGACTCACTTCATATCTTAATGAAATGTGATAACCTGTTTTCACAAAACAAACAGAAATCACGACATTCTGTCCGATGAAGTGTTTTGAAAGAGTAAAATTTTATATTTTCGTGGTGTACAACTTTCATCGTTTTCGAAAACATGAACACTTTATTCCGTGTATAAATATAACACGATAAATCTGAGCTTATTCTAGTTTTAGTAATTCCTGGACATCTAAATTTGTGTATTAAGAGTATCAACGAAAAAAATAAATCCCAAAAGAAAATTAATGTTTTACAGTAACCAGAAAACTAGTACTGAAGTTAAGTATTTTGTTGTTGAGATTAGTTGCATATCGTTTCAGTTTTTTTTTAATTTGACATGCAAATCCGATATAAAAATCCACATTTAATGTTAGCATACAAAACCATATGATGTAAGCAAACCTGGAATTCGATACAACTCCTGGAGTGTCGGCATCTTGTATACGATGAAGCCCGCGTCCCCTTCTATCGTCACGACTAGACGTCGACCGTTAGGTGTCAGATGCATCGACGCCACGTTGTTCTCGTTGCCGTTGTCATCGCTACCACGAAGGCTCTGGATGGGCGATTCTTTCTGATGCGTGAAAACCATGGTTTTGAGGTCAATTACACTAAGTTTGATCTTACTGTGACTTCCAAGTCCAATAACGGCCTTGTGTTCGTTAGCTAAAAAGCAACAAGATTTGTTACTTTCAGTCATAAAGATATTTTAGATATACAAATTACGGTTGATATGAAAATATTCTAAAACCAGTAAGAATTCATTGCATGCTGTCCATACACACCGAATGGAAAACATTTTCAAAGAATTACACAATACACAGTAAGATTTATTTAACTTAAGTAAACGTTCATAAGGTGTAGATTTTGGAAGGAAATACCATTAATCAAACAATGGAAAACATATGAATAATGACCCGCTTAGCTTCGTTATTGCTAACTCTCATGCCCACGTATCTCCGTCTGTTTCACCAAATGGATGAAAAACGACGAGGGAATCTCTTTTTATTTTTATTTTAAATGTTTTAGTATACTCGATTTTCTTTTCTGTTTTCGAAAAGTAGAGGTCGTCAATGGCACAAAACATCCGATCTGATTTGTTATCGTCAGCTTAAGGAAAAATATAGAGGGTCAGAGATGCAAAGTAACAACATTAGTTTTACATCTTACCCTTATTAATGTAACTTTCGATATTCCTGTTGACAAAAAGGAACTATTCATATTAATGTATTATGTAATTAATGTAATATGATTTAATGATAATATCAAAACTGTCTAAAATGTCGGTAACAACACAATACAGTATCAGTTTCGTACTTCGTGGTTGAAACAGTGATGATGCCAGACGCCGAATGGTTGAACCCGAAAAGATAGAGGAAAATCAGCATGTGAAAATATTGATATTATCATCAAATTTGATTTTTATATCAACGTGCATGCTTTAATGAGAAGTACATTTCGTCACAACAGTCAATGACAAGCTGTTATATGGCACCTATCCTACCATTAAGCTGAGTTAAAGCCGGGCCAGGACACAGAATGAAAGGATAATAACCAGACAAAAACAAAACAAAAAGAAAACAGAAATAAAACAAACAAAAAAACTGACTAAAGAAAAAAAACCCATAATCAACTTTTTTTCATACCAGTCAGATCATATCCGAGGACACTGTTCTTTGGTGACCTCTTTTCTTTCAGAAAAGTTAACTTTTCGGCATCAAACACTTTAAACATGAATCCTTTTGCTGTCAGTAAAAAGCTTTTCCCTGGTCCACCTAGAGTACAGTAGAAATCAACGTCAATCTGACCTTGGATTTCACCACTGGCATTCAGAGTGGTCAAATGGCTCTTCTTGCTATGTTCCACCAGAATGAAATGGTCATTGGAAACGAAATGGACATTAGAAATATCCTTTACAATATCAGAGAATCCCTTGATAAACATTTTCTCCTTTAGATTCCAGAATTTGATCGTGTGGTTTTCGTCACCTGTAAAAATGTCATTGACAGAAATAAACAAAGACATGTTAATTCGCCGAAAATGGTCGAAACGTTTTTTGCATAACCATGGACGAGCATCAAACACATTAAAATGTCAACTGAAAGGCATCCGGAATATAACAAATACCGGTCTATAAAGGTCACTTGTTTTGGATTCAAGTGCACAATATACAGTCAGTTATTGAAGCTATACGTTTATACAACTGGTGCGCATAGCGCATATATGACTTATACATTAATTTAAAGACTTTTATACAAGCATTCTCCAAGAGTAAACTTACAGGTGACGAGGATTCGGCCATTGACAGTAATGTCCATTGCGGTGATCGCACTGTCGTGAGTAAAGACGGCTGGAATTTGTTCGTCTGCTTTCGTCAGTAGGTGTTTATCAGCTACAAGTGAATATCCAGCGAACGCGTCACAGTCTTTTAACAGATCAATGATCTCTTCGTTCTGAAACAAGTAAAAATGTCCAGTATCTGTCACACTCTCATAAAGAGCAGCTAAGGCATTGGCTTAATTTATGTATCGGTAACACTATACAAGATGCTTTTATTGTCGAATTTTTTGTTCAATAGATATATGAGTTATTTCCCTTTATTTTCTTTCCAAAAATAACTAAGAGTTCTGTCCCTTGAATTAGAGGGCCATCGGTCATCTGATTGGTCTGTTACTTCCGCGAGTATGCTGAGACCTCTCTCTTAAGGCAGCCATATTTAATTGTAGCAATACGTTTTTCATTTAGCGGAGTGGATTTGCATTTGTTATGCAAAATTTACCCACCCACTTCCACCCTATTGTCTGTTCTATAGTAACGTTATTATTATAAACAATTGTGGCGGTTTTTTGTTAACCTCACATTGACTTTTTATTATAATTACTGAAAAAATAATCTTTGTTTATTTTATGGTTAATGTAACTGTATGATTTGCTTTTAATTTCATAAATAGATACAAAGTCACCCTTTTTCATTCATATTCATTGTTATGTCGTTTCTTGTCGTAGTGTGCAGATACATAAAATCTGCTACATACAGAGAGGAGTTTTCGTCCTTTAGTTTGGTAGTCAACATCAAATTTAAAATAGTTTCAATGAGTACAACAATTTGGAAAATTGACTTTTTATCTTTCCATGCCAAGATTGATTTGTCATCCATAGCCCCCTTTAGAATATAGCAATTCTATCTGCCGGGTATTAAGTTCCGGAATCACACTGCTGACCTGTTCATTATAACACCTATCCAGAAGTTGTGTGGCTAACTGTTGAGGGTCAGCTCGTAGTCCAGCCTGAGACAGCTGCATCACCTTGGCAACGAGTTTGATCGTTTGGTCATCAGGGAAGATGGACATAGCCAGCTGGTAGTCATTCAGGACATTCCTATGAAATTACCATTTGATAGAATTACAATAAACGCAGGATCTGAAGAAATTAAGACTGATATATCGAGTAAAATTATACCTCTAAATCAGTCACCACTTTAAAATGTTTAACTAAGTGGACATAGAGTTATAATAATTCCACTAATCTATTTGTGTGTATATGACTTTGACAAAAGAATATATATTTTTAAGCTACTTCAGTCTAACAACAAATATTTCAATGTTAAGTCCATCAGAAGGACATTACTGGTTTATTCCGTTTGTAAGGGATATTTCTTCATTGAGCTGAAAAGCGAGGATCTAATCTAATTTTCACATCGGTATATAAATCTAAATAAAATCTAATACTGTAATTACCCGATTGAGGTCGCGTGGAGTTTTGCCCACAAAAAGGAAAAGTTTATCAAACATTCCGTCTTTAAATCCCGTACGCGACTCGCTTTTGCCCAATGATATGGTAAGTTATTGATCTTCCGTAAATTGTATGTGTCGCCCAACAGGATTGGTTGAGATTTAACCAATCGATCGGCTTTCCGTTCTTCTCCATTCCTGTCAATATAAACTTTCTCTTTCTCTGTAAAAAGACAATCCATTGGTTGAAATGCATTAATGTTTTTAATATGCATGAGTGTATACATATGCAAGCATGTATATGCATATTTTTATATACCTTTAAGCACTTCAGTATTCATCTGGCACAATCGGAGTCTACAGGTTTCATTGAATATATCATTTTGCTTTGTTTGTTAACTTCATTTAATTACTTTATTTACAAAAAGGTTTATGACGTATTTCTTACACATTACTTTGTCTTTTTTCTTCTCAATCCATTGAATTATTTTCCTAGATGTGTTAGGACTTTGAGCATAGATAAAGACGTATAAAAAGACAAATTTGTTAGTGAAATAGTGTAATAAACTGTCAGGCAGTGTTCGGAGTTTTGTTTATTTCTCTTCATAGAATAGATTTCTATTGATACAGCTAATGAGTTTCCTATATTAACCTTACGCTTCAAGAGATATAATTAATTTTCCGGTTTCTTCGATCATATTTTGAAATCAATAATTCAACTTTTCAATAAGATATTAGTAAGATAAAATGTACTCAGAATGCAGTTTAATCTTTAACTTTATGTATTCATGTTTCATATGAGAAATTTATCTGGTATAGATAAATCTAATTTTCACTCACTATCGGCCCATTTCCCACTGAAATACTCTGCAAGCGATTCGTGAAGTTGTCGTCTTCCGGTCTCGGTTTCACAGTATCGGTTTTGTGCCACGTCGAGAAACTGGGAATGATACCAATAAAAGACACGTGTTCCATCTACTCCCCGCTCAACTGAAACGCACAGAAATCACGTGATAAAAAAACCTCCATCAATCATTGCTATCACAAGGAGGCAGAAAAAGTGCATCATTTATAAGAAAGTGCTTTTGAATGAACATCCTAAGAGAAATTGTTTCGATTTACCAAGATATTCGTCAATGTCCATCTTTAACCGTGCGAATAGTAATGGCGGAAGACGTCGTACGGGCGGTGTCCAGTATTGGTAGATGTCATTCAGCACAAGGTCATCGCATGATAGTAGGTCCTCTAGCTCTGATTCCGATAGACCGAGACGTGCTGCAACCATGAAAACTTTTTTTAAGAAAACAAGTCGTCTATCGTACAATATAAAAAAAAAACATTTTTCTATCGATGCAAAAATACCCAGACTTCACAAGGTGGACAAATCTTTTTTAATGGAATGCTTTTGTAATTATAGTATTAACTTTACTATGTATGGTCATGTATTAAAATTTATTGATACTATTGAAAATTAATCAAAATTCAAATAATTTTGCTTCCTGTAGTTAATGCATGTTCCTCATCTGTGTTGAATATTTTGCCCATCTGAAATAAAACCTACCCCTTACACAGAGAAACATTTTGAAAGTCTGTCCTTTTGTAATACTACCTGCAGTTAAATATCCAAGAGCTTTGAAAACAACAATCTTTCCGTGTTTTCGCTCCAAATCAGAAAAGAGATGTCTAATACTCTCTTCAATTGTGGCTTGCAGCACTATCTCGTCTCTAAGAGTGTATGAGTGCCATTTGCAGGCTTGATCAAATGACAGTTTCAAGTAAAGTGGGCTCGAACACGACTCCATATGTGACAGGAAGTACGTCATCTGTTCAGCAGTTAGTTTCCGATTACGTTGGTCTAAGTACAGTTGTACTATTCCCACTGTGTCTTGGACTGGTAATTCTGGTATTCTGATGTAATGGTCACTTTCACTGTATTTATCCTGTTTTGAATTATCAAAACGATATCATTGTTAATATTTATCTATTCTATTTTGAAACAGTGTGAAAATAAATAGCAGAATACGTTTTATCACCCATTAATTCTATTCGGCATAAAATTGGTCATTTGTCTGGAATATGTCATGTAATCAAATATTGTGAAACCGTCTGTGCAGAAAATTGAAATCGAGTCATGAAACCCAATTCCTTGTATTTCTTATTTCTTACAGCTTAATGGTACAAATGTTTTGAATGATATTTGTTCGTTTAAGCGGCAGGAACATTGAAGTTCATTGTCAACAACTCAATTTCACGTGTGTAATCTTACAATGGTACCTTATAGGGCATTGCTTTAACTGCATAAAAATCCTACCTGATAGCCATGCCCTATAAATTATCCCTATATAACACCACAAGAAGTCTTTCTGTGGATCCATTATCAAACCTAAGGGTTTCAACTTTTACCTTAGCTGATATTTCTTCCGTGTAACGCACATCAAACATATAAAATTAAACTTGCTTTAAAGTTGACAACAATTTAACAATTGAAGTTTGATAGTGTCGACCAACTTTCTTTCTTTGTTGGTCTTCTTTCAATAGTATTTTTTTTACCTTGGCTGAAAGATATACCCTTTTCATGGAAGCCTAATATCAGAAATTTGTTGTAACAGCATTAACTTCATAAAGCAACGTTTATCTCGATACTTACTTTTAGTCGGTTGAGAATTCCTTTTGGATCTTCGTCCAGTGTTGTTAGAATGATTTTAACATGAGGCAGATTCTCCAGAACCAATGTTAACCATTCGAGTTTATGTCCAGAATTTTCAGTGTCAAGTTGGTTTAGACTGTCCAAAATAACCACTAGAGGACGGTCAGCTTTGGCCAGTTTTAAGCAACTTTCGAATTCCTTGAACAATATTTTTGGATTCTGTTAAATAGAGATCAATAGGTTGTAAACTGATATTTTTTATTACAAAGATATATTTGTATCATATTCGTTTCATCATATAGATCATCATTCATCATATAAATGTAAGGACATATAACTCTAATTTGAATGCTAACTCCTCGCATCAAAACTAATTAATTTTATTTGTAATTTATCAGAGTTAGGAAACACTGTCACAGTAGTCGAGGTTTGTTTTAGTTTTCAGAAATATTGCCAATGTTTACTACGATTTTTGAATATATTGTTTACATTTTAAGTGATATTATCCAAAATCAATATACAATTCATCCACAAAATTCAACATTAAAGTTTCTGTCAGAAACCATCAGCGTGAAGAATAAAGAAAAAAAAAACCCGGCGAACATACGTGTATGGTAGAGAAACTAATTGCAGGCTATGAAGTTTGATGATATCCGTACACTTCAAAACGTTATCAGTCAGTTTAAGTTGGCATATCATTCGGTTTTAGTTAGCATGTCATTTATACACGGTAAGATTACCGCCACAAAAAAGGAGGCTGGGCGGAGATCCCTCTCATTTTGAATACCACTTAACACTTACATTTCACGTCAAAGACAAAGACGTGGAAAATATATTTTACCTGAGAAACCATCTGTTTTTGTCTATAAATTGCCTTGACCTGTTTCACAACGCTTTGTAGCAGACTAAGGATAGTAGAACTTGTCGCCGTCGTACCAAGAAACCTGAATCAATCAAAATTTAATTAAAGCGTTTTTCCCTTATGTGAATTATTGCAGTAAAGGATAACTATGCAGACTGAAGAAGAAATCAGAAAAAACCGCGTCTTTATTGAAATCCAACCAATATGATATGATGTTATTTTGCTATAAATACCGGACTACAATAGCAGCATTGCCACATGCCATCCATTTCCTAGCATACTTGACTGTCATTGCGGCGATGGATGTTTTTCCCGATCCAGATTTTCCATGAATCACTAAAAGACTCCTTGTCTTGTTGCTTAGGAAATCTCGAACGTTCTTAAAAATGAAGTAGAGTAAATAAATATTGTCATACTTCAGGAAGTCTTATGTTCATCATTATCACCACGTTTGGTAATATACTATATCGTTCTACCAAATGACATGTTCGTTGTTACTGACTTCATTTGAGAAAATGAAGATTTCTAGACGAACGAAGCAGGTATACGATACAGTTTAAATCATCATTTGCCTCTTTTGTAGCTAATTCAAGCTTTGTATTAAAAGGCGTTATTACATGTGTGTCATTTGTGTAATCTTAGACAGATCAAGATTTTCATGATCAATGAAGCATGAATTGCTTGTTCTGTCGGAAACCATGTTTTTATCCTTTCATTTGTTCGTGTTTTGGCCTCGTTTCATCGATTTGGAGTTTGGGTTTTTTCTAACATATTCTTATTTAATCCAAACTATTATTCTTTTCACAAAGGCAGTGTGGATTGAAATATCTGACATTTAAAACAGTTATGGAATAGGGCTGTGTCACGGATGTGAAAAACAACAGAATCAGGTCAAGTTGGAAACAAAAGAAAAATTGACATTTACACTTTCTTGTTCAATTATTTTATATAAAAATTACAGCAAGAGTTGGAGCCTTATATCCGGCAATTAATGAAATGTTTAGTTATTGGACAGAGCAGAAAGTCCTCAGGTATATTGAATTGAAAAGACTGCCTAAATATATGCATTATTGATCTTTTCAACTGATAAGAGATGAACTGTATATCGTAATTAGACTTTAAAAATCTGATTTACTTACATTAAGAACTTCTTCTCGACCGAAAAAGATGTCGCATCTCTTCCTAGCAAATGACAGGTGTTGTGAGCATTCGACCAACATGACATCACGGCTGTCTGGGGTCTGGTTTTCAATACCGTCCAATATCATCTCTTTCATCCTATTCACAAGGTCTGACGTCAGCTTCTTAAGGTAGGTACAATGTTCAGGGTTATTCTTGTCAATACCTGAAATCGAAGGATTTATTTGTTCCGTGAATGACGTAACCATATATCACTAACCATTAATTTGCTGACATAAATATCAGATTGCTAAGCCCGCGTATCGTCGTCGAAGTACAACTATTACAAGATTTTCTCTCGATGCAAGTATTTGATATTTGGAACCATAACATCAGAAAGATTGAATATATCTGTAAGACTTTCTATTTCCATTTGAAAATCTTCAACATTTCAGAAGTAAAAGGTTTTTTTAATGGCTTGTCTTATATTTATTTTTCTTTCAATAACAAATGTAATGGAATCGGCGTTTATTTGCATCTTTCGATATGACAACTGTTGCAAATCCGGCAGTTGATCAAATCTGGCCTCTTCAATGTCCCCTCAGTAGAAGACAAAGAAGAATGTCGTTGACTCTAAGATTATACATTTACTATTGGTCGAAATGTAATCAGACTCATTCTCCTGTATCTGTTTGACCCAAAAGTAAAGGTTACGAAGTTGTTATGTATATGAGATAGGTCTGTTCCACCCTTGAATATAGAATGCTCTTGAAATTTACAACTTTCACAGTAATATGGTTTGTGATCAGAAGTTACATGGATGAAAAGGTCAGATAAGAGTAACGTATAATAAATTAGAGTCACTTGAAGATTGTCCAGTCCGTGTCATTGTTGCTTAACTTGAAGGCATGGACACCTGGCATTATCTTTGTACTGACTGACCCAAACATGTCCTTATACATACAAGATCTATATCTATCTACCACATTTTCATTTAAGGCATTTCACAGATCTACAGCATAATGGCGTTTCTCCTCATTTCAACCATTCTATTTTCGATATCTTTAGTTTTTGGAAAGCTAGATGCCAACGAACGGGAAGAATTGAGAGCAGACAATATGAAATGGTTTCATTCCCTAGAGCAGGAAATGAACACAATTCGAATGGAAAACCAAAAGCTGCGTTTGGATAATGAGCAATTATCCGACAGACTTAGCACCTTGGAATCAGCAGGAAGCTTTCACAGGTTGGGACGACAAACTGGTAAGTCTTTCTTTCTTCAGATCAATACATTTTTCTTGACCGACCAGAAAGCACGTTTGACTTGCTATTCTGTCTTTAATGTTTATGGTTATTTTATCGAGGTATTAACTGAGATACAAAGTTAGGGTATTTTTCCTAAGAGGATTATGATGTCTTCGGACACTGAAGAAAAAGATAAATAACCAATTTTTCATACATTATTTTTTCAACGATATTGAAGTTCTACTGCTAGAATAACGTTGTAATTTTTCATTGATAAAAGCTAATATCAAAATAATGCTGAGAATACATCATTGAAAGATAAATATTAATTTTGGAATAGAATAAATAAATAAGCGGTCAAAGTTTACTTTTTTTCTTTACTAGTGTATAAACTGCATTTATTTTAGGGATATTTGAAAGTCAATTAAAATAACTGAAAAAATACATTTTATACACCAGCAACAACAAAAAACAAAATGGAAAAATCTGAAATAAACAATTTTAAAAACTCAAAATAACGTTATTTTACGTTAAAATGACGTTATTTTGACGTTCATGCTTCTTTTGGAGATTTACACTTACTGCAAATTAGGAAAGATAAATTGGACAAAGTTCCCCAATTTCACACTGATAACAACAGAAGAGATTGAAAATAATTAAATCACAAGAAGACAAAGAAGTTGTAGATAGGATGTATTTTCTTAAATTTAAGGGCATATAAAACTATTTCTGCAGGTTCTAACGTGGCGTTCTATGCAATGATCAGACAAAATATTCCACATATCACTCAACGCCAGACCCTCCATTTTGACTCGGTGCAGACTAACGACGGAAATGCTTATAACCCGAGCACGGGCACTTTCATGTGTCCCGAAGCGGGGACCTACGTATTTCATTGGAGCATCAACCAGGCCGTACCCACCAATGGAATAGGTGGAACCATCAGTACTAGTCTCCTCCGGAACGGCATGATCGAGGGAGCTCTTCAGACTGGAGACAATAACGTACCAACCTCAAGTTCGAACTCCGTCATACTGCATTTACATGCTGGGGACCGTGTTTACGTGCAGGTTACCCAGGCTAGCAGTGACGCTTATATTGGTCAGACTTACTCGGGCTTTTCTGGGTTCAAATTGTTTTAGCTTCAAAAATTAAAAAAAGCTGTATTTATTTATTGATCGTAAAGTCCAGTCAATATGATAGAAATTTCGAGGGTCACGTTTTTAAATACTTGATATATACTGTGTAGATTTTAATTGATTTCAATGTCAATAATAGATTTTGATACACGTAAATGCAGTTTCACTTTTGGTTCTGTTTTTCAAGTATTTATTGTGTTTCCTCAGTAAACGGATATATATATGGTCACAAAAATAGCAATTTACAATTGATAATTTTTCAAAACGCTGCAAATATCTGATAAGATTCGTAGAAATAAGATATTAACCATATCATATTTTTATATTGTTGAATTCGCTTTGTTGTAAATAATGTAAATAATAAATAATACGAATTGCGCTTAACTATACGTCTAGGCTGTCCTGATTTGTTAATATGGCAATGTTTAAGCAAAATACAACAAAATTCATTATTTATGTCTCCATTCCATAAAACAAAAATAGAAAATTTCCATATTAGTTATCATGAATGTTGCTTCATATAATCTTTTTGTCATCTTAGAAGTTTGTGAATTACAGGGCATGACATTTTACAATCGAAATTAACTCAAACATGACATTTTACCTAGAAAGACAAACAAAAATACTCGTCTTATATTTTTACAGCACTTGATTAGATGTGACTGCGAACTTAACCTAAAGTAAACGATTTAACAGAACCTATAGAATTTGAAGTCATTTATAAAAACAAGTTTTTCTCAGAAATACGGCAACATTCATATTACCAATTTGGAGGAGTCGGGCACCTACAACGTTACTATATTCCAGGTTTGTTGTATAAACGAGAAGTCCAACATCAGAGAGCCAATATTTTCAGAATTACTGGACTGTAAAATTCTAGAAGATGTGTTGTAGATGATGGATTTGTCAACGTACCCACAAAATGATCCAATCATATTACAGGTTTGGCTACCGTTTAACTTTGTATTCAGAGAAATGTATCTAAACTCGAAACTTTAAATTAAAACGTTCATGACGACGCCCACTTCCGTTCCCGACTTGGTCGCCAGAAATTAACTGGATAGTCACGACTCCGCGACCTTCCCATTACTGACGTTATAAGGTGCCTCATCAAATATCTCTATGTGTTACATTTAGTATCATTTGATTGTAATAGATCAATAACAGTTCATGTGACAAATGTTCCTTATAGTAATTACGGTAACGAAGTATGTGAAATAAAACCCATCTTGTATTCCCTGACAAGGAAGTCGTTTAACAATAGTATTTCCACCGTAATTTGCATATTATTTTACATTTTTTTGTAAAAGTTTGGCCAATTGAAAAAAACCTATATAAAGAGAAGACAACTCGGCTTTGGTCAATCGAAAAGTGACTCAGCCTTGGCCAATCGAGAAGATACTCGGCCTTGGCCCACAAAGAAGGCACTCGGCCTTCGCCAATCAAGAAGAGACCCGGTCTTGGTCAATCGAGAAGAAACTCGGCCTTGGCCCACAGAGAAGGCATTCCGACTTGTCCAATCAAGAAGAGACCAGGCCTTGGTCAATCGAGAAGAAACTCGGCCTTGGCCATCAGAGAAGGCATTCCGACTTGTCCAATCAAGAAGAGCCCCGGCCTTGGTCAATCGAGAAGAAACTCGACCTTGGCCATCAGAGAAGGCATTCCGACTTGTCCAATCGAGAAGAGACTCGGCCTTATCCAATCGAGAAAAGACCCGGCCTTGGTTAATCCAGAAGAAACGCGGCCTTCGCCAATCAAGAAGAGACCCGGTCTTGGTCAATCGAGAAGAAACTCGGCCTTGGCCCACAGAGAAGGCATTCCGACTTGTCCAATCAAGAAGAGACCCGGCCTTGGTCAATCGAGAAGAAACCTTGGTCAATTAAAATGAAAAACGGCCCTGGCATTTTCGAGTAGAAACCCTACCTTAGCCAGTAAAAAAAAAGAAAACAAACAAACAAAAATCGTTTCATCGAGCAGAAACCCTGGCTCATCGAGAAACAATTTCCCTCCCTTAACCTATCGAGCAGAAACGGGCTAAATGAAGGACTTATATTAACTGATGATCGTTTTTATCTGATCTATTTACCAGTTTCCGTCCACTTAATATCGTAGGTGAAAAGATTTTCTGATGGTAACATCGCTGACATCTTCTCTTCTTTGAGCTTCCTTAACAACTCTCGTGCTGTCTGCCAATTTGCATCAGGTCCCTTACATTCTGTTGAAAAGAACATAAAGTGAAAAAGGTTACTTTTTTGCATCTTTGTAATGTTTCCCCTTTCGAGTGAAATTAGTTTACAATTGAAAATTGTTTGCATATAAATTTTAATAAAAAGTAATGGGAGGTTAAGATCAAGTAAATTTGACAAAGAAGACCCAGAGACTTGTATATACATGCATCATGGTTTCTTTCTCATAATAAATAAGGTACGGGATGTATAGCGGAAATGACGTAATAGTTATACATAGTTATCCAATAAATCGTATACTGGAAGGATAGGATTTGATGTGAATAGGTCGAAAGCATGTTCAGAAATCGGAAATGACGCTGAACAAATTAATCGGGTATCTTTCCACCATATCAGTGTTGATCGAATAGCGAAAATGACGTAATATCAATGACGTACCCATGTATCTTTCTAGTAGATCACTTGGAGGTTGATCCTCAATGTCCGTAATGTTACGTCGGAACCATAGGCAATGCTTCCCAGGGGCCGGTATATCTAACATCCCTAACGCCGTCTCTTTCTCCGTCACTGAAACCAACGTCAAATATCACAAGACAAAGAGATGGCTAAGACTGAGCAAGTCATATCAACTTAATCAATATTACATTTTATTTCCAATAAAGTACCAGACGAAAATCCCTCATTGATGGACAGCTGACCTCATACATGTGCACGTGCGATTAGAAATCGAACCCAGGTTTCCTTGAGAATGAGTAATTGGTTATTTTTTATGGTCCTTAGACAACCAGTGTCATTCTGTGCCAAACTACTTTATAAAACGATTATCCGTAATTTAAAAAAGGAGTTAAATAAAAGAAAAAATTAAAGGTGAAATAAAATCCTAAAATTAGGATATTTAAATTGCTGGATAAAACTAATAATAGAAAAAAGAGTATGTTTAATTATAGCTCCACATATGGTTCATATTTTGTTTGTTAAAGAGGCTAATCTCTGTAACGTAATTCAGTATTTCATCCTACTCAACGAAGGTGAAAAGGCATTTCAGACCCGGGATCGTAAAAAAATCAGGGTAGTCAAAGAAAAGATGTTCAACTACCAGCGTGGAAACGCGTGCATAACAAACTGGTGGATCATCACCCCGCAGGAGACAGGAGCGAGTAAGATACGCGTGTTTAACTCGGAGCCAAGAAAGTACAATCTCCTCTCTATGGTTAGTCCGTTTAGGGAGACATGTTCCTATATTTGGCTAAATTTCAAATACCTTTTGATTGGTCGTTTCTGTAGTTTAAATCAATTTTATTGCAAAAAGAAAAAAAGACAATAGGATTGGACAAAAGTTAATGCAACTCACGTCCTTTCCATAACATATAAATGCATTGTATATACAAATACAATTTTGTCACGCAATAGCCATTCGTTAGGTAGATAGTAATATATATACATGGACACTGTGAATTAAGAGACAGGGATCACAGTGGAAGTGATGAACATAGGGAGGGTGACATCAACATATGATTTTACCTAGAATTGGCATTGATAGGGTTTACTCAGATCGCACACGAGATTTTCCAAGTCCTAGCATATCAGTGATGTCATCCCATGTTTTTTTCGTTTCCTTTTAGCACTTAGTTTAATGGCCCCAGTACCAGTCATTGATCCAAACAGTACGTCCTCGCTGGCATGTACTGCTTGGATCAAGGAGGCTTCTTCCGCTGTACTCCACTGCACTTTCTCCTTCTCGGTGGCCATTATTATGTCGTCTGTTCGAATACAGGTGCCCGTACGCGAAAAATCGCGCGACATACAAAATAAACATTTGAGAGTTCTCTTAGTTACCCTGTTCAGAAAGTTTAATGAATACGAATTTTGAGTACGTTCTCACTGGGGCACAGACTTGAGAATAAGCACAAACGTTGAGTTTGAGCATGAGAACGGTTTCGTGAATACAGGCCCTGATTCCGTAAGTAATATACCTGATCCAAACACATTTGTCTCTTGTAACCACTGTTGCACCCGAACAACACAAATCATTATAACTAATAATAGCAGAAGATCGGTGCCCCAATGTAAGTGATGTGGTCAACTACCTGATATCGTGTATTTTTCACATTCATTCGGTGACAAATATTTCTGGGCCGATTGTTGCAGCGTTTCCATCATGTCTGATTTCTCCTTCAGCCACCGTTGCTTAGCAGCTTGTGTCGTTTCCTCTTCTTGTTTGCCAAAAAAATCTGGAATTTGTTGACTTATTGGTGATAGAATGTAGGTCACTGGTACTCTGTTTTCATCGCGATGGTACCATCTGATTTTTTAAAAATAGCATGATTAATGGCAAAGTAAATAATTAACAGTTTGCGTTCTTGGTTTGCTCACTTTGCAATTAAAAATACATTAAGGAATTAGTCACGAAAACAATTTTCACATTTTTAAATACACATAAATATTCTATAGCAATCTTTATTTTATGCAGATAAGATATATTACACATCTTCAATTTGTTGAAAAAATAAATTCATAATCTGCGATTTTTTTGCCTTGTAAGTAATTCTTTCTTATCAGAGTAATCCTCCTCAAGATTGTTGGTCATTTTCTCGAATTCCTCAGCCTCGATCTGACGAGGAAGTTGTGGGGCTCCATAACGGTGGGACACGAAGGACTGATAATAAAAATGTTGATAATTATTGTATAAATTCAGAATTATTGTGTGTTCTGTTTTATATGATCATAAATTGATTTCGGATTTTAAAATTCAGTAGTAGAACGCTGCAAAATGAGATAAACAGTCTTTACCACAAAATTCGGTCCCGTTGACAGTTTCTGGCACAATTCTATTTCTTTGAGACAGAGATCAGTGGTCCTATGGTCATCCGAGGCCTGGTCTCTAACACCCCAGCGCATGTCCACCACCTGGAAGTCATACCCCCGGGTTTGACAGAACGACTTGAGCTCCGGGTAGGCTTCTTCAATCAATATATTTCTCTCTTCCACCGAGTCTGTTAGTTATCAGGATACATAATACTTACACCTACTCACAATTACAAATAGTTAACAACTATGGACTTTAGGGGAGGTGAATACGTAATTATATATATCCGAAAAATTTCCCTACATGAAACAGGAATTATTTCCACTTTTCAAACTCTTATGATGAAATATTAATTACAGAACAAGACGAAATTCTTTTAAATCATCAAAAGTAGGTGTAGAGTGACAGTTGAAAAAAAGTATACTGACTGATAGTAAAATTGAGGAAAGGTGTTGCGAGATAATGGAAACATTCGAGAAAAGGCTTTAGGATTTGGGAAATTCAATGAAGAGGAAATGTGAAATATCTGATGTCGAATGCATATTGAAAAAGGAAATGGAAAAGGTTGGGAAACAGATGGAAACGCATCAGTGTTCAGATGATTCTCCGAGGTAAAGGATCGGCAAAGCAGGGAGAACAACATGGTCATTTTTGGAGTTCCTGAGCAGCCTGATGACGATGGAAATAAAAGACTGAGAGCAGATATTCGGGTAGTGGAGAGCATCATTGAAACGTGTGGAAATGCTCAGGGAGGACCCCAGAAGGTCATTAGACTGGAAAAACGCCCGGATTCAGGTACAGCGTCAGGTGAAAAAGGGCGACCAATGCTTGTGAAATTCGACTCTCTGATACATAAAAGAAATACTTTCAAAGGCTACGTAGCCGCGAATAATTTTCTTCTACACAAATCAGGAATGATCTGACCAAATTAGAACGAGAAAAGGAGAGTAAATTATATAAAGAGGCAAAAAGAAAAGAAGAACAAGAATCTGAAGCCTACATCTATCGGGCACGCGGACCGCCATGAAACAGGTAAATTGTTCGCATCAGCAGAAAACGAGACATTTAAGCCAGGACTGTTATACCATATTAAGTACTGAAATATAAATAGACCTAAATTTGATCTCTCAAAACCGTAAATTGCTAAGTCACTATGTAACGATTCATTTCCTCCTACATTGTATGATATATCAATTTCATTTTAAATCAAATTTAGATATGGACATAAAGGCATCGTTTTGCCTGCGTCCATTATTAACTTAACTTAATACCCCTACGCAGTTCGCACTTCATGAGGTTGTAAAATTATATCGCAGCAATGCTGCACCATGGCAAATATAAACAACTAGATACTAGAACCGATAAACAACCAATGGATGGCGTTGGACAAAATAAATCTCCTTGGAATCCACGGGTTACCATATTTATCCTGACCACGGCATGGTCGCTATATTTGCCAAAAATCCACGCACACAAAACTTCCTTTGATATTTAGTACATAATATAAACATATCAATAAAGTGATGTAAAGTAAACAGTGGCGTACCTTTTTAGATGTCGATTACACACTTCCCGGTAACTTACCTTTAAACGTGCTGCTAATGAAAACACGCACAATTTTTGCAGATGACGTCACTTCCGTATTAATATCTCCCAAAATCACAGGATTCAGTGGTGTCTTGAATCTTAGACGAATATTCCGGAGATTTTCTTTCATTTTCATTATAATGTTAACGTTAAGTGCTAGATTTTCACTAAGCTTTCTCCGTTTCCGTTTTGTTCTGTGTGTCTGAAGTTTTTCTGCGAGCTTGACGTGATGCTTAAAGTCTTGTCGAGGTTTTGAACTGAAACGAAAAACGAAGTAAGAAATATGTCACACCTGGAAAGGCCATAGCATTTATATCGTATATAATAGTAATATTTGATTTTTTAAACTCGTTAAAAAAATGAAAAATTTCACACATCGATAAATAAACAAACACAAATGGGCCGGTAACATTTTTACTACCTCCGGCTGTTTAGCATACCAGGAACTTCGTAAAAGGCAAATATTTAAATTGCTTTTTTCGCACTTTTTTATTGACGAATCTGTATATTTGATATATCTTAAGATCAAGTTAAATATCTTAATAACAAATAAATATGAAATCTGAAAAACATATACTGACAATTACTGAACGTCTTTTTAACGTTGACGACAGTATGGACACAATACGGTCACATCCGTATCTAGCGTACTACTGTGTGGATTTAACAAACTGTGTTTACACCGAATGAATGTTACAGTTTAAGTTCCATTAATCAAATTCTTATGAAAAACTGATGTTTTCAATGATTTACCTTATAACACCAGATCCCTTGTCTTCTGTCCCCAGGATTGGGGACTCTAATGAGGTTGCTGACGCACCACACCCCATGGTCTATTACGTCACTACAACCGGACTTTAGCAGGGTGACGACATGGTGTGGGTATGAATAGCCAGGTCTGTATTAAATTATAAGACATTATTTAAATTTCAAGTTTATTTATTTCACAAACACATTATCAAATACGTAAGGAACAATTGTTTTTCGTTTTAATGAACTTTGATCTTTTGAACGACATCTGTACATTATAAAGTTCTGCAAGTGAAGGTATCGTTTTCCTAAAATTCAAAATGATTTTCAAAACATAAGAGATTCGTCTACCCTGTTTAGGTCTCGTTATATTCCTTCAATATATTTCAATGAATTGTAATAAACAACTTACAGCTTGCGATGAAGTATTTATTTATTAAACACTACACTTCCAATCGTTAGTTAGGTAAACACGAAAAATTATGATATCGCATGATCATGTGATAAGAAAAATGCAACCCCGCTCTTTATTAGAGAAAAAATAGATTCGCTGCAGTCCATTCAAGTAATACATCAGGATATCTTATGATAAATTTAATATTTTAAAAAACTTAAATCACTTCAAAAACGATTAACTCATGAATGTTTTAGTATGGTTTCTTTTCTTACTGTGCAAATGTGTAATGCTTACAATATAGTGATATTTTCATTTGTATGTAACAGGTGGGCAGATAGTCAACGTATAAATTGAAATACATATGTATCTTTAAATTAAAAAAAAAACAAAAGTACATGAAAGATACCTGATTTTTTCGAAGAAAACTTGTAAGTGATTTACATGGAGTTTTTATGTTCGTGTATACTCGTCATACTCGAATACATAGGTCCATGAGTTTATAAGCTGTTATTTGTATTAGATATAGTCTCGTTGTCTGATGCGATATCAATCCAGGAACTCGTGTTCATTATTTATACAATTTTTTTTTTTATAAAAATCACTAAAATGCTAATGCCCAATGGGAATGTATCTATTATAGTGTTATTTTTGTCTCCATACTTTACATTATTGACGCGTGACGTCATTGAATTGGTGCGATGATGCCATACTAATGCCCTCCAGGGAACCCCTACTCCCCAACCCTTCCCGCCGCCCAATAACTGGACGGCGACATTCACCCGTGTACCCCCGCGAGTATGACCACTGAATCGTACCAAGTAAAGGCATAAAACCATTTACATCACGGAAAAGTATACCGGGTCACAACTTGTACGTTCTGTTCTGCGTACGCAAATATAAATTGCGACCGGTACCTACCTGTGTCAAATGTGATCTATTGTTTGCCCTGTTAGTGTACAACAATATGAAAATCAACGACCAGATAATTAGATTTACAATGAACACACATTGTAGTAGTAATATTTTTTCCCGATACTCACCTGAATAGAATCCCATCTTAAATAGATATTACATGCAGGCAAGAATAAATGTCCAATGTAAACATAAACAACACCAAATGACCTGAACTAGCTTCAAACAATACATATTGCAATACGCCTAAAAAAATTGAACGGTCGCCATCGACAAAAGCATTCAACTACTTTGACAATAAACGGTAATTGTTCATTCAATTCGATAGCCATAAATATAATTTGAATTATATTTCTCAAACTGATTTTAATTGAACTTCAGGGTTCTTGACTGTGAACCTTCAGTGATCTGTGAGTGGAATAAATAATTGTTCATTGTAATAAGTTCTAATTTGTACACATGTTGAGAAAAAGAAATGACGAACTTAAGAGATATATACCGTATTTAAAACAGGCATTTGAACAATGAAGAAGGGTTTTATCTGGGGACCTCATAATGTCTATTGATGCAAAATATGATTATGAGTGCACACGTTTGAATAGATTAATCTGGTATCAATTACATGTAGGTTTGTCTTGTCAGTTTAAAGCTTTGTTAGCTTCCAGGTATGTGTTCGTAATTTTTTGATATCTAATTAATTTTTGTGTGAATTTTCGGTAATAAATAGCATGTTTTTAGATAAACCGTGTTAATAGTTTCTAAACATAATCATTGTTTATTTACATACATAGATACATAATTACTGATATAAAGGTATGGATACTCTGGATACTCGGCTTAATGAAACTATGTATATATTATTTCGATATCCGCTTCAAGTCAATACAGTCGACGTGATTTTTTTAAATAAGAGAATTTCCTATTATTCTTTTCTATTTTTCTTTGTCTATTTGAAAGGAACTATTTAATCAAAAAAAAATGTAGGACGTATAACCGATGTTTATGGACACTATTTGTTCAATACATTTTTATCACGAATCATCGGCTCATTGACTAATTTTTTTTATTGTTTGCGTAAGAACAAAAAGAATATCAAACCAGTTTTACGAAAGGTTTTCCGTAAAGGTTATAAAACATCTCTTAATTTATTCATGACAATGAAAAAAAATCATATATATGTTTAATACTCAGAAAATAAATAATTTACTTATTAAACTTTGTAATATAACAATATACTGTCTACATGTATGTATAAGTTAATGTTTCAGTTACAGGAAAGGTGGAGAGTGACTTTTAAATGGATCAGTTATTCTAAACAAATACTTTATGATACTGGTTCAAATTATATATGGTCCTATCAGAATGTAACAGTGACGAATAAAAACTGCTTGAAGCATTTAGTAAAACAGAAACTTTAAGACCATTTTATACAAAAATGTATGATGATATTGAGAATTGTAGCCGTGGTCAAGTGTAATTTGTTTTTAAAGCTAATTTTGGAATTGAAAAATATCTTTTTGAAACTTAACCATGAAATCAGAGATATTGCCACAGCAGAGAATAATGTCTTTTCAAATTACAGATCTTCTCGCAGTGTTATTGGTTTTAAACCAAATCCAGGGGTGTCTTTATCATACGCCCCTGATCAAATCAGAGGATTTCTTCATACATTGACTGTGGTAATGTGTGAAATCATATAGGACATAGAGTAAGGCGATGAGAAATTAGCACACTAAAGAGATGACTATAGTTCCCACGTGTCCAGGTAAAGCACAGGGGTTCTCAATTGAGGTTTTACTGGCACGTCCTTCGAAATAACTGACCATATGTACTCATACAATAAAATAGAATGTTTTTATTCATAAGATATTATTGACCTGAATTGTAACATTTTGGAATAGTTGAAGGTGGTTATTTTTTGTTTGTGATTTTGAACATGGATATTCATGCTATCGTGGATTTAAATTCAAAATCAGCCCATCGCATAACAGATACCTACATAATCATGGCTGCACGGGTCTCCGGAGTCCAAGTCAGATAAAATCACTCTTCCATGACTGACCCTTTTTTATCTGTGCTCTCACTTGCCTTCGACTCGACTAGCGCCAAGGGAACGAGACCCATAGTACCCCGTAGAAATAAATATAGGTGCAAATAAACCAAATAGCTTCAAAATCTCACCATATTTCAGCTTTTGCGGGAAAATATTACTTCTTAATTTGTTATTTTAAGCATGAAAACCTCTCAACAGGTTGGTTTTATTAGCTGCATTGAATTTCACGTCATGTGTACCATGTATGCAAACGACTTATGGAACCACATATAACAAACACACAAAAGGGAGGATGGCGGTCCTAGGCTTGGTTATAACCGAAACAAGGACGTTAATCCCCAAAAAAAGAAAGAAAAAGAGGAAAGTGGGGTAACAACTAATCATAGTCCGGGGGACGGGACTTAAAGTGGTGACCTGTCTGAGGATCTTCCAACCACGCACGAAAAAGCTCCTCCTGTGGTTATCAATTGTAAGAGTAGGCGAGTAATGCCGCCCAGAATCTTTTATAAGCCCAAATATACATAACAACATTCGGCCACAGTGTTATGATTTTTTAAAAACTGTACTTCTCAATTCCCTCTGATCTAAAATTTAGTACACATAGAAGGACGATCTGCAGATAGGACAGGATACGAAAGACAACGTCCTCCTCCATTACCAGAAGTCTAGACAAAGCTCAACAACAAGGTCAATTATTAGGCCAAGGAGTCGCCTCCAAATTTCAGACCAATCAATAATCAGACGACTCCACCCCATGAGGGGAGCACCCCCCTCACGTCGCCAGGGAATCGACTCCAGTCGATTGGACAATGCCCGGCGACGGCGACGTCAGAGACATTAAGTGGTTAAAATTTTAAAGCCCAAGAGGCGACTAAGGCAAATCTAAAGTGATCGAAAGACACTGGGGTATTGTCCCTTGTAGTAAACTTCCGGTATGAATTCTATAAGCATAAATAATCAGTTTAAGAAACATACAGGGTTCAATTTTCTTTTTCCAGTGAAAGAAACATTGACATTTCAAACTCTATAATCTAATGGTCTAGAATCAAGGTTCTTGCAGCAGAATGCTTCTGTCGGCTTTTTTCATTAAAGGATTTTTTTCTATTTTGTTTCAAAATGAACCATTTGGATATGAACAAGTAAATCGTTGGTTGTTTGAGATGTGAAATGAAGTGTAAATGTCAATTTAATAATTCTTACATTGCATCCAATTACAAAAACCTCTCTCTCTCTCTCTCTCTCTCTCTCTCTCTCTCTCTCTCTCTCTCTCTCTCTCTCTTTCTCTCGTATGTATGAAAAGAAGTTGTAAATATAGGAAAGTAGTTGGGTAAAGTTTATCCTTAAATTTACTATGTAATCGTAACATATCAATACATATAGATAATTTATGTGTAAGTTTGCTGTCTTGTAAGTTGTAACTGCTTGTATCAATAAAATATGATAAAAGGGCGGTAATTGGCTTCTTTTGTTTTAAAGTAAATTAAATTTCGTTAATTTGCGTGCTCGGGGTTTTAAATCCACAATCTTACAAAAGAAATCTAATGGTACTTGTATCCATGAAAATGTTCAGTATCTACATATTTGAGTACCGGTGAGCGGTAAAAAGTTTGGGTTTTCTCCAATACATGTAGGTTATAAGTATCCTGTGTATATGTTTCGACTTGATAACGTCTGAAGGAGAAAGTCCTATTAAAAAGTTAGTATAACTAGATTTACTCAGATAGTACACTCACCTGAGGTTGTAAATGATATTGAGAGCTACAATTATGACAGGCTTCTATCATGTTTTTTTTTTTATTTAAACAGACCCATATCGCTCCAATACTCGGCAAATTAGTGGGTTTAGCTATGTAGACATCCGTTCAGCATCAAATGTCATAAAATGTGAATTATTTACTTCTCCGTGTTGGAGACAACCATTTTCCTAAAATACAGTTGTGGGATCGCACAACGTTATACGATGTACGCACGATAGGAAAACAGAACGAAATAAGCTACTGCACATGTTTTATCGCACAGATGTGCGATTCTATCGTAACTGATATAATTTTAAAATGACATAGAGAAATGTGGGATAAGGTTTATCTATTTTCTAAATATATAAGAGTACAGCTAAGTTTATGGCCAAACACATGTAGGTCAAAAAGATACAGACTGAATAGTTTAATACACTCATAATTGAAATTGTTTTGTTTCCATAGTGCCGCACGTCATCATGCACATTATATATGAAAACAGTTTGTCCCCGCAATGAACCATCGCAATTCTTGTACAGTCAGAAAGTAAATTTTGTATTCATTTCTTCTGTATTACGCTCATTTTTCTCACATTTGAAAACAAAAAAAATATAAACTCAAAATTGACGTATTAACTGCTATTTATAAATGTTAGTCATAAATCTTAGTGAGAAATAAAATGTACGAGTTTAATTAATCAGATATTTGCTTTGTACTACTATGTATTTGTATTGGATAGAAGCATTTACACAGTAGAGAAAAATGTCTTTTTAAAAATGCAGTGGTGAATCAATTTCTAATCATTGTTCTTCTTTCCTAAGTATACTGAGTTACTTTAAGATATAGTTAAAGGTAGATGTTGTTGATCCCGTCCAATCCGATTCCTCGATGAAGAGTTTTCTATTGTTTATCTTCAAATTTTAATTGCTACAGTAATAATCAATTGTTCTGTTCAAATTATTTTCAAATTCCAGATCTTCTCGCAGTTTTATTGGTTTTAAACCAAATCCAGGGGTGTCTTCATCATACGTCACTGATCAAATCAGAGGATTTCTTCATATAATGACTGTAGTAATGTGTGAAATCATATAGAACATAGTCAGACGGTGAGAAATAAGCCCATGAAGGAGATGGCTATAGTTCACACCTGTCCAGGTAAAGTATAGGGGTCCTCTGTTGAGGTTTTACTTGCGCGTCCTTCGAAATAACTGACCATATGCACTCATATAATAGAAGATGATGTTTTATTCATCTGAATTTTAACACTTTGGTTTTTGTAATTATCATTGAAGGTGGTTATTTCAAAGTTTTGTGATTTTGAACATGGATATTTATGCTATCATGGATTTAAATTCAAAATGAGTCCAATTATGTACTATTAGCAGATGTGTAACATATATATGTAGGCTACAACAGATACCTATATAACCATGAACTTAAGAATCTCCCGAGTAAAACAGAAACAACTAAGTCCGTATTAATATATATTGTAGTTTTGATAAAATCACTCATCCATGACTGGCCCCATTACACATGTGGGCTCTCGTGTCTATGACTCGATAAGAGGTAAGGGGATGTAACCCTTGTCATCCCCTAGAAATATCTGCATATGAAGATGCAATATATATATATATATATATATCACATAAATGATAAATGTTACAACATGTATTTGAGAAGTGTCGTCTTTATGAAAAAAAATAGTTTGGTATGTAGAAAGGGAGAGGATAGCAATTTGTGGGTATAACTTGTGCCCGTTTCAGGTGCACTCGGAAACAAAATTAACTACATATATTTTAAAACATGAAAATTTTTAGTCTTCTGGTACAGACAATTTAAGAATTGCATACAAGAGTCACATTTGACTGATAAACTGTTGTCAATTATATTTTCCGGTTGAAGAAAAAATGAAGAAAATATGTACTTATGTGCGTCAAGTTATTTTATGAGACACTCCATTATGATTCATGACCGGAAGCCACAGCCAAGTATCCCGCAGGCGCCTCTTCACTTCCTAGTTATGAGATTAACCACCAGGGGTCGTTGTTATTCTGTCATCCTGTTCCGAAATAATTCTGCGGTTATGTTTCAAGGAAAGTAAACATGATGATTAAGTGTGAATTACGTATCTAAGAAAACAAGATGTCTTCGAAGCACCTTCCTAAAGTAATTTCCCATCGAGGAAGAACAGCAACAGAGGTTGAGCGAGAAAATTTCGAGAAAACACAAGTAAGAAAAAGTTTTTTTGTACAGCGGAAGTGGTTTCTACTTTTTGACAACATAAGATTTCGTCACTGCTGAGTATCCGTCGGCAATTTTACCTGATGGCAACTCAAATCTTTCGTGTCATGCATAGTATTTAGTGAGGATTGGTTAGTAGTATATATATGATACTTATTTGGTGGTAATAAAAACACATAGCAAAACAATCGCAATGTATTTCGTAATATTATACTCTAATCCAAACAGTGAATGAATATTGTATACGTCACGTGTGTTGACAGCTGTCAAATTGGCTTTGAAATCAGAGAAATCTGAAGAACTGATATCCCTCATTGCAATCCGTTATGGAATGATGAACATGATTTGCAACAAATACTTGAACTAGTGAAATTGATACCATCATTGATATAGTTTTCTATGTTTCTTGGTCACTCCCAATTTTCATTATACACTCCTTTAAATATTTGTAACATTGTAATGTAAATGAAGTGTAGGCATGCTAAAACCCATGCACAGATGACAGGTTAGGATATGTTTGTACTAGAATCAGTTCAAATTTCAGGAGATTAGGTAGAATTTGACAATATACACCATACCAAATTATTTATTATTATGGTAACTACAAAAAGTGTGTCATCAATGCCTATTAATAAATATTACATATAATACTTGTAGCTGTACAGAAAAAGCTAATTCCAACAAGATAGATACCATTAGCAAACAAGTTGTATTTGTAATTAGCTTTGTATGTAGTATAGTATTTTCAATTATTTTAGATTTAATAAAAAATTAATTTGAAGGTTGTGTTTATAATCAAATGTATGCTGCAGATTACCTGTAGAAGGTGACAGTACAGGTCACCTTACTAGCAACAGCTAGTGGGAACTTCCCTTTAGTCAAGTTTCTGGCTAGAGATTGAAGGTTCACTAGTTCAAACCTCATCAGGGACAGGATGTTTTTCATTACTTCTTCATAGTACATACATACAATATCATGTAAATATATTCTTTTAAAAAGTGTAAATGTAAAGTTAGCAAAACATTTTGCCATTTTAAAAAATAAAATCATTTATTTTACAGGTTTGAATATCTGCTATGACTTTTCAGCAGACTGGTATATGTTGTTCAATAATTTGAACATGTCCCTGACACATGATATTAGAAATGGTTCTTTGAATTTAAAAGTCACCCCATACATTTACATGTGAATTTCTACAGTAATATTGGAATGAAGTTAACAAGTCAAGATCATGTTGATCCGTTAAAGTTTTTATTCTTTGTTAGACATAAAGAATTAAAATAGAACACTGCCACTAACACCAAAACCTGTCTTCGTTTTCGTAATCCAATTATAAATTATACATAGAGTATTCCTTTTCAATGCATAAAAGTACACCAAAGAGGTGACTATACCACCAAAAACAGCTTCTAAATGAGGTTATGCAGAATGATTGGAAAATGGTTTTTACACAGCATAGGATGAAGAGATGTATTTGTATTTTGTTTATTTTCCAGACTGTTGCAATAAACAAAGCAATCAACAATCAAGAAGCTCCTGTCAAAGAAAAACATGTGAGAAGTATCCTTTTAGTCTTTAACACATCTAAAGAGGCATAACAGAGTGATTTCAATTTGGTTGTCATGTTGTTTTACATAGATAGACTTGAATTTAGACATATTTTCTGGGAAATGATATCTACAACTTCAATATCACCAGACAAACTGATCTTCAGAAGTATGTACACCAAAAGGCATTAATTGACATGGCGTCTTAGTACCGTAAATTTCCGCGTATAGTGCACACTTTTTTAAGCTAAAACTGTCATGTCAAAAAGGGGGTGCGCATTATATGCAGGAACATGCCATTCTTGGGGTTGTATTCCCGAGTTCCGCATCCGCCATATTGGTAACTGTAGGATGTTCATTGTACATGTGTGTCCTTCCATCTTTTTTTGATTGGGTTGAACTTTGAAATAATCTTAGTTTTCATCAATATTTCATAGTTATCTTTGTATTATATTACAAAATACATGTTGGAGGCACTTACAGTAATGAATTTCAAACAAAACAATTTAAATTCCAATTTATTTTCCTACATTTACATTCCAATTTATTTTCATACATTTGGTAGCAATTCATAAGAAAATTATATCATTAAACTGAAATCTTTGAATACATAATCAGTGGTAAGTTTTTAGGTCATCTGAGACAAAGTCTATTTATAGATTAATCTATATCCTATCACTCTGGTTTTAGAAATTATATACCCAACCAGTGTTCATTCTCTGACCAGATTTTCCAGTTGTATTTTAAGAAAATACCCTGAAATTAGAAACATAAATTCTCCTCTCTGTCAGTTATGATCAATATGTAACAGAGAGAGAGATACAGAGGTACATCGTATCAATATCTCAATCAGTCCAACATCAATAGAAAGTCAATTAGAGCTCATTAAAATGTATTGAATTTTATTTAAATTGATTGAAAAAATCAGTGCTTGTAACTTGACGTGATCTTTAATTTGCCGATAGCAGCCGGGATATATGTATCTATAATGATCTGCTATTCATAGTGAATATTGAACATTTTACTTTCACTGATGTAAAATCTGCAGAACCTTTGTCTAATGAAGTCTACAGTATACGTAAATAATTGAATTTCTTAGTCACCAGATGCCACAACTGTTGCTTTGTCAGCCAGATAATGAAGATTTATACTTACATACATATATACGTACAATAGGGAGAATTTAGGTCAATATGAGCTTATAGATATTGGACTCGCCTCAACAGTACACTTGTACAGGAAGTGCCACAGCCCTTTATTAATTTGTTGTACTAGAATTGAACCCATAATGCAGAGATAGTTAATTACTGAGACTGTTATTATTAATGTAAAGTAAAATATATTAGGTTCTGTTTTAAATTTTCTGTCCAGATAATAACAATAGATTGTCACAAACCAATGATATGTGTAGTATATAATTTGCTTAAAACACTATCACTATACTAAGTGTAAAATAAAGTTAAAACAGAGCAAACTGACAAAAATCCTATCTATCATGGTTCACATAGATATTTATGTATGAAATTTTAATGAATATAAACATTGATTTAACTTTCTTTTGTACCTGTAACAGAATGTTCATGGCACAATAGAAAAAAAAAACGGAAGAAAAACCTTCATACTTACGTCATATTTAAAATTGCAAGTTACGTTTTTCCCGAAGGAAAATACTTGAAAGTGAATCAACATGAAATTAAAGGTAGAATATTTGCCATTTATATCCAAAGTGGCAGGGAGATGCTTTTGATAAGGTCAACATCAACACATTGTGTTCCTGTGCTGCTGTTGTTATATCAAGGTAGTAAAATATAGTATTGTAATACTGTCAAAGTCTACATCAAGTAGTCAAACTTTGAATCCAAATTAAATATATGTGTTAATGATGGTACTGTTTAAGTATTAATTATGTAAAAAATTGAATGCCCTTTATATATGCTTAGCCCTGGAAAGTAGGCAACATCTAAGTCTATTGATCATGAAAATTAGTAACATCACAAAACAGTGACTTTTTTAATCTCAGTTTTTGTGTCGCCTGCAGAGCTAGCGGACACTTAGGGATCACTTTGTCCGTTGTCACATGTCTGCGGCATCTGCGACGTTGGCGGCATCTGCGACGTTGGCGGCATCAGTACAAAAGTTTTCTGGACTTTTTTTCGGTGATGCTTTGAGTTATCAAGATGAAATTTGGTATATGCTTCTTGTTGGAAGGGTACAGATTAAGTTGGATTTCCGGCTGTCTGTGACCCTTCTTGGCAGAGTTATGCTCCTTTGAACTTAGGAAATTCGCTGGGAATACTGTTTTCCAGACTTTTTTGGGTTATCCTTTGAGTTATTGAAATGGAATTTGGTATATGGCTTTTTGTTGGAAGGGTACAGATTAAGTTTGATTTCTGGCTGTCTGTGACCCTTCTTGGCAGAGTAATGCCCCTTTGAACTTAGAAAATTCTCTGGGAATATTGTTTTCTGGACTCTCTTTGGTTATGCTTTGAATTATAGAAATGAAATTTGGTATTACAACTTTATGGTTGAACTTTGCACATCCAGTTCGATTTCTGGGTGACTGTGACACTGTATGCAGGCGACACATACAGTTCCGAGGAACTCTTGTGTTATTTAGAGATGAAATGATTCATTATAATTCATATATATTCAGGATTTTCCATAAGAGTCTGTCGCTGGCCGATTTGACCGGCTACTACTAACAAAAGTATGGAAAACCCTGTATATTAAATCATGATGTTTGCCTTTCATTTCATTTCAAAGGTGTTTGTATTTTGACTTTTTAAGGAGAAGTTTTACTGATGACTAACTGTAATGAAAACAGCAGCTAGTGTGAAAGTCAGTTAATATATTCATATTTAGGCCAAGCTTTGTAAATGTTAAAACCAATTTTGAGGGCAGGGCAAGTGTACAGATTTGTTTTGGAATATAATTACACATAATCTTGCTGTGGGACAAAGCATTAGTTACAACAGAAATGGTATTCATGTAGGCAGGTCTATTTCCTCTGAGCAGTTGCTTAATTAAGTATCCTCAAAGTTCATTTAAATGTCATTTTCTTTTCGAACTGGAACATATAAAAAATTGGTTTATAAAAATTGAAATCAGGTCAAATAAAATTTGTCCTGTTACTAACACGAGGGTTTTCCCATATATAGTAAAACTGCTTTTCTCAGAAACTCTGGTCAAAAAAGTAGTGTGTTTATATGGAGTTGTTTACTTTCCTGTTTGGGACAGTACAGCTGCTCACATTGACCTGTGTATGATCCTTCTCCTGTGTGACTCACATGTCTGTACATTGTTTTTTATCAGCCAGTTAACCCAGAAAATATTTGGGGAAAAAAATCCTGATCTTTGTGCTTGTATATATGTACTTCCAAAACCTGACTGTACATGTACCACTATATTATCTTTTCCTGTGTATTGAACTTGTACTTTTACAGTATTTATCGTGATAAATATCTGTAAAATCACTGATCGTTAATCTGATATCATCAGTTACTTGTAATGTGAGAAACAAACAACAATGTCTGTATCCTGTTCAAATTGATATACTCTGATATTACTGGTAATGAAACCAGTTTCTATTTGTGATTATTATGGTATTATAAAGTTAGTGGAGAAAAATATCCCAGAGAAAAAAGTCCTTTTAGAGCCAATGTCTAATAAGTGCATGTATGTTGTATATCATCTCCTAGTACAATGTACAGTGGTAGTTTTCTGGAACAGCTTAGGCCTAGAAGGATACAGAGTGAGCACTCTTTTACAATAGATAAGACTAAAGGAAAAACTGCAGAATCCAGGCTTCTATTCGATACTGACTGCAGACTGAACTGTTCTTTTCAAGTCTTAAATTATATTTTGTATCTATATTTTGTATCTATATTTTGGAATTTAAGTTATTTTGAACTTATTGCTTAATTAATTAATTAGCCTTTGAGTGATGAGATCAAGATTAATATTTGTACAGTATTTTCATTCTAAGTTAACATTTCGATACAATTATGTTTATTTCAAGTTCTGAACTCTGAGACTTGTGAACTTTTTGGAATTCCATAGTGGAGGTTGCATGAACTGATACTTTAAAACAGAATTTGTCTGTTGGAATGACAGAAATTTTGAAATTATGAGTAGTTTAGAAGACTATTCATGATTTATATGTTATGCAGGGGCTACAAATCAGTGATCTCAAACTCTCCTTATCATGAATTAGAAAGTATGGAAGGTTGACTTGTATAAAACCTGATTTTTCTTCATAAAAGTTTTTTTTATAACTTATTTAACTGCACATTAGTTTCAATGTAAAATATTTTACTGTATGTAAAGGGTAAAATTGATTTATATTACATTGAGAAAATGAGAAAACACAAACTTAATCACACAGTGTGTATTTACGTTTCAAAATTTTAACAACATATTGAATTAAGGTATAAGCAGAATGCATAAATTAATTTAAGTGATTTTTCTTTTTTTTCTCCCATTTTTTAAGAGCAGACATTAAATATGAATTTTCCCAGCCTTGCATTAAAGATATCAAATGCAACGGAAATGACTTAATATCAGTTTTGTGGAGTCATCTATAAATGATCATTTGTCGTATGTATACACAACTAGTCTTTAGTAGTGGATCAGATTATGCCTACTTGACAATGTGAAGTATCCAGTAAGTCTGCATGTGTCAACTGATAGGTTTGTTACGATGATTTATCAAGTATATTGTAGAAGGAAATTAATGTTTATTTATAGACACGAAGTGTTTGAAGTCTTTTAAAAGTCATGCAATGACTTTTTGACAAATTAATGCTTTCTTCAATAAGGCTGCATTAATTGTTCATGTTTGTTCCCTGAGAAGAATTTGGTTTTGCTTATACAAAACAGTCGGTTCCTATAAACCCATCCTCAAAAAAGTGATTTAAATTAGAATTGAACAATTCTGCATGCTACAGGCCTTCCTAATGTTGTTCATTGACAAAGCCACCTGATCTGAAAATGACCATGGGTGTTTATGTGACAATTTTAACTGATAATATCAACTGGACACATGGGGTCATAATGTGTTTGAGAATATATATATACAAATGTCATGTACCGGTACATATTAAAAGAAAGTTCAATTTCCTGAACGTTTGGTGAGTATGATTTAACAAGGACGCTGCATTACATGTTGTCAGGAAATATTGTGATATTAAGTAGAACATGACATTAACAGATATTTTTTCAGTTAGCAAAAACCCAGAAATTATCAAATTACAAGAGTGATCTCTTTCATATGGAATGTAAATCTCAGCATACTGTTTGTGTTTCCACATCAACATTATAAAAACACTATTGAAGTTAAAAATTTAACTACTGTGAAATCATATATTTTGGTGAGGCTAAAATTTTACTGGCACTTGATTTTGTGGTTAAATCTTGCTCACAATATCTGCTAGTACTCTAATCCATGTCATTTTTTATCTGTTCATTTTTTCCTGATTATAAAAAATTGTGGATTAGGGTACCTACATATTCAATGAAAATAAATCCCCCATGAAGATTAATGGTTTTACAGAAGTGTTTATTATCACAACAAACTTCCTTAACCAAAATCAGCCACGGTGCTGGGAACATTCCAAGACAATGGAGCAAGTCTCTTTTGGGGTGTGGCCTCCAAACTTCCAGTCCAGGGAAATCCGATTGTGTGCTGGAAATTCCTTCATGTTCTCCACAAGATCTTCCGTGAGGGTCACAAACATGTGAGCATGCTTTTATTTTGAAACTCTTTAAATAATGGATGTGTTGAGAAACAGTATTATTCTTTAAAGTAAATATTACTGTTTTTTTCATTGAAAATATGTTTAAATCTGAAATACTTGTTACTAAAATTATTTTAGCATTGGTATGGCAATTCATTCATTCATTCACATTTTAATGGCAATTACCAGAAGTATGAATGTTGTTGCAGTCATCTTGTTATGAATGCAATGGAATTTTGTTAAATCATAAAAGGGTAATTAGTGTGACATATACCTGATAAAGTACTGTTGAAAATCCTCAAACCTTTTAAAGGTTTTGGGTACATTTACACAAATAAAAGTGAAAAAGTTTGTAAACCAACACAGGTATGTGAGCAATGGCCTTTGGTCTTTCTGGTAGAGAATTTGAAGGTGGATACACAACAAGGATATACAAACATCCATCCTAGAATACTAAGTTCATTAGGGTAAACAATGGGGGACCAACATCGAGGAATCCTTTACGGTAGATGTTTTACAGATTTGATGTAAGGATAAGTTCTTTTGTAATGAAGGGAACAGATGTATTTAGATTTGCTTTTTCTATCACAGAGCATGCATGATTCCTGGAAATATTCAACCCACATAACAGATTTGGGAAAACTATGGGTAAGTTTCAACATAGTTTGATTTTGTAATATTTGAATGAAATATGTTTTATAGAAATCACAAGTAAAATATTGTATAAATATATTTTCCAGGTTGTCTTCAGACTTTGTTGTTTTTATTCCGAATTAATCAAAACTAAAAACAAAGTTTATCGATATTCAGAGTTTCAAATTGTGATGATATGTGGAAAATGAAATATATGCTGTCATCTTGATTTTAAAAAAAGTAAAGAAACCAAAAGATTATAAAAAAAAAAATTGTGAAAAGTGTGATGCACTTTTTTATTCAGAGCCATTTGCGCGAAGGTTATGGACGTCTGATAGCCAGCTATTGCGCGCTGTTAGTACAGAAACTCAAATTTCACAAAAAGGTAAGTCAGTTTGTGCAGTATAACATTTAGTATGTACCCATATGTACCAACACCCAGGTTTGATTGTTTCATGTCAGGTATGACAGGATGTCACAATAACCTGGGATCATAAAAAATTAATTTTGAATTAAATATTGAGAATTCTTTCTAGTGCAATAGTTCATTGAACCAAGTAGACCATTTAAATGAATTTTATAACACACATTAGAGTCTTTCATTATACCGCATTCGACCCAATAAGCGCCCATGATTTACTTACGTTTTCGACACGATCAAGAAGTGGTTTAAGTCGGGGTATAAGGAGATGTTCTCCAGAAAAACGTGAAAAACAGTTAATCTCCAGTCCACCAGCATCAGAGGAATGCCGATAAGTGTCCTCTGTAACTATTACCACAATTTTCCGACAATGGCTGATAAAAAAATAGCTGTTTTTGACAGTTCACTTGGAATGTGACCCACTGTTTTCCATTCTTTTACAACTCTGATTGTAAACGGATTATTATCCTCAATTAGACCATTCATGCACGTGACTTCGTGACATCACAGTGAAAGGTCTTATAACTGTATCAAGGCACTGCCCTTTGAATTGTTTCTAGCACTCTGTATAAACATGATATCCCCTTACCACAGACGAATATTCATACAGAAAAGACATTTGTTTCACATATTCATGAACCACGTGGTAGATGACCTTTTACCTTGTGTACCTTGGTGTCGCGCGCTCAACAACAGTAACGACGACTGAATATGCATTGTCCATTACTTAACAGGTAATATAGCCATTGATACAGCAGATTAAGAAATGATATTTTCATGTGTGATAGATTATCTGACAGAAACAATGTAGCAGTTAGATATCAAACGACAAATAAAATAGTTATGCTGAAACAGTTTGAATGGAATTTTATATCTTCATCATAAACAAATTCCCTTTCGTGTCATCATGTTAAGATGATCTGAAACAATTTATTGACGAGCACATAATGACAGAGTGCACTTTGTTACATGGAGGTTGACACTGAAATTATGGCAACCACAGACACATCACAATCTCGTATGGAATTTCTTTCAAGATAAAAGTTGTGGAGTTTTCCAAGGAATGGGGAAACAGCAAAGCATCAAAGCATTATGGTATAGATAGAAAGCGAATTCGTGATTGGAGACAAAAAGAGAGTGAATTGAAAACCTTTTTACAAAACACCTCAGAAAGGAGACAGAAAGTTCCTGGTGGAAGCAGATTTTTCAGTACTGAATGTGTTTCTTTTACATCTAAGATGATCTCTAATAAGCGCCCCCCTTAATTGCAATTTTTTAAGCGTCCTGGGCGCTTATTGGATCGAATACAGTGTTCTTACTGCAAATTCTTTTCTTCATAAAATTAACTTGCTCCTAGTCTGACATGTTGTTTTTGTAATACTGAAAATGAAACTATCATACATTGTCTTTGGTATTGTGAAAAAGTGCAAGAGCTTCTTCAGCAGTTTGAAACAATTCTAGATCTTTTATAAATACCTTTTGCATACAATAAGAGTTTGTTTATATTTGGAATAATTTCACACCAATGCAACTCTTTTGATAATAAAATTTTATTAGTTATTAAATACTACCAGGTATATCTACAAGAGCAGATGTCTCAACAAATCCTTAGATGTGAATGCCCTAATCAATGCAATTAAGGATAACTTTACAGTCAATAAATACATAAATAGTAGAAAAAAATGGGTACAGGAAAAGACAAATCGAATTACACTGGAGGAAATGGAAACCACTGTTAGATCTTTAGTTCTGGAGTTTCAGAGATCCTGTATAAGCATAGTCTATAGTTTTTTTTTTTTTTTGTTTATCTTTTTAAATTTGTGCAAGTCCCCAGTGTTGGAGTACTACACAAGTAATCAGTTTAAGATATTTTAATTTTCCAGTTTTACAATGGTCTATACACCAACAAGCTCATGGATATATCACCTGTATAGATTTGTGACCACTCACTGTTATACCAGGAAACAATGGACTTGTTTCATTATATATACAAAATGTAGTTATATGTATGCAAGCAGTTATTTTTGCTCCAGACCATATTGTTTTTTTTCCTGTTTTATATATTAGTCACCAATTTGTGGTGATATCAACTGTACAGTTACTCATGTGACTAGTAGTTTATATTCACAGTAACATAAGTAACCAGTTTATGGTATGTTTGACTCCCATTTAAACAAGTAACTTTAGTAACCTTTGTTCTAGTGTCCGGATCTGTATCCTAGCTTGATAGGAATCGGTCTATTAGTAACCAGTATATGACATATCTGCTTGTCTGTATATATATAAATAACTTCTTTACTACCAGTAGATCTTAATAACTAGTGTACTGTAAATTTGATTACCTATTTATGTGATTGAGTAATTAGTCTGTAGGTAACTAGTATATGGTATATCTGATAATTTATTTCATATTTTTTAAACCACTGTATAAGTAACCAGTTATGGTATACTTGGCTACCTACTTAAATAATATTTGTGGTTTTATCTGATTTATTGGTAATCAGTTAAGTTAACCAATTTAATCGAAATATGAGTAACCAGTTATGGTATATGCTCAATGTTTGTATTTGAATGTTTGTCTTTTATGAAGTTCTCATTAGTTATTTATACATCTATCTGTAGTGTGATTTTACTGTTAATACTTCGAATTTGCCTTATATTTCATGATGCCTGTATACGTATAGTAAATCAAGCCGACACAGCACAGTCTATATATTTATTTATTAAATAAACATTCATCATAAATGATATCTGATTGATAAATTTAAGTAGTCTGGAGAAACTACCACTCTTACATACTATCCCCCACCTCATCCCGCTCTCCCCCCCACCCTCACATTCCAATGTTCCCTCCCCTCCACACTCTCCATCACCCCTTTTTCTATCCTCTCTTCGTCTTTTGTTTAAGTGAGCACAAGTGAGAATGATCCAGTATATAATTGCTGATTAATGAATCGGGAGTTTATGGAATTTTCATGTACATGTATTGTGTTTATTTGTTTTACATGTAAATTCTTCAAAAAAAAAAAAAAAATAGAAAACAAAAGATTTTTTTTGAAAAAAAAGTAGAATACAGAACTTTATTTGACATTGCTGATGTTTTTGTGCTATTTGTAGAACAATCGTATACCAGGAAGCCTGATTATGTCTGACGAACAATTTTCTAAAATCTGTGGATCTGATGTGAACAATTAGTGAGTATTGTAAATTTTGTAGTTGTTTGAGAGCTTAGCACAGCTTATTTGAATGAGATTTATAGCACCATGAATTCATATTGATAGATGTTGGACATTGATAGTACCATGAATTTATACAAAGCATTATGACTCCCTAAATTGTACAAAATAAATATTTAGTATCATGATTTTCTGTAACTTTAGTATGGTGTACAATATATAGAAATGTTAAATTTCATAAGCTCGCTTGATTAAATAATCTTTCATTTTTATTCTGTATAAATATTATTTCTATTTTCAATATCATCTTTTACTGATTTTTTTGTTTTATTCACTCTTTAAAAAGTATAGGTGATGGGAAAAAAGGAGAGATTGAAATTGAATGTGGTCGTTACTAATAAACATATATTGGGGAATCGGTTATAAGAAAGGGGATTTGGTTATTATCAAATGGAGAAGATGAATGGGTCTCATGTAATAGATTTGTAATATGATTTCGCAGTCATCCTCAAATTTTAAGACAATCTTCATACAAATTTTTGTACATAAAAAGAAATTACATTTTTTATAAAATTGTATATAGCAAACAAGATTGAAAATAATATTGAGTCATATCAGCTGTCCGGAAAAAAAAGTTTCTTGAGTGAGAAACTATTTATTTATACAAGAATTGAATTTGAAATATAACTTTTGTTTTGTGCATTGTTTGTCTTATCGATGTGTGAAAATACTAATATGATATGTGTTGATTTGACTTTGTTAGTTAACTTAATGATGATACAGGGGAAAAAATCATCAACAAGATCTATTTCCTTCCAATTTGAATTTTGTTACCTGGCGTATACATGATATATTATAAAGGCTTAAGATTTTGACAAGAAACCAATTAATGTAATAATTACATTAATTAAACTTTAAATGTAAATAACTTTAAATTTCTATGTTACAAAGTCTTGAAATTTTGGGAGGATTGTGACACAACTAAATGTATAAATACTAACCATGTGAATGCCTTTTTCTATGAATGCACAGCGATGCCATGTATAGGCAAGTGTGAATTACCTCCCTTTGTTTGGCTAACATATGCCGACTGGTGCACGTGGTACCACCTGTTGCTTGTATTTGGAAAACTAATGACAAATTGATGACACCTAGGTCTTGTTGTGTTTAGATTAAAATTTTGTAGGTACATGTATTGATATTGGTAGGGGAGATAACCCATTAAAAACAATGAACTGAGAAAATTTCAGTAGTATGAGGTTTTATTTTCTAAATGATGTATTCATGGAAAGATGTAGATTTGATACATTCATGGAAAGATGTAGATTTGATACCTTCATGGAAAGATGTAGATTTGATATATTCATGGAAAGATGTAGATTTGATACATTCATGGAAAGATGTAGATTTGATACATTCATGGAAAGATGTAGATTTGATACATTCATGGAAAGATGTAGATTTGATATATTCATGGAAAGATGTAGATTTGATACATTCATGGAAAGATGTAGATTTGATACATTCATGGAAAGATGTAGATTTGATACATTCATGGAAAGATGTAGATTTGATACATTCATGGAAAGATGTAGATTTTTCCAATCCTCTCTTAATTGTTAGTTATGAGAATAAATAAAATTCCTTGAACAGTGTGAACAATTAAAGATGGTGATATGAATAAGCACAAAAATAAGAGGAAAAAAAGGAACAGTATTTGACATATGCATTCATGACTTAAATTGGGAACCTTACCCATTTTTAAATAACCATTCCCATATGTACCTGGTAAATATAAGCAAATACCTTAACATCTTCTTTTATTCAATAACATTGTCTAATATTCCTTTAATTTGCTTTAATTCAGAGATTTCTTCACTCAAACAAAACTTCTTATACATGTATTGAAAGAATGAAGAATTTCTTTATGTAAAAAATTCTATTCAGTGTAAGTGGCATCTGGGTGTCAGATGTGGCATCTGGGTGTCAGATCAGTCCCCTGAACACCATTATCAAAAAGAATGTCACTGCATAAGGTTGAAAATGGTTGTCACAAATCATTTAGGTAATGAAGCTTTTATATAAAAATGGTCTTAATATTCATTAGAAATACAGGACCTGGTGTCATATATCAGATACTGCTAGATATTATATGGAAGAGTATAAATGCCATTACTTTTAATTAATACAATTTTATATCAAATTATTTATCATCAAAAAGATGTGTCACCATAAACAGAATGTATATTTAAGAAAATATAACACAAAGGACTGTTTTTGATTACTTAACATTGATATCTTAAACAGAGTTCCTTTCATAGATATCTACTTATTATATAATCAAGTGTTCAAAATGTAATCAAATTATTATGGGTTTTTTCTGGGTCAAAATTAGAGGAATGTTTTGATAGCATAAATGTTGACAAACAAATAAAAAATTATATTTGTTTGAGAATTATGAATATTCTTATGACTGGGGTGGTTTTTATTTTAAGTTCTAACAGTAAATGTGTTGATCAGTTTTATTCTGATGGGTACTTTTGGTTTTTTCCTTTGGTCATCATTTGTCTCTGAATTCTGACAACTCTCTAGTACTTTCTTTTAACATAAGCCAAAGTGCTCCATTTAAAGTCCACTATTTCTGCTTGTGAAATGTTTCTTATCAAGATTATGAGGACTGTTGATGACTCCAGTGGAAATATATTTGATAAATATTCTGGATAACATCCTAGGCTGATTTACACTTCCAGTATATCTAGCAGAATAGGTTTGATTGATATGGTGATGGGACAAATTGTGGGAAATCTGGTGATTGGGCCTAATTTATGGAAAATTTAAATCTGTAATTCAATTATAAGGAATGGGGGTTTAATTGAAATCAAATGCATGTTTAAATATGTGTTTTTATTGGTGGTGGATATGTCAGAACATTGATATTTTGTTCAAAGATTTAAAAAAAAAAAATTATATATTTGATGATTAAATAGACATGCTTCCTTAAGCAAGTTCTCTCTTTAATTAATTTGGTTAGATTTTGGTAGAATATAATTATTCATGGGACTGGTACAAAAAAAGTTGAAAGTACATTGGAATATTTTCGGCTAATTAGGTGGAATCTACTTTGTAAAAGGTATTACTGGACATATTTCAAATGCATTAGTCCTTTTTCACCTAAATTGAAACTGGTCAAAGTATATACAAATAAGCTAGTTAAAGCTAGCTAGGTAGAGTACCAAGGCTTTGCTTGCTGATTTCAAAACTACAATAGTTTATGCTGTACTTAGGCTAGTATTTGGACAATGTTTGTCAAATTCAGTCCTAGTGATAATGATTTTTAATTTATAAAATTGGGTACATACATGGATTGAGAGAAAAATGTTATTTTCATAAATATCACCTTCTTGGTATTTCCTAGTTATTAAATAATTTTCATTTATGAAATGTATACTGTTTGATAATCTAGCTGTGAAATGAAAGTCTCAATAATCGTTTGAATTTAAAAAGCGAGAACGTTCAAAACTTTCTCAAGATACTGCATTTTGGAAAATCTCTCAGAATATGCTGTAATGATTTTAAAAACTGGTGTGAAGTTTTTATGATTGAAATCAATTTATTGTAATTACTGATGAATAAAGTGATGTTTGGTTGTAATAACCCTATGTTTATGCCCTACTAAATAATTGTTTCCTGATTTTGATGATTTTATGGTTTGAATCTGGGTGATTTATCCAGCAGTCTTTGTTCCCAGGAGGAGTTTCTGCTGTGACAAAATTACTGAGTATTACTTAGTAATTACAAAAATACATGTCTCTTCTTGTATGCAGTATAACTTGACAGAGGTTATTGACTGTATAAACATAATTCAACTTTACAACAAAATTTTTGATCTAGAAATAAATATTTGAGAATGATTTTTAGTGCCTTTTATTCATCAAATAATTTTATAGACATGTAAATAAGATTTGAAAAAGTGCTCTTTCTACTGCTATTAAGTGTGTTTTTAGTCCGTGGTATTTATGTCAATGTTATGAAAATTGTACTCATTGTCAATTGTTTTTAAATTGTAAATGAAACTGTAAAATGTTCTTAATTTGATGTCTTAATATTTTAGCACAGTGGTGTGTTTTTTATACTTGCCAAAGAGATTATCTTCAGGAACTGTAATTGACGATATGATTTTATTTTAACATTTTTTTAGCACAAAATGCAGGAAAATATAATTACCACTAAAATCTCCATATTTATGTTCTATATAACTGGTTTGTAGGTATGACAGTATATATGTTAATTTGCCACTTCAGTTTTGAGATTTGTGTGGACATGCTGGACTACATGGATGAAATCCTTACTCTCCAGCAGCATGGTGAGTGTACTAAACGTCTGAAGTGGATATAACATTAATTTCATTTCATAATTTATTTTTGGCTGAAATTTGAAGAAAAAATGATAAGAAATGTACAAATTAGCATTAAATTTTGTTAAAATCTGTGATTAATCATCGGTCACTCCTCAGAATGCACCACATGGTTCCTGGTTTGAAAAATTTAACGTTATATTATTACTACATAAAAATGCTTTCATCACCATATTAACATTGTTAACCCAGACACATTAAAATAGAAAAATACAGATGCTAGAATCATGAGGAAATTAATTTAAGACTATCTTATACAGTTTATCTGATTTTGATTTTGTTTTTAACAACAATAGTAGAGTGACCCCGATAATCATGCATTATGGTTTCCATATGAAAAAGTAAGGGGGTCTATGTTCTGGCCTCTTAGCTCCTAAATAACTTGCACGCTATCTTCTGATCTACAACAAGTGATTGCACTTTTGCACTTTGATTTTAAGACAGAGATGATGAATAGATTGACTTGTGTTTTCAGTTTTTGGTTCTCTGGATATGTCAAGATCCAACTCGATGACGAACTCTGGCCAGTGTCGATTAGCTCCCCTGATTCTGTGTATACAGGACTCCTGTCAGCTGTATGATTACATTGTTAAATCTCTGTTTAGGCTACATTCTAGTAAGTTGGATTACTTATCATTTAAATTTCGTTATGAATTTTTTTTTATTGTTTTAAAAATTAGGGTGAGAAAACAGAATTATACGCTTTGAAGAAAAAATAAACTGAATAAACACATATTTAGTTATAGATGCCAGGGTATATCTTAAAATTTATTTTAAATTTTCCGTTGTAATTTGTTAAAAATTATCACATTGAATATTGTTAATCTAATGTGAAATATGAATTTTAGTGTTGATCACTTACAAATGAAACCAGTATTACTGAACATATAATGTTTAAGAAAAATTCTTTAAGTATCATTTTCAATAAACTTAAAAAACTAATATTTATAATATAGGTACTTGCGATTTTACTTTGATCTTAAAGTTAGTTTGCTACATGATGAACACCTCAAGATTGGGAAAAAAAATATGTATTGTGTTTTCAGGTCTCCCCCCAGATACATTAGCAGGTCACAGGGACCGCTTTCTATCAGCATATAAACGGTGAGAAATCTTCTTGATCCCAAAAATTTCTTCTGACTCTTTTATATTCGTCAAACTTTGTGGATTGAAATTGATATGTTTGGATATCAATTTCACTGCTTGGTAAAGATGGATATTTTCACCATGCATACAGTAAACATAAGATTGTATTTTGAGTCAAATAATTCCCAATATGGACATGATCATCTTTTTACACTTATATGATTTCTGGAATTCATTAGGTTATTTCATGTGACATGAGTGCTCCGGTATAGAAATTAACAACTACAAAAAAATCTCCTTATTTATATCAAGTTTGTTTTATTTTTCGAAGACAAATGGTTTGATATTGAACTAATTTTTTATTTCTTTGTCTAATTGATTTGTGTATTTAAACTTGAATATTTTGTTCCTCATAAATCTTAAACAATTACATAATGAAGTCCTGGGTAGATTTTAAGTGTTGATGTACATTCCATGAAAATTGTATTAAACATGCAATTTTATTCCATTTCCATTCTGTTGGATTAATGTTATCAGTATTGTGAAAAAGATAAGTCCACCACATATTAAACAAAACATCTAGAGATATCTGAAATAAATTTTCAACTAACATTGCTTTCAAATTTGCTTTCATAACTAGAAGTTACTTTTCATTGTTTTTGCATAGATGTGGAATTTCATGTTTTATTTCATTTCAGTCTTAAGCAGTTTTACCTCAGCAGCAGTAATTTACAGTACTTCAAAAATCTAGTCCAGGTGCCGTTTTTACCTGATGTAAGTATGTAAATCTAGGTGTTGATCTTCAACCAAAGTATTCAAATCTAGTGACAGGTTCAGTTCTGCTATATATATACATGTATTTGTACTTTGTATGTCTGGATGAGGTAATTGATTTTTTAGTCCTCATACAAGAATGAAGTATTTTGAGAGGATAAAATATTTTGTAGTGTGGTTGTTTGAAAGGTGCATTTCTTCTTGGACAATAAAAAATAGGTTATGTAAAATTCAAAATTCAAAATTGTGATAGATTAAATGTAATATGAAAGATTATTGAATTTCAGGAGCCACCTAATTTCTTGATCGCCTCGGACTTTAACAAACATGTAAAGCCTGTGGCTGTTGTTCCCACGGAACCAGAGCCAGAACTTGAAACTCCAGACACGGACAGCATCGGAGATCTGGTTGATACTTCAGATCCTCCGCAGGTATTAATAAACGACAACTAAAGCACCCTGCAATAAGCCCAGGGTGGGGCTTACGACAGGACAATACAGTAGTATTTGTTTTTAAATCTACTTACACAACAGCAATATATGTATGTTTGTGCAAAGCGTAAGCTTATAGGGACATAAATATGGTAAAAATGTCTGTTTAAACAACCTCTTATACATATATTTGTGACATTTGCTATTTTATATGGAAATCATATGATAATTCAGTCAAAAGGTGAAAATATTTGACATATGTAGCAAAGCGGTTTTTTTTCATTCCAGTTTGATGAATCTTTTGGAAATGGCTTTGGTCCACCAGAAACAGATGAGAGGTAATAACTCAAATCCAAATATATTTATCTACTTCTTTAGTCCTTGTTTGTTTCCTGGGTTTATGACCTCATCAACATCCAGGGTGATTTGGAGGTGGGGGTCACCTTGTATTTTATTTTGTTGGGTTTATGACCTCATCAACATCCAGGGTGATTTGGAGGTGGGGGTCACCTTGTATTTTATTTTGTTGGGTTTATGACCTCATCAACATCCAGGGTGATTTGGAGGTGGGGGTCACCTTGTATTTTATTTTGTTGGGATTATGACCTCATCAACATCCAGGGTGATTTGGAGGTGAGGGTCACCTTGTATTTTATTTTGTTGGGTTTATCACCTCATCATCATCCAGGGTGATTTGGAGGTTGGGGTCACCTTGTATTTTATTTTGTTGGGTTTATGACCTCATCAACATTCAGGGTGATTTGGAAGTGGGGGTCACCTTGTATTTTATTTTGTCGGGTTTATGACCTCATCAACATCCAAGGTGATTTGGAGGTTGGTGGCGACCTCACTGAACAACATGTGGGAGGCCCTTCAGCTGCTATCAAAAGAGTTTAGAATCACCCAAATCATTCAAGGACACAATTACAACAGCAGAGGATGGTCCTTGATCCTAGATTCTAGCAAATAAGAAAACTGCCCTTGGTAGAGATTACACTACACCCCTTAGTTTGAAATGCTGGGTGCTCTACCAACTGATCTATCATAACCCAACACACCATACTCAACCCCATTTCTGTTTTTAGTTCCTGCACTGCTGTGTATAACAATATCAGAACAACTTATAATTTCATTCCTAAGGATATAAAATTAATTTATATAATAACTCCTGTGTTACATACTTGGGGTCATTTTTCAAAGGGTTGTGTTTCTGAGGTATGAATGGTATCTACACAGAAACTTTGTGGTTGAGGTTCTACTTTACATGTTTATATGGAAATCCAGCATCATTTTCTTCTTTTAGACAAGAATGGAATCTGTGTTTGTGGCAGCACAGCCGTGGCCACGTTCTGATAGTATTGGTAATTTTCAACATTACAGTCTCTGATAAGTGGTTTCTTAGAGATTTTTAGTCAAAGTGTACTTTTCTGTTATGTTAGGATCCAAAATTGACAGGCTGTCAGTATTGCCATTCAATAAGCTGTATAGATGGGTACTTTCATGTTGGAATGTATGTATAGGATTCACATCAGCTTTCAACAGATGGATGGAAACCTTAAGATATGTGCGTTTAGTTAATGGTTTAAGTTTCAGGTGAACAAAATTGGAATAAGATATAGTCAAGTCTACCTGATCTCCTTAATATCTAGATGTACATCAATGCAGTTGATATATTTTTTCAGAGATTTGCTGATTGAGCGTCTAACACGGGAGGTCCAGCAGCTGAGAGCAGAATTAGAAAGAATGAGAGCTGAGGTAAGTCATCCTTATAAAATAAAGTTGTCAAGTTGTACTGATATAAAATGTTAATTCATCGATTTAAGTAGCAGTTCAGTTTTTGATAGAAGATATTCCTGATGTATTTAATTGATTACAACTGTATATTGAATTATACTTTAAAAGGATCTTTACAACAGATGCATTTTTCTTCATAATAATCACTGATAATATATATCAGATATCAGTACCTAGCATGAGATAGGGAAACTGTCAATTAAGGAGTGTGATTTTTACAATGAACGTTAAATAGTTTTGACAGCAACAAGAAAATGACTGATATTGAACAAATATTTTCTGATACAGGATATGAAAATCATCACTGCTCAGAAAGAGGAAATCGCAAAGTTGGAAAAAATTCTATCGGAACTACGATTATCTGCAGAAAAATCTCTAAAGGTAGTGCAGTTATTTCTGTTGTACAAAATTACACAGTCCTGAAAAAAAAAAAATTAAAAAGATAATAAATTATTCTAACATAGGTTCACTTATCTGTGAAGTAATAATAAAGTTCAAGGAAAATTAATTGCAGAGAGAGCTTTTTTAATCAAGCCTAATTTTGATAAATTTGGCCCTGACCCACAGTGGAAGTGGTGACCACTATTGTTGACACTTATCGGTTTTTTGTTTTTTTTTTTTCACTCTGCCGATTTATTTTTCGTCCTCATATAAGTCATTACAATATATAAGCTGCATGTATGAGGTAAAAAGATGTGGTTTATAATCCAGAAAATAAGGTAGACCTATTGTTTTGATAGTTCACCTGGCCTGAACTGCCAAGTGAGCATTTCCAATGGTGCGGCATCCAATGTCAATCGGATTGGTGTCAACTTTTCCATTTAAGATTTTTCTCAAAAACTAACAGACCAAGTGTCGTGATACTTGGCTGATGGGTTCTGGGTTGAAGCCCGGTAAAAGATATTATCCCGATCCTTATTCAAGGTCACAGGGGTCAACTTTGTTAATGCCATAAATTATCTTCAGACCAACCAAAAGGCGCAGATCTATGGTATTCAACTGATAGGTTGCTTGGATAAAGCCCAAGAAAGATTGTTAAAATGAATGACCTTGATTCTTATTTAAAGTCAAGGTGGTTGAATTTGTCAAAACCTGTGTCAATGGTGTACATTTAAATGTATTTGTGATAAACACTGATTCTATTTGTGATGAACATTGAGTAACAGGTAAGCGATTAAGGCCCATTGGGCCTTGTTTATTAGATAGGTTTTATGGGATTTCAAAACAGCTTTATATGAGAATTCCTTTTTAAGTAGTGGGTGAAAATTTGATTTAAAAACAAAATATTTGTTTACTTTTGTAAAGGAAAATGACAGTCTGAAGAAAAAACTTGAAGAAGCAAGTGTACATGCTGGTGCTGCTCTAAAGCTGTCTGAGTCGGAAAGTAAGATTTAAGATAATTTATATTCCGTTTGTATGGTGACAGATATATCATATCATTATAGGATATTTCGAGGTTTATTTGTAATGTTATATGTCTTGTCCTTTTCAATAAATTCCCTTTATTTTTACCTTGTTGTCGTATCTGGTATATTTGGGAATTACCTCCATTCAAAAATTCAAATTATAGTCTTGTCAGATGAAGACTACTGATGGGTTAGTGGTATGTACCTGTTATGTATTTCAGAGGTTTCATCAATCTTTGATTTTTGTTGATTTCAATATTTTTTATTTATTTCTGGGTAGACGGATACCTTGAACATTTTAAGTCAAGTTATATTGCTTTCTTTTTGTTTCAGAAGCGACAAAAGCCAACGAAGAAAAGTTTAAGAAAATGAAAGACATATACGGAAAGCTGAGAGAAGAACATGTGAACTTGTTGAGAACAGTAAGCTTTGAGAGAAAAAAAATAACATTGTGTACATTTCCCACAAATCTCATTATAACCATTTCTTGTTACATTAATGTAAACTTTTTCCCTCAAACAATTTAGTTTGTGAGGTTACCTCTGTGTTGGTAATTATTAAATCTGCATCATTATGTCTCATTTTATGTAAATTAAGAAAGCAATTCCATGATTTCAATACAGAGATTTTAAACTGGTAATTACGATCATCCTTGATTTTTAACTGAACACTTTTAATGGTCTTACCGAATTATATACAGACGGGTTTGAAATTTCACTTCAGAATGCCGAAACAACAAAAAAATTGGAAGGAGAGCGTAGATCCCTCGAAGAAAAAGAACAATTACTGAAGGTAGGGATTGTAATCACATTATGTCTCATTTATTTCAATTAATGCCTTCGTCTTTTAAAGATGATAATATGGCATTGAAAATATTATGCTTTCTGAGAATAAAATTACCTTTCATAATGAAAAGAAAACAAGATAGTGTATCTATTAAGAGATTACAATTCATACTTACAGATAATTTAATTTGTTAAAATGCAAAATATAAGACTACATATCCAATAACAGATAAAGAATATCAAATCTTAAAAAATGTTTTTGATGGAATGTTTTGTCAGTTTATTGATTCTGTGTGAAAAGAATTACTTTGATTTCAAGAATGTTTGTATGAATAGCGATATATTATACAGCTGGCTTGTTCTACCATGTTATACATTAATGGCATTTTTTAAGACGCACGTATGCTAGCACTCTCATGATGTCATAACTTAATAATATCACACTGTTGTCCTAGTAAGAAATACCTAACGAGAAAATAAAAGAATTTTGTGTTAATTTCTGTGGTAACAGCTATATTATCAATAATATCTTATACTTATGTCCATGTCATATTGAATTCATTTAACTTATCCCATAATTTCATGTGCTACTTACCCAAAGATTTTGTCTTATAAATTGATTGAACTTGTTCTATAGCTTCCATTTGATAGAATCACAAATATACAAGATCCTTAATTCATGGCTCACAAATTATTTGAAATTTGTTGCAATGATTATTTCTGGATTTTTTTTACAGATTATTATTCAAAATTATTGAATTTGTGCATGAAAGTGTTAATTTATTAAACAGCATGCGTATTGCGTAATTTGAAACATTGATGAAGGTCTATACAGACCCGAAAGCTTTGACATAATACTGTGTAGAATCAAGCATGTGTTGATAGAACATAGTTACTTTTGCATGAAATGACAAACAGCTGTTTGATGAAGTTGTCTTGTAAAAGTAGAAGGTCAAAAGAAGGAGATTATTTCAGAAATAAGATAACATGCTAATTTAAAGAGTCTTAAATAGTTATATCAGAAATAAAATAGCATGCTAATCTATAGAGTTTCAAATAGTTATTCAACTAAACATTTCCTGTCATAGATTTAATGTTTACTTGAAAACTACAGGGTCACTCTCTCCTAGAATCAGGCAATCTAGCCTCCCCGATTTATGTATGAAACTTACCTTGATAGAATAATTATATTATATTATTGTTCCAGTAACCTATAGTTACTTAGGTCAATGTTTTGCATCATTATAAAGGCCACAATTTTTTATTCTTTCTCACACTTGTGAAATATATTTGGTATTACTGAAGACACTATTTAATATTCTCTGTGTACTCGATAAAAAAAAACTTTTAATTTTTATGTAAAACAACAAAGATCAATATGAAAAGCTGTACATAAAAACTAAAAAAAAAAAAATTAGAAATAAAAAAAAATGCTTAAGGTTTTGTTTATAGTATATATAAGGTCCAATTGCCTGGGAGTTAACCTGGATTTGTATGTAGAAGGCATGTTAACATGTTGTGTGTGTGTTACCTAATATCTGCAGGAGTCCCATGGTGATATACAGAGGATGGAAAATGAGCGTAAAGTTCTACAGGAAAGTCTACAGCAGAGTGCTGATGAAGTCACATCACAACTTGCAATAGCCACGGCTAAAAATACGGAGCTTGAAAAATCAGCTGAGGTATAAAGACGACGTCTGATAAAACAGCACAGGAAGATACTTTGAGATATTTTAGAATGGGAAACATTTGTTGAAGACATTCTTTCATCTCAGAATAGTATCTATTAATATTTGTGTTTTATGAAGCATTTTCTTACTTGGATAGAATTTGCATCGGGATTGCGTGACTAAAACGAATGCAGTTGAATCTAATGATAAATTGTGCTACCACTATTGTTCCTGTGACAATAAAAAGATATTTAATGATAATATTACGAAAGGAGAAAAGGATTCAGATTTGGTGATCGAGAAGAAAAATAAATAAAAAAGGTGTAGGAGATATATTGGCATTAAGTTATAAGAAAGTGAGATTCAAGGGATTATAAACACATGTTCTATTACATCAAAAAATAAATCATTATTCAATATTCTGAGATATACAAGATTTTGACTTGAACAATGTTTCCATTTTTTCCTAAAATTCTCAATGAAACACTGTCCTGTTGCTTTCCAGTTAAGGTCTGGACAAAGATTACTTCAAACTGAAAGGAAAGCAACAAACATTGCATGTTATTGTTGTCCCGTCCCATACCTCATAAAAACGGCCTAAATAGCATCTTGTTTATACAGTCCAACCTCATTATCTCAAAGTTGTGTCACTCAAGGAACTCATTTAATTCGAAGTAATCGTCTGTCCAAGCCAAACTTCATATCTAAAATTTTAAAATCTGTTAACTCAAATACTCAGATGTTTCCCCATAATCCCAACTTGGGATAACGAGATTTGACTGTATATCATTTTGTTAGTTAGTGTATTAAATGGTGGCCCATCCTTCGATTGTGTACCGACAAACACAGCATCTTGCATCAAAGCATGGATCATGTTGAAAATTTTAATCTAGCATGATGAAAACAAAACAAAAAATAAAAACAAATGCAATGAAAATGATTTTGATTTATTCCCGAACCAGATGTTTGAAGCCCAAGGGCAAGGATTTGGTGCAAATCAGGTAAAAGAAATTCAAATTTTGTGAACTGCATAATAATTGATTATTAGGTCATCTGATCCAAAGGGTAAGGATGACCTATAGCCATCGCGTTTCCTCCGTCATCGTGCGCCTCAGCCATCAGCTGTTTGTAAACTTTCCATTCCAATAACTTCTTCTCAATAACCAAAAGGCCCAGGGTGCTGATATTGGGCCTGTAGTATGCTAGGATGAAGAGCTACTGAGTTAATTAGTAAATAACAATGAGATTGACCTGCTTTCAAAGTCACAAGGTCAAATGTGTTGAATTCTTGAAACAACTTCTTCTGGATAACCAAAAGGCCCAAGGTGCTGATATTGGGCCTGGAGGTTGCTGGGATGAAGGGCTGCCAAGTTTGATAATATAAATGAGTTTGACCTGCTTTCAAGGTCACAGGAGTAAAATGTACTGAAATCTTTTAACAACTTCTCCTCAATAACAAAAAGGCCCGAGGTGCTGATATTGGTCCTGTAGCATACTGGGATGAAGGGCTACCAAGTTTGTTCATATGATTGATCTTGACTTATTTTCATGATCACAGGGGTCACATGTTAAAATCTTAAAAGGACTTTTTCTTCCTGGCTGTTGATATTGGTTCTTTTACATAATTGGATGAAGCACTTCAAAGTTTGATTCAAAGGATTTACTTTGACCAGCTTTCATGGTATTTAGGGTCAAATACTTTGAAATCTTAAGATATCTTCTTTCAACAAGAAGTAGATTCACAGTCATGGTATTTGTGTAGTAGTATTTATGAGAAACAGAATTGCAAGTTTGCAGAAATTTTTTTTATAAATCCACTACATCTTTCTTTGTAAGCTGTAGAGTCATTGAGCAATTTAGGTCTATTTGACCTTGTTATAAATCTTTATAGTCAGATGACTGTTAAGGCCAATGGAGCTCTTGTTTAAAGTCACGCTCTTGGTGAAATATACAGTAAGCTTATCCAACCAGAAAGAAATTTTGTTATTTTGATGTGCAGATGTCATATTTTACAACTGGATGTATTTCAAGATGCTTAAGACTTTTTTAGTTGTCTTATTGAAAAGTCCTAAATGACAGTTATTTCACATAGAAAATTTTATATTTTCAATGTTCATTTTGATGACGGCCAAAACTTACATATGTTAAACAATATCGGATAATACTGATACATTTAAAGGAAAAAAAATCAGTTTTCAGAAGTTCTAAAATAATACAGTGTACATATATCCTGATCAGCAATTTAAAAAAAATAAAAGGTATAAATTTTCTTAAATATGTTAATCCCAATTCTAAAATTACCTGGGGTACCCTTGTATCAAATTCTAAATATCTGTTCATAACCTGCTTTCACGTGTTACCTGTTTAACTTTTATTTACCATACAATAATTTCATTCAAACAGCAACTAGAACACAAGGTAAAAACTTTGGAAGAGACCAAGTCTAGTCTGATGTCACAGCTACAGACTGTGGAGGAAGAGAGCTCAGCACTACAGACGAAACTTGACGAGGCCAACCATGCCCGCCAACAAACAGAGACCGAACTAACAGGGGAGATAACTGCCCTGCAGGCACAGCTCCGACAGACACGTGAAGAGAAAGATGTGCAAGAGACACAACTTTCACAGGAAATTGCAGATCTGAAGGTAAATGTCTGAAGAAGGCTAAGCTTAGCAATATATCTGTTTAGAGTTGAACTCCTGCAACAAAATGAGTTTAGGAATGTAGTTGATATATATTCATCATTTAATGATTTTGTATTGTACTTACTAAAACTTCTTTTTGGTGGGGTAATAATGTAAAAGACAGTTTAGGTGACGTCAGATTATGCATTAGCAATATAATAATTGTTTATATCCTTATGAAGTCAACTTATAGACAGTTCAAGTCAATAACCATCTATATTTAGCGATATATAGGAACTACCAACATCTATTTATCTGTTTATTTATCAATACTTAAGAATAAAAAATTAACCTACATTTGTTTGTCTGAAACTAAAGTGTCTTAGGTAACACTGATATGTGACTGTAGCGTATCCCAACAAGATTATCACAATATATATTTAATAGTTTTAATAGGGTAAGTAGTGTGATTTGATAGCAAAGAAAGGAAATATTTCCGAGGTTGTTTAAACCTTCATGTAAATGAAGAGAGATGTTAAGAAGGAGTGTTTTTGTCAAGTACCCTAATGAGGTTAGAGGTCAGTGGGATAACATTCTGTTTACAGGGAAAGTTAGAGGAGACTGTTTCAGAGAAGCAGACAATGGAACAAGACCTAAACCAACAATTAGAAGATTTAAGAGCTAAACTGACCCAGACAGTGACTGACAAGGACAACATGGAGGAGAGGTTGACTGGCGACATTAATTCCATACACTCCACAATGTTAGGTAATGCTTATGATGTTTGAAAATTGACATTGTGATCTGGTACTATTTAGCACATTTTGAACTGAATTTCAATTAATTCAATGTGTATTTGCCAATCTTAACTTGCTTTTAAGTAATATGCATTTTTTTCACACAAAAAAAAGAACATTTCATTATGGAATTTTCCAGCATCTATGTATCGTTTTGGAACTTTTGGAAAGTTTTCAGTCAATATATTCTTTATGTAAAAAATGAATTTCATTGAAATATTTTTCATTTCTGAGAGTTATCACAATTTTTAAGTAGATCAAATTAAGAAAAAAGTAAAAACTTAATACTACAAAATTTAAGACTAAAAAAAGTCCTGGATTTTGGACAATGCGAAACTTAAATCAGATAGATATCTTGAATCTGTCAAATAGAGAAACATATCAACAACACGATAAACTGTATTTGTATGTATTGTAAAAACAGTCGTGTTGTATTCAATTCATTGTGGTGTAATGGATTATGTGTTGTATTTCTCAGCCAAAGCTGTTGAGGAAGGCAGAGGGTTCATACAAGATGCTCTAGATCAATTTGAAAATCCAACACATATCGCTGTTAAGTGTACTGCAGGTATGTATCAGCTAGAGTTATCCACCCTTTGTTTATTTCTGTATTTTATTTACTTGAATTCTGTCATTATTGACTAATACATCATGGACTTGGTTTTCTTTGGAATGTTTCTGATCTTATATAATGTTTTAATGAGTTGTTTATACAGGCTAAAATATTAAAACTTGTTGATTTTTCTCTGTGTCAGAGTTCCTCCTCATGAGGACAGAGCCAGTACTGACCTGTCTAGATAGCCTGAAGAATGCCCACAGTATCTACAGTATTGACAAAAAAGGTAAACAAAGACGTCAGTCAGCCATTATCACTGGAATTTTTTGTTGTTGCTTCTTCTGAATCATACTTTTGACTTTTGTCTTCAACAAAATCTTTAGATATAATATTATCACAATGAAGATGAACAGTTCATCACGATAGTCGTTCACCTTGACCTTGACCTTAAGGTAAAAGGTTAACCTAGGGCAACTTTTTTTACTATGATTGGTATATTAATACAAGCACAACATAATTATCAGCTTGAAAACAAAGGTTGTATTTATCATTACAATTCTCTGCTGTTTCAGATTTGGAGACACTTGTGAAATCCATAACATCTTATTCTCATCACATGGGGGATTGTGTGATGCATGGTATTGCCACTTCCCACTCTGCCCAGCTGGAGGCAGGGGAAGGTATGTCTGACATAATGTTTATGTTTCCCATAACTTCCAATTCTGACCATGGCCAGCTGTAGGATGGAAAATGATACAAAATATAAAATCTATTTTCCCCTAACAACCCAAAACACCTATATGTTGTAAATTTATTGCCGTAAGGAAAAAATACACATTATTATATTATCATACTGTACTGCTAACATTCCTTGGTAATATTTCTGAAGATATAATTTTCCAGAGCTTGGAAATGCCTGTAGAGAAGCTGGTGATATGGGCCTTAAGTTGTTGGATGCCATTGAAGCAGGTAAGACTTTTGTTGCAACTTCCAAGATCGAAAAATAAGGGAACGAAGTGAAATTTAACAATGTTTTCATAGTTTCAGCCTTTCCCACACAAAATATTCTCACACAAAAATTCAGAAGACTTTATCTCTGCAATAGGATTTTAAATGAAATTTAGATTCAAAAATTCTAAAAATGGCGCTCAAGTTAACTTCATTTTTGCCAGATTTTATTAAAACTAGAATAATTGTACACTAGATTTACCAGATCAACGAGAATTACTTATAAAAACTATTCATTGTTCTTGATTTGTATCTTAAATGGACTTTGATATTTTACAAAGTTTATCTGTGTGAGAAATGTGTTTGGAAACTGTATATTCTTTTTCATTGTATTGGTTTTTTTCCTAGTAAGGAGGAAGAAGTTGAAGTTTATAAGCTGGTTTCAAGATACTCCTACTGTGTTCTGTGTAGTGGATTTTTTCTTCTAAAGTAGTCAGGACTGTTCAGACAGTTAGAGCATTGACAAACTTCTCCTCAGATGGAGATGGAGGGTTTGTTGTTAGAGGTTTCGTCAAGGTGGCAGTTTGTGATTCTCAGGAAGCTGAGCAACAGACTGGCCAGTGCTGGATGTAGTTGAAGCCTTGGACAAGAGAATTTACCACAGTTGCATTAAATGGTATATTATTTGTCTCCCATGTGTTGTTGAGGAAAGTAGCCACCAGTTCTAGCTGGAGGTCTCGCCATGTAATTACCATGGCTGTATAACCTAGTTGATAAATCCTATAAATGACAGAATATTAATTGAACAGAAATGTGAAGTTCCAAAAGGTTATTCTTTGGAATTTTTTTAATGATTTATATTTTGATCTTTAAAAACAGAAGTAACAAAATATCTCAAAAAATATTGTAAAATTTTTGTGTTACAATTCTTTGTTGACAGGAGGATTTGTAAACACTGAGGTTGACCAGACTGTCCAGAGTGTGAAGAGACTGATGAACCTTGCTGAGGCCCTTGTCCCCAAGATGGTGGACATTAAGGAGGGAGAGATAGGTGATCTGGTGGAGAATGAAATGAGTGCTACTAACTCCGCCATTGAACAAGCCGCTCAGAGAATCGAGGTTTGTCAATATTCTCAACAGTAACCTCAAAGGCATGAAAATGAATTGGGTTTGTAACTTGTCAGCATTTGGAAAACAATATGAAATTTTGAATAATGACAAATGTTTCAAAGATTTTGTTTAAATATTTTTTAATTTAATTTTTTTTCAGTTTGGAAAGAAAATATTATTTGATTTCCAATGATTAAGGCAAATAATATTTTTTTAATTAAGTTCTTTATGATTATCAATGTATTTGTAAATTCTTCTTCTTAAAAGGAATGAATCCTCATTACAAAATTATAGAATCGTTTACATATGGTGTTCTGTTTTGATCCTTACAGGAAATGCTTCATAAGAACAGGTCTAGTAATTCTGGTGTCGAGCTTCAGGTCAATGAAGGAATATTGGACTCCTGTACGGGACTAATGGAGGTTTGTTTTACGTGAAACAATCAGCAGCTTGTTTTTTGTCATACACATGACTGACAAGCAGCTTTATTGATCAGAAGTTTTACAATAAACTGTAATTTAATTAATTCAGATTTAATGATTACTGAAATGGGACTGATTTCAGTGGACTTCCTGTTTTATTGCTTTTTACACTGAAATACTGCAGTTTGTTGTCATTATAGTATAGTTGTGAATGAGCAAATTAATGAGTATGATAGATTGCTCAAAACTGATATTGTGCTGAAATTCTTGAGCACATTTTTTTTTTTTTTCGTGTTTACCCGGGTACTTGATTAAGAGATTATGCTAATGGCTGATAGGAATAATCTTTAAGTCATTAAAGTCATGTCCGATGTGCTTTTGCAACAAAGGTACAACATACTGTTTAGAACAAGATATTCTGATAGATTGTTGTTAACGTTGAAGTTGTATAGTAGCAAACATGATCTATCTTTTCTTTTTATTCACACAGGCCATTAAGATTTTGTTATCAAAGTCCCGTGATCTGCAGAAAGAAATAGTGTCTCAAGGACGAGTAAGTTTCAATGAGTAGAAAAGAATTGATTCTGAATTGTACTTATGTATATATTAGATTCAGACTGAATGTTTCTGCATCAAATGATGTCTCATTTTTGTTGCATAATAATATCAAAATGAAGGAGAAATTCCATTAACATATAATGTAAATTATGGAAGGTCAGATATAAATTCTATACCAGGATTTAGAATTTACATAGAAGAACGATACATAAAAGAACAGTAATACAGTGTATTATGAAAGGTAATTAATTTTTCATTTCTTGTACATGTCAGAATACTTCATGAATATGTAAGTGTTTGCATTGGCAGATTGGGGCCTATTTCTCTCAGTAACTTTGTAAAATTTAAAGATCATTAATAAACATTATGTGTTGATATACAGGGAACATCGTCCAGTAAGGAATTTTACAAGAAGAATCATAGATGGACAGAAGGTTTACTGTCAGCTGCTAAAGCTGTAGGATTTGGTGCTACAACTCTAATGTAAGATCTGATGAATATTCATAGTCTATTTAGTATTCTTAAGTCTCTTTGGTTATTATTGAGATCGATGAATATTCATAAGTCTTTTTAGTATTCATAAGACTGTTTGGTTATCATTTAGATCAATGAATATTCATAATTTTGTTTAATAATCATAAGTTTTTTTGGTTATTACTGAGATTAATGAATATTCATAGATGTATTGAATAGTCATAAGACTGTTTGGTTATTATTTAGATTGATGAATAGTCATATTATTGGGGATTGTGATCTGCAAATCAGATAAATATTCCTATTATTTTGTTTAAGAAGTCTTCATAAATATTAAATTTGTTTTGATCATGAAAGATTCTAATGAATCACTTAATTGCTGAAAATATTCATTTGTTTTAGGACCTCATGAAAAATTATTAAATTTCCATTTTGATTAGCTTTAAACATTTTTAGAAAATGAGTATTAAATCTGTTCGTTCAAAACAGATACTTCATATATAGGTCTTGTATTTTGAATAATGTAAGACATTTTCACTGAATTTTCAGGGAGGCAGCAGACAAGGTTGTGAAAGGAGAGGGGAAGTTTGAAGAACTTATTGTTTGCTCAAATGAGATTGCTGCAAGTACGGCACAGCTTGTTGTAGCCTCAAAGGTCAAGGCTGACCGTCGTAGTGAGAAACTCAAGGCCTTGTCCGATGCCTCTAAAGGGGTTTCTACATCAACAGGCAAAGTAGTGGGATCAGCTCGGGAAGGATCTCAGAGGATCGAGGAACAGAGTGAGTAGGACTCCCATTAAGTCTTTATAAAAGTGTGTACAGGGAAATTTTTGTTTTTTTTTCACATTTAAAATTCTTTTTGCCTTTCGATGAATTAGGCATGAAATACATGGAAAATATGTCTCAATTTCAACATCTTACTTTAGCCCATCTTTTAATTTTCACCTCATATTGACAAAAGGGCAAAACAGATGAGAGTTCAAACATTCAGGCAGATTGCTACCAAGTTTCATGTTTCAACACACTACATGTGGAAAATTTCCCATTTCAAATCTTATGAGTTTTGAATTTCTTTTGTGTTTTTCCTATAGGTCTGATGGATTTTACCAAACTGACATTGCACCAGACGAAGAAAAATGAGATGCAGTCCCAGGTAAGCAGTGTTTTTTGTCCTGATTTTTACAGCTGGCTGTTCTGTAGCCAAAACAGTGTCTTACTTGCTTTGAACTAAGGAAAAATTAGAAATATCTTCTCAGTTTTGAAGAAATTGTTTGAATTATATAGACAAAGGGAACTTCAGGTGGCTGGTAATGAATGTGAAAAGGTTTGGGGTCACCTTCCATTCAGGGTTGATAAATATGATAACTTATTTTCACAACTGATTTCATTGAGTTAAAGATATTTACATAGAGAAAACACTGTGAACTGATCCTGGAAAATCACAGATGATGTTCAAATATATGAAAAAGAGATTATAGTGGCACATGAAATGGACAAGGGGCAATATTCATTCCCTAGAAAGCTGGAACAAAATATTTGTTGCAGTAAGTGTAAGGAATTTAATTGTAGTCACCCTTGTCTGAAGGATCGTAATTTATTTTCTTCCTCAAAGCAAAATATTCTGTCTTTTCCTGATGTTGAGTTATCTGCTCGTATGAGCAGGTATTTCTAATTACATCATTAGTTTGCATGAGAAAATCATGTTGTTGTCTTATACAATTTTTTAGGATGTAACTCTCACAAACAAGTTATACAAATAATCAAATACTCTTTTGTAAGAGCAGATAACTCTGCATCATGAAAGGATGTAATGAGAATAAATTGATTTTACCTTAAAACAAAAATAAGATGTCAAGGTGACCTTGGCATGACGAAAGTGACAGTACTTTAGTAGTCTTCATTCTGGTGAAAGTACCAGGTACTACTGGTGCTATCTTGATCAGATTTAAAAACAGCTTCAGTCAATTTGAGATCAATTTTCCTATTGCTGAGTCTGTTTGTTGTAATTGATGAGATGCATTTGGAAATAAAAAGACCTGTACTCTTCCATCAAACATATTTATTGTGTTTAAAATTGCCTTAGGAGGTGAGGAAAAGTCTTGACCTGTATGTCTGTCACCTGTGTTCAGTACTCATTTATGTATCAATATTTTGGTGTGTAAAAGTTCTTTTGTTTTATAGGTACGGTTGCTGGAGCTTGAGAAAGAATTAGAGTTGGAGAGATTGAAGCTTGGAGAGCTGAGGAAACAACATTACCAGCTGGCAGGAGAGAGTGAAGGCTGGGAAGTGGGACAGGTAAGAGGCGTGGCTATATAGAAATATGGGTGTGGCTAACAGTGTTTTGGGTGTGGCTAATTATGTTAATTAGGAAACAAATCTATCACTGTTAAGGTTGTAATATACAGTCATACTTTGACAAGAAAATAGTCATTGTTTCTTCCTTATTCCAACAGTTTGTCTAGATGTGGAATGAAGTGATGTGACTTGTGTTATCTTACATTAATATTGGGTAGAGATCCAAAGAACATTCTGTCATTCATTCATTCATTTTCTTATTGATGCTACCTAAAATATTGGCTCTTTTTAAATTTTGTCAAATGGAAAATTTCCAGTGATGTCTTAATGTCCCAAGTTACGGATGTAGATGTAGGTCTAGTGTTGATCACCTGATCGACAACATTGTGTTTTACAGGGACCATTTCTCACTACGATGGTAAGTTTGTGATGAATGCATGAAATTATGTGTTCAAACAAACAAAAACGTTATTATGTTCATATCTGTCAGTTTTATCAGTTTTAATTCACTATAAATATGAATCAAGTAATGAGATCCTAGACAAAGTGATTTTAATATTTCACTGTCTATGCATCAACATATATGATGTATAATTTAATCGGAATCATCATATAGTTATCTCCCTTTGTCTGTCAGTAACGGAAGAAAAAAACGAAACTTCTGCATGTGTGTATGCTCAAATTCGAGTCTAGGGTCCCTCCATATTCAGAGTTATAGCCCTCAGTTGTCCATGAGATAACAGTAATTTTCAGTTCTCTGTTTCGTTAAACACACAATATACATGTACTCAAATATATATTTTTAAGTGTGGTAGTCCTTAGTTGATGCTTGGTAGCAAAACGTCTTTCCAAATATAATCCATAACATGTCAAAATTCTAAAATTATGAAAAATCATATCATTTAGCTGATATTAAATAACACTTCTAATTCTCAGGGACCTGTGTTCAACTTACCGGTATATAATTCTGGAACATATTGATTCTGTATGTTTACTTGTTTTTTAATTAATCTTTACATATTATGTAATAAAGACTGACCAGGTGAGCTGTTTTCACAAAACAAAATCTTTGAATTTCATCACGGCTGCCATAATCTTTTGTTGCTGTCATCATTCTGTAATATGATTTGATTGGTTGTTGATTTCATAAACGACGGTTTGGTTGGATGAAAAGATTTTCTTCTGATGTGATCAATTAATGATTGTTGTAAATTAAATATCACCAGCTGCAGTTTCATTCACTGAAATTTATTCCTTTTTACTGTATAATTAATCATTTGCTGTGATTTGATTGACTGTAACATTTCACTCCGCCACACAGGACTCGGAGGAAGGATCGGGCGACGCCCCAAATGATGCTGTGAGTCACTGTAATTGTGTTTTAATCTCCGTACCGTATTATGTGTTTTGCCTAACTGTTGTAAACCATCTGCCTAACTTTTGTAAACCATTTATCATCACAACTTCTGCATATTAACCGTCACACTGTGCCTCTGCTCATTGAACAATTTTGAAAACTCCCATGAAACAAGCCTTCTTTCCATTTAGAGCTCTGTCTGTTTACAAAATGAAGGGAATTTCTTACAGGGTATACCATGTCGATATGTCCTCCTGTTTGTAATCAAATTTCAGTAGACACCCTTCAATAAGTGCTGTATCATGTATCATTGTTCTTTAATAAGCCCCCCCCCCCCAACTCCCTCCTCCTACTTAAAATTAGAGTTTCTTGGTATATTTTTCAAATAAAAGAAATTATTTATTTTAAACTCGTTTTCAATAGCTGTAATAAAATATTGGTATGTAATCAAGTCTGTTACCATAGTTATCTTCTTAAAAATGATTTTGATATGTTGTCAATGTAGAAAATACTTTCTGGCTTTTGTACTCATGAGCTTGCTTCTGTTTTAAAGCACCTCTTACATATTGCAGGATGGGCAATGAGATGAAGCATTTACATGCACATATCTTATCTCTGTTGTTCCCTGTTAGATAGCACTAGTAACATACTTAAGTGATATTTTGTACTTTGAATTTTAACAATATTTCACCCTGAGCTTCCCTTTGTTTTGCCACAACAGCTTATTAACCACATTAATATTGTGTTGGATCTAAAATGGAAAAAATTGGTTTCCTTTGAGTTTTCAAAATTGTCCATTTAAACTGTAAATTGTAAGAAATTGAAAAGTATTTCTAGAATTTTTGTAAATTGAGTATATGTATTCATACTGACAGGTTACACTCTGCTAAACAGTTTAGTAAAATAGATTGCACTGATTTCTTGAAAAAATATTTTGTCATTATGAATTGTCCTCAAACAAAGAAAACAGGAAGGTCTTGCTGGTGCTCTGTATTCCAGAAAATGTTTTGTATAGTGCATTGTTCCACTAGTGTCTTAAATCTGTTGGCAATTCAGGTTTATAACCAAAATCTGTAGCAAGAAAGAGACTTAATCCTGTTTTCCTTGGGCTCTCTTTCTTAAAAAAATAGTTCTGTGAGTAACCTAAAAGGAATGTGCACCTGACAGGTCCCAAACTTGTATTGAATATGTATGTAACCCTGGTAAAATACTAGCCGCAATATACCACTTGGCTAGAGAGAACTTCTCTTTAGCTCGATTGGTTGAGCGTCAGACTAGTAAGCAAGGGGTCCTGAGTTTGATTCCTAGCGGAGGCATTGAGATAAAAAATGACCTCTGTTACATGTACAGTAGTGCTTCAGTTGCTCTGTATAACTACATGGTATTTAATATTTAGTATAAATATACAATAAACATAAAATATTATAAATTTTAATATTTAATAACTTTAAAATGAGCTTACCAACAAAATTATCAAAACTATCTAAAATATGCTAGATAAAAGTGTTACATCAAAATTTATCTATTATATGTGAAAAAGTTCATTTCATGAGCAATCTGGTACAGGAATAAAATAATATACTGAACAAGACCATATTTTTAAACAATACAATACTAAAAATCTTCTGTTGATTTTTTTTCAAGAAATCAGGGCAGAAATAAATCTAGTAGTTAAAATAGCTTTTAACAAATTTGAATGGAACAACTTGGTTATAAAAGAACATTTTCTTGTCCTTTCAATCTTTTTTACATGCAGAAGGGAAAATAACTCTTCTCACTTCTAGGAAGGGAAGTAACTCTTCTGTTTTTCAAAAGGGGAAGTAACTGTGTATCGTTTTGTATTTAACCAAGTTCTTCGATCTTGCTATTGTAAACTATATATTTTCTTCCACTTAATAGCATTTTTATTTTAGCACTTAGATGAAGAATATTAAGTTTTTGAAAATGTTTCAACAGCATGATGTTGGTGAATTTTGCTGTTATTTTTGTATGTTTTTTTTCTTTATTTTGATTTTTTATATACATTTGTGTACAAATATTTGTTTGTTACATGTACTGGTAGTATTTTGTATTTGGATTGTAAAATATTTCCAATTAGTTTCCATGCATCCATTTTCATCACATATTGTTGACATCATTTCTATGAGTCAAAATCATCAAAATTTGCTGTACTCATTGTGGTCAATAACTGAAGAAAGAAGTTATCGTATAAATAAATGCACATAAACAGTTCTTGACTAATATTATGAATGTAATGACATATGCATATCTTTTTTAAATAAAACTAAAGAAAATTGAACTCTCATAAAGTAGAACATCTTCAAATTGACAAAATTTTGATTTGCAGTTCCATTTCCGCTTAATGAAAATAAGTTCGACTGAAGAAAAATATAGGTATAAGATTACTTCTAATAGAATTGATGATAAATAAAAACAGTTTTCCATCCATTTGATCTCCTACCCAACCAACTAATCCAGAATACGGATATGTAGAATTCAATTTTATGATCATATCTTAAAAAATTTAGTAGTCATCACTGTTTATGATTTTTGTATGTTATTACGATTTTATGTTCCTACCATTTCGTGGTCGAGGACACATATATGTAGTGATATCCTTGGCTATCATTTCGTCATTTTTCACAAAAACAGTGGGACTAATGTTAGAGAGCTTTGCCCATCTCCAGTGGGGATTTTAAAGAAAAACAGGTGACAGTCAATACAATTTCATTTCAGATTCTTTACTTCTCTTTCAGCAGGCAGGACTTTTAAATGTATTTCATGAATTATGAGTACACTTCTTAACAAAGTCATCAAGGCTGAAAAAAGAAGATCAAAACTTCTCCTTGGTTACTGATAGCAGTATTCGAATTTCTCCAATATACATGTACATCTGGTTTTTGGTTTTGTATATATATATATATAGCCCCAATATATATTATATTTGGCTGGTGTGTTCCCAGGATTAAGCCTGACAAACTTTGCGAAAATAATGACCTTGACCTATTTTCAGTCACAAGGGTGGGTAAAAATTTGTTAAAACATTAAAATGTCTTCTTCTCATGAACTATAAGGCCTAGAGGCATGATATTTGGTTGGTACATATATACCAGGTGAGAGCTGCAGGCCCATTGGACATCTTGTTGTATTTATATTGCTTTAATATATGTCTGGTTTTTGTTGAAGTTACTTTTCCTTGCTAGTTATTTTGGGATGTTATTATTTCCAGATTTTATAAGGTCATCTGACCCGAAGGGTCCGATGACCTATAGTCATCATGCTTCGTCCGTCGTCGTCCGCCGTGCGCCGTGCGCCGTCCGTAAACTTTTCATTCAAACGACTTCTTCTCAATAATTGGAAGGCCCAGGCAACTAATATTTGGCCTGTAGCTTGCTTTGATGAAACCCTACCAAGTTTGTTCAAATGAATGACCTTGACCTTCATTCAAGGTCACAGGGGTCAAATGTCTTTAAATCTTCAAAGGACTTCTTCTCAGTAATCAAAAGGCCCAGGCAACTAAAATAAGGCCTGTAGCATGCTGGGATGAAGGACTACCAAGTTTGTTCAAATGAATGACCTTGACCCACTTTAAAGGTCACAGGGGTCAAATATGTTAAAATCTTTAAACAACTTCTTCTCAATAACCAAAAGGCTCAGATTGCTGATATTGTGCCTGTGGCATGCTGGGATGAAGGGCTATCAAGTTTGTTTAAATGAATGACCTTGAACAACTTTCAAGGTCACAGGGGTCAAATATGTCAAAATCTTTAAATAACTTCTTCTCAAATACTAGAAGGCCTAGGGGGCTAATACTTGGCCCATAGCATGCTGGCATGGAGCCCTACAAAGTTTGTTCAAATGAATGACCTTGGCCCACTTTCAAGGTCACAGGGGTCAAATATGTTAAAATATACAAAGGACTTCATCTCAATAAGCAAAAGTCTATGAGTGCCGATATTGGGTCTGTAGCATGCTGGGAGGAAAGGCTACCAAGTTTGTTCAAATGAATGACCTCAACCCACTTTCTAGGTTTGGCTTGCTTTTTGTCAGATGACCGTTAAGGCCCATGGGCCTCTTGTTTTCTATTGTAATTTGTTTGATGTTTACAGGATGATTACTTGCTGTTGTTGTTTATTGTTGACTTTGAATTTCATACCAAAATTTGGTTTTTGTTGACTTTGAATTTTCTTTCAGAATTTGATATTTAGAAATTTAGCCTTGTAATGATTTTTTTGAAAGATTTTATACTGTAAGTTTTTTTTAAGACTCTTTTGTTTTCAATGCAGGATGGATACTTATATATTCCTTGGGATCAAGGGTCGTTTTTGTGATCTCTTTTTGAGGTCATTGGTAAGGTCATGTCCATCAGGTTGGCATGGCATGGTGTGCAATAAACATTGTGTTAAAATTGTTACGATCTTCAAATGCAAAAATCTAGTGCATTGACAAGAGCATATCCAGGGGTGTGTCTTCGTCATAATAGTTTTTAATGTTCAGTATTGATCTGCAAAAACCAAACTTGCTCACATATTTATAAGTTTCATGGAAAACAACTTTTGTAATATTTTGTTAAATCTTAATACTGCTGGGATGAAAACCATTTGATACACTTAAAAATTTGTTTTGGAAAAAAGAACTAGCAATTGATGAAATATTCCATAAAAAGGTATTGTTCAGGGTTTCATTGAAAGATTTTTTTTTCTTTTTTTTTTTTTTAATGAATGAAACTTTCTTTGATTTTTTTTCCTGTTAAGAAGTAAAATGAATTTGATTTATGATGATAATGGAAAATAAATGGAGATTAAATGATAGTCGTGTAAACATTAATTTGATTTAAAAGAGTAAAATTTTGTGTGTATTTTATCAATGAAAATACTTATGTATATTTACAACAGCACAGCTAAAGCACACGACCAGTTTTATTAATTTTCGGAAGTTGAAGTAGACTGTAGTGTATCAGTTTACAGACAGTATGATTGTGATATTTGGTTGCTTTCTTTAATGAACATGCATGGAAATTCTGGGTTTAAATTCAGCTGAGAATAGAAAGAAAACATTATAGAGTGTTACTATAGATTCTAAGAGTTGAATTTGTGGGTCTGAATGAATGGTTGTTTGTAGAATGGTGTTTGCAAGATTTTTTTCAGTATTGTGTATTTTGTTTTTCGGGGGGGGGGGGGGGGGCTGGTTTGTTTTTCCTTGGTGTTTATGCTTCTTAACAAAAATCATTTTTAGCTATAATCACCATTTAAAAGATGTAACCAATAATTGTAAAAAGTACAGTATAGCTGGTAATTTTCAAGGGTCAAAATATTTTTGCAATATATTTTTAATGAAATAAACTCATATTTTCTTCCAAAAAATCAACATTTTGAGATCCGAATGCAAAAGGACATCTCGTTTGTACTTGACTCATTATTTTAAGGATGGATTTTTTCTTTCACAATAAATTGGTTCGTAAATGTACAACGAAATAAAAAAAAAAAATGTAGCAAAAATGTTGTCTCCTCAAAAACTACCAGCTATGAGGAAATTTATGTTGTTATTTTGTTAGAAATTAGTAAAATGTTTGTTTCCTGCCAAGTTTTTTAATAATTACTGCACATTTTTTTTATGGAATTTGGTTGAAAATTAATTTTGATTTCATGCAACACTTAAACATAGGGTTTACAAACTATGGGTTAAGGTCAAGGTCACTGTTTCTAAAAATATTACAGAAAGTGACTGCTTGTTTTTGTTGGCCCCCTTTTTTTGATTCGTTATCAAATTTTAATGATTTTTTTTATTGTTGTCCAGGCTTAAGATCACTGCAACATTTAACAAACGTAACAGAGAAGGGCTTCAGAAAAGTGTCTTGCTTGCTTTCTATAATCAAGAATATTTTGCCGAGGATAAATGATTTATACTTTGTACACTGGTACAAGTAGTAGGAGATATCGGGTTTGTTTACTAGCTGTGTGATGTTTTCTTATATCTGGGAGAGAAAACAAAAAATGCAGTGATGTCTGTGATTATTTTTTTTAAGATTCAGATCTTGACATAAATTCACTACCCGAAACCAGTTTTAACTTACATTGTTAAAACTTGTTAGTATCTGCTAGAAATGCATACAGCATATTTCTAATTGCACTGAATTCAAATAAAAATGTAACAAGTTAGTGACTGAGCAAGGTTGTTCTTGACATTTAAATGAGGACAGATTGTCCATTATGCCGATCATTTCGACCGCTTCACTGATAAAAGGTGAACATTTCAGTTTTTCAGGTTATTGCTATGAACTGTGTTCTCCATTATGTGTTTTATTACCAATCCTAAGTGTTCAGTCTTGCACCAAAATTTACATTCACAGGTTTGGTAGATATTCTTTGGAATTTGAAAATCTGATTCTTGTTTCCCTGTTTTCCTATTATTTGACTAATTCGAACAGTAAATTATGCCATTTTTTCACTCCTGTAGTTTACATCATTGTTGGCTTTATAGTTTCATTATACAATTCCTTTTCAGGTTAAAAGTTTATTTTTTTTACAAAAATCTAGTTTGTTGATATCTGAATTATTTGATTTCTCAGAACACTTCCTAGGTTGGTAACAGATATTGAAAAGACGTTCTCACTGGGTGTAATTATAACAACTAATTATAAGTTATGTGGGATGTTTCGATGATTACAGCTGTCACCTTCATCAGACAAATGATCTGTGTAAAATGTATGTCACATAAGTATGCAGTGTATGAGATGTTAATCAATATGTATAAATCTTACATAGTATGTACACAAAGATGGGAAATACTGAAGTGTCATTATCTAACTGGTTGTAATGTAATAACTTCTGTTCTGTACGGTTGTTTTGATTTACTACTGACAAAAGTTTAAGTTTCAAATTTAATGTCTTTTCAGAGTAAATAAACGTGACATGAAATACAGAGAGATTCATGCAGTGCAGAAAAAGTGGAAATTGTCTCGAGGAGATGTCAGTCCCATTATGTGTGATGTTGCAGTGAAGGCACAGGAGGAAATTTTTCAGCTTTTCTTCAACATGTCAAAACATTGTGATGACATCATTGTGCTAGCTAGTGTCAACATTGTTGCGTAAAACTTTCACCAAATGGTGTCTATTTTCCAGAAATTTCCTTTGTAAAATTATTTGTAAGCGTTTCACTATGTCAACATTTATCATTTAATATCATGTCAACGTCAAGTGAATAATTCTGTTAACATTTAATCAGTTTTGTTGACAAACAATATAGACATTCAGTCAGTGTGTCGGTCTGTCCACTTAATGTTGACAATTTGTATTGCTATATCGATTGTTGCATGAAGTTATTCAGTGTCTTTATCAATGTCAACATTTTATCAAAGCCAGTGTTTTGTTGACATTGTTGTAGTTGACCCCCTTTTGCGATTATTTTTCATTGTGATTTTAGAAGAACATTTTGCATTTTACACCAACTCAAACTGATCTTTATTTCTAGATTAACTTTGATTGAAATGTCTTCATATTTTGAAGCAATATTTGAAAATGAGAATTTCGTCATTGCTTTTTACTGAATTTGAGTGAAGAATTAAAAGCCAACATCAGTCTTCTGTTAACAAGATTGTAAAATGTTGACATAATTATTTCTTATAATAAAGATATGAAATTCATTATCAAAGATAATATCTAAATAACTTTGTACTTATTTCAAAAATTATTATCTTAACATGTAGACAAGCTAGTTGCAACAAGTGTTTGTATGTCAACATTTTATCATCATATTTATTACTCATCAAATGACATCATTTTGTCCCCAGATTATAGAAGATATTGTATTGTCATGATATTACTGTGTTAAGGTACACAATGAGTTGTTTGTAATTGTTTGGTCAAAATATTGTACAATTTATTAGATCTATTTTCATTTCAGCTTATAAGTTATCAACATATATGTATACTTGGAAATACTGTCTATTTGGTATTTCTGAGGGGTTTGGATTGAAAATATTGCTTCATTTGTTAAAGAAGGGACACATACAATATCAAGTTGTTGTTTATCTACACTTATCATTCAGTAGGGATAAATTCTGATTCTGTGATACCTAAAAATAGACTGATCACGGTATGTTGAATATGACTCTAAAATTGTTTTTATGGTAGAGCTAATTCAGCTCCTAGATTTAACAGAAATTTGGAAAACATTGTTTAACTAATCTGATTTGTAAATAGATTCAGAGATCTGAATTTATTTAAGGAAGTGTAGTGTTATACACCAAAAACTTATTTGACTAAATATTCATTATTGTCTTACTTGGGAAAAAATGTCCATGCTTGATTTGTATGCAAAGATCCATGTCTTGGACAGGGACATTGTTATGTCTGTAACATTAATGAATACACAATATACTAGTTACGATATAATGCTCGGCAAGAGAGATGTTCTTTTTGTCTCAACAGGTCAATTATAACATTAGAAAGCCAGAGGAACCAGGTTCAAATCCCACTGGCGGTTGCAATAAATAATGTCTAATATAACATTGGCATAGGAATCTAGGCAGTAACACTCAGTTCTGTGACTTTAACCCCTGTAAACTGGAGGACAAGTTCTTTCTTGTAGTGGGGGGTGGGTGGGGGGAGGGGGAGTATGTAACCCTAGTTGATACGAGGCACAATATACTGTTCAGCTAGAGAGATCTTCTCATGACATTAGCTCGATTGATTGAGCATAAGACTAACTATAAGCCAGAGGTCCTTGGTTTGATTCCTAGCAGAAGCACTGTCTTACATTTGTCAGTGGTAGCAGTCACTTAATACAAACTATCACACTCAATTTTAATTGAAGGGGAGGGGTGGGGGTTGGGGGCATTTTCACATAGATATAGGACATTTGAAGATTTATTGATTGAATGATATTGGTGATGTAGACATTAATGTTCAATTCATCAAAAGGAAAAACAGGAAATGAATAACAAAGATGTTAATTGTTAGATAAAATTTGTGAAAATTGCTCTACAAAAGAAGGTAGGCTTTCGTCAAACGATGTTATAAATTCCTAGGTTATCAACAGTACTGGAGCTTGTAGGTAATGTGAAGTCGGTAATGTCATTCACTTTGAATTTAAAAGACATCTTTTCAGAACTGTTATTCAAATGGTAACATCCAAGATTTTGATTATATGATTTGCGGAAACAAATAAATACAGACTTTTTATAAACTTAATATCAGAAATTTATCAACCTTAGTGTAGGAAAACAAATACATCTACACTAAGTAAACAACAGCACCTTAGATTATATATCTTTATACAGCATCACAGGTAAGTCTACACTTAAGAATTAAATAGATAAATCTTATATGGAATAAGCAGGAAATTTATCAGATAAACTAAAATATGTATTATAAACCATTGTAATGATGGGATAAAGATAAAGTAGGGTGAAAGATAAATCTTCATGCAGGATAAAAGATAAACCTAATTAAGAGATACCAAATAAACAGTATTTAAGATATAAATATTATAAATATGTACATGTATGTATGTAGCATTTCTATATAGGATTGTACAATGTGATGCCAACTACTGAAGCCAGATCATGGGGTAGGATGGCTGTACAAGTTCGGAGAATTTAAACGGGTTACCAGCAAAATATGATGAACATCAACGCGTAAAATAATGTTTCATCGACCCGACAATATGGTACTGGCTAGTGTTGTAACTCTGAACACTGACTAAGCCTTTGAACTTCAAGTTAAGTGATCCTTGTCTGTAATTATGTGTAACTGAAAAAGTTATCTGTCTTAAAAAAAAGTCCTGCCTCAAAAAGTATAAATGTAATCAATTGATAAAACTGACACAAGGTCTAAGAAACGCTTTGTCTGTAATGTATAAGATTTGTCATTTAGTTATTCTTTGTCCTTCACACTCTTTTTTCCCAGTATGTATTTTCCAAGGATTTTCCATGGAGAAAGATTCCTCAGACAAAGTCTGGAATCCTATGAGAAAGTTAGGTATGACCTTGAAGAAACTAATGTCAAATGAAAACTCTGAATCTTCAGAAATATTCATGGAATGAAACTAAAGCTTAGAAGAAACCTTGAAGGATGGGGACTTTCAAAGCTTGGAAGATCGATGTGGACTTCAGCTTTTTCTGCAAGATTTTTTTTATTTCTTTGAAGGCATGTTTTATACATGACAATATAGCACGGTTTAAACATTTGAACAATATTGTTAAAATATAACTTGTATCTTCATTATGTGAAAAGAGATCAAAAGAATTCCTTTTCAAACTTTTCATTTTTCTGAAATAATGATCATTATCAAATCCAGAAGCTATGAAAATCAGGTCAGTGATCACATGGAGATCCATTTGTTACTGAGGGGTATGTATAACATCCACATCAAAGAGGCTTGAACCAGTTTCCATAACATACCCAGTGACAATGCTTTAACTATAAAAGAAACCAAAAATCTGATATTTTGATTAATTAATGTAAATCCTAATTGCAATATATATCAGCTTTTATTTGCAGAAAATTATTGGATAGAAAAAAAAATGTTTTATGATATCTCTTTGACTCTTTAAACCTGCTTATTCGTATTTCCTGAAAAAGTTAGCTCTCCATACAAGCTACAGATTCCTCCAGTGTCACAGATGCTTTTATTGAGATAATGTAATGGGTCATAGAAATGTTTGTTGTGTAAAAGTTGTGATCAGCCATTTAAATCTGGTCCACAGAAATGCTTAATTTGTACATTTGTGTGAAATGAAAATCAAGGTCACCTGTGCACTTCACTCAAAACACATGATCATTTAGATGCTTTTTGTGCTTTTCAGTTCAAATGTTTTTGCCTTGTGAAGTGCGAATGTCATTTGTGAGGAATAAATATCAAGAGGCAGTGTATGAATTTAATGTTGTATAAATTGAGTTGATACATGTATGGCGTCTCAAACTTGTATATAACAAATATAATGTACACATAATCATAAATTTTCTATGGTGTGAAACTATTGAGCTCTATTGAAACCATCACGTTTCTGGTACATTGAAGTTAAAGTTAAATGGTAATGTTTTGACAGATGACATTTTCAGATTTTAGGAAGTACATACTTTATCTTGTTTAAGGTTTCTGATTTTTCTAGACTTACATTTTTATGATGGAATCTCTCAAAATCGAATTATCTTAATCTTTTGTTTTTCTGTCACTTTATGTAGTAGACATCAATTTCATTCTTGAATAATTATTTGTTGTTAATTTTTCTATGGATATTCAGGAATAAAACAAAAAGTAATAGAATTAACATTATTTTGTGTACAAACTATAGTGCTAGAAACTTTGTTCAGCAAATAATGATTTTTGGTTTGGTATTTATTTCAAATAATTCTGATCTATTTCTCTTTCAGCAGTGCTTTAAATTCCCGATTTTTTGGGCTGTTTTTTTTTCCACAAATATTTTGTGTATCGACTAAGGAAAGAAATTTCTTTTCACAGTGTGAATTACAATGACTTAATGTTGATGTTTGAATTCATTTTCTATTAATTTAATTTATTTTTTGAGGAAAATGGATACAAAAATGGTAAAAGGATGGAATCAGATTTATCAAGTTCACATTTGGGACCAACAAATTATAAACAATTTGAATAATGTATTTATGTGTAGGATTATACTTCCTGGCCATGACACTTTAATATCATCCTTGTCATTTACTGACATCATTATATAATTATCATCAAGCAAAATTATAGATAAAAAAAGTCGCTTTTCTTATCACTATTTAGTTTTCATTGTTGTAAGAGGTCTATCAGGATGTTTGTTTAAATGAAGGGATTTTTTCTTACCTGTTATTTATTCGGGATAATATTCAGTGCCACTGATTGATGTAAATACAAGTATATTTATTGTTTTGTTTGTGTAGGTGCCGATTTCAATACCTGACATATATTTAATAATCAGGAGAGATCCTCATTAAGGTAGATGTTGAAAGACTTGCACATGGTAGTGTTGTAGAAATATTGACTAAAAACAAATAATGTTATAAAAATAATTTTGTATGATGCAGGAAATGTAGATGTGGTTTTTATCATATTGTGACACACAATTACTTGGATGAATTTATTTTCATTTTGAATCAATAGGTACTGTTCTTTGATTGAATTTGCGGAATTTTGAAGTGGTTTAAAATTTGAAATTGGGATCACATGATATTTGGAAAATATTCAGAATTGTTTTTCCCTTAATGAATAACATAATTTTATGATGTTTACACTGTTTTCCATTTTCCATAATCGGGAAAACTTTAATGTGACTTTTTTGTAACTTTCTGTGGTACAGAAGTAGTTCACAGATCAGTTCTGTCCTATGCTATGTCCCTCCAAATACCAGTTATCTCCCTTCGTTTTACCTAGTTCTACAACTTCATTTCATTAATATACAGCATTGCAATGTCAAGAAACTACACTTTTTTTTCTTTTCTTTTATTATCATTATTTCTTTTGAAATATTTAAAGGAAAGAAACGAACATTCTCAAATAAACGCATAATGGTGTTTTTTTCTCTCCTTTTTTATCCATAGTTAAACAGATTTAAAACTATGCTGCCTTTTGTCTTGTTCTTTTGTTGATTAATATTATCTTTCTGTAAAAAATCACCTTGTAATAAGTGCTGCATATTTTATTTTCTTACACCCACTTTCTTGAGTAATTTTTTCCCAGAAGTTTAGAAGACTACAGTCTGAAACCTTTGTATTGTACCAAAGGTCAGTAACAATTCAGGAAGACTGCAGTGATTGTAAAATAACGAAGATATATTTTTGATGAGTTAGGATCCATTAAAACATTTTAAGATATCATATAAGATGTAACAATAGTCTACAAGCTTTCAATGTCTTCAAGTACAAAAATATCAAACGATGGGAAAAGAATAAAAGCTTCAAGTCATTAAGTTTATATTATTGATTCTCAAGTGAGGCAACTGATAAAAGAAATGTTAATTTTAAAGTCATTTGAAGAATAAGCACACTTATTTGTGATGGATACATATGTGTATAACAGATTTTTGTTAACAGAAATAACCCTACCATTAAAACATTAATGATAAATTCGTCGTTGATGATTAATTAATTACTTTTTAATTGAAAAGATATGTATACTGCATTTTAACTTACCTGACTAATGACTTCTTTATCGTCTTTTGCTTAATATTGGATATTGTTTTATATTTATTTTTGACCTTTTTTATATAAAATAAATGTATATTAATTTTTTCATCATATTAAAGTCTTTATAAAACAAACAAATTATCTATGTACAATTACACAAAAAAAACCTAACATCTGTGGACTCAATTCGCATTTTCGTTGATTTGTTCAGTGTTTGCACTTTATGCATTTTCTCTGATCTAGGAATAATTTTGTAGAATAAAATGATATATTGATGTTAATCGGCCAGTTCGGTTTTGATTGAAATAGGGAAGTATATTTGCTTTTGTAAATAATCTGTATAAAGTGATACATAAGTGATGTTTTATAGAAAAAAAAATCATTTTATTTTGTGTATTTTAGAAATTTTTGACAGTTTTTTTTAGATATTAGTCAGGGTAAAAAACCTTGGTGGTGTTTTTTTTTTTGTATATGTTCCATTTCAAATTTCAAATGTGTGTTGTAAACAAGAGCTTGGTGTATATTTCTGTGTTGTAGTTGAAAAACAGAAAATAATGAAAAAGGATCCTAGAGTGATGTTGATGTGGATATCTAGTCATTTGTTAGTTATGATATTTTCATGGCCTTAACCGTTTGTTTTTTGATCAAATGATATGTTTATGTTTTTTCCTGTAACTGATTTTTACTTAAGTGCTCGAGATTGACGGGGATTACTTCCTATTTAGACTCCTTACTGATATCGATGTCTTCTCATATGTTTCACAAATCTTGAAATTAATCTTGATTCTGTAAGACTATGAGAATAAATTTCATATGTATGTAAGTTGATTCTGGCAATATATAATTGAAAACTTCCTGTCGACATGGGGATTATTATAAATTAATATCATTTCTCCAAATAAATTACAATCCATCTTATTCAATGAGAAATGAATACATAAATTTTACTGAGCTTGACTTCATATACTTGAAAATGAACATGGAAAAAAAACAGCTAAAATTTCTTAGCCTAAATTTCCCCTTTAATGATTTTTAAGTGTTTTGAATGAAGTCTTCTCCCAGTCAAAAATTCAAAGTCATCAAAAAGTTGTGAACCAAAACACCAAATAAAACTTATTAGAAATGTACAGGTAATGTTTTTCTTTATCAACTGAAATTAGATATTTTGCAAAAATGGAGGAAATTTTGGTATTATCATTTGTATGTAAATGCTATTCTAAAATGGATGGAAAATCAATATTTGATATTTAAAGGGTCTGCAAAAATGGGTGAATTTTGGGAATCAATATTTGATATTTAAAGGGTCTGCAAAAATGGGTGAATTTTGAGAATCAATATTTGATATTTAAAGGGTCTGCAAAAATGGGTGAATTTTGAGAATCAATATTTGATATTTAAAGGGTCTGCAAAAATGGGTGAATTTTGGGAATCAATATTTGATATTTAAAGGGTCTGCAAAAATGGGTGAATTTTGGGAATCAATATTTGATATTTAAAGGGTCTGCAAAAATGGGTGAATTTTGAGAATCAATATTTGATATTTAAAGGGTCTGCAAAAATGGGTGAATTTTGGGAATCAATATTTGATATTAGTTGTAGCATTTTAATTTGTCAAAATTTATATTTGTTTGTCTTTATGTTGATATTCTTCTGAAATTGTGGTAGTCTTCATTGTTTACATCTCTTCAAAGGTTAAGCACACATTTCGTTAGAAAACAAAAACAAAACAAAAAATGTTTAGATAGCCCAGTGTATAAATTTGAAGGGAAAAAAATCTAAAAATTAATACAAACGACATTGTTGAATCTGTGCTAGAATTTTTCAATATAATGATACATATTTTCTGATTATTTTTTTCCCAACAACTGATTTAATATTCAAAACCAAAATTATCATTAACATTTTTGCTATTGTTATGGTATAATCTAGTTTATTGTTTGCTGATTAAACAAAACATAACAATGTCTGAATTTTTTATTTATTTTAATTTTTTTTATGTATTATTATTGTTATGCCGCTAGTCATGGTGTGTCAATAGGCTGTTTGACTTCATCGTCAATTTCTCATCAACTAAAGGATTTTTTTTCTTATAATGTCTGACTTTCTGCAGCAAATTACTTTGGACATTTATGCCCATGGATTAATGGCCTATTGTTTTTGTGTGGTTTGTCTTGTCAACTTCACCCTTGCCCAGAACTATTACACTGTAAGATGTAAGGATTTCAGATGTGGCATGTGTGTTCTTTGTGACATTTCCCACGATACCAAATTTTTTTTTGACCTTGACCTACATTTGAAAAATTTAAATATTGGCCATTACTATTGATCATAAGGTATGGCTTTCATACTGGGCATGTGTGTACCTTCACCAAAAACTCTCTGATGTTACCAAAATTTTTGACCATGTGACCATGGACAAGTGTTTCACAAAGTGTGTATATTATTAGCACTTACCTTACAAAGTTTTAATGTCCCACTTTAGAATTTTGTTGCAACCAAGGGCATAGTGTTTCATAAACACGTCTTGTTTTTTTAATCTATTACTTTGAATATACTTAGCCTTGCTATGTCAATGGAAAATTCTGAAATCCAGACAGACAGGTTTCTGGATTGTCATTATGGAAAATCAGGGGGATTAATTTTAAATTTTATTCGCAATTCTGGAGTACAGAATCCTGATATTGACTTGTGGATAATTGTACCATTAATCAGGTTTTCCCACCATCTAGCCAGCTCTTTTCAGAGGAGACACTTCCTTATTCCAAACCAGTCTAGTAATCCAACTGCCTCCTCATCTGGAATATATCTACTAGTGTTAGAAATAAATTCAATGGATGTTAATGTTTCATTATAATCCAGTTTTATTATCTGACCCTCCAGTAGATGTACCAAGTATTTCACTTAAGTTACATATTATATTTAACATTTTACACCACGAGATATATATACTACTAGGTCTTATATATACACCATTATCAGGCATATAGGTTGTAATGATTTATAAGAAAATATACATAATGAATTCAGAAATAAAAAAAATATTGCATCATAATATTTCTCTGTGTTTATTTTATTAGTCCTTCCACTGGGAATATCTTTGGGTCATGTCTGTCTGTCTGTTCTTCTGCATAATATTGCATCATAATATTTCTCTGTGTTTATTTTATTAGTCCTTCCACTGGGAATATCTTTGGGTCATGTCTGTCTGTCTGTTCTTCTGCATAATATTGCATCATAATATTTCTCTGTGTTTATTTTATCAGTCCTTCCACTGGGAATATCTTTGGGTCATGTCTGTCTGTCTGTTCTTCTGCATAATATTGCATCATAATATTTCTCTGTGTTTATTTTATTAGTCCTTCCACTGGGAATATCTTTGGGTCATGTATGTCCGTCTGTCTGTTCTTCTGCATAATATTGCATCATAATATTTCTCTGTGTTTTATTTTATCAGTCCTTCCACTGGGAATATCTTTGGGTCATGTCTGTCTGTCTGTCTGTTCTTCTGCATAATATTGCATCATAATATTTCTCTGTGTTTATTTTATTAGTCCTTCCACTGGGAATATCTTTGGGTCATGTCTGTCTGTCTGTTCTTCTGCATAATATTGCATCATAATATTTCTCTGTGTTTATTTTATCAGTCATTCCACTGGGAATATCTTTGGGTCATGTCTGTCTGTCTGTTCTTCTGCATAATATTGCATCATAATATTTCACTGTTTATTTTATATTTACAATTGATGCCTTAGTAACCTTAGTAATGGTAAATCATATAAAACTGAATCATGTATGTGGCAAATAACAACCCCCCCCCCCCCCCCCAAAAAAGATAATATGCCTTGTTTTGTAATACCTGTCATAAGTCATGTTTCCTCTGCTATTGCCAAAGTATACAAATTCCTGTGAAACATAACATCACACAAATAATATCAATTTAATCCCCTTATTAAAGAGGACTGAAAAAAAAATTTTTAAATGGGAATTATTAAGGATATGGTTGCAATTGATATTGTGCAAACCATAAATAGAAAAAGTGATTTCAACATTTACAATTGATGCCTTAGTAACCTTAGTAATGGTAAATCATATAAAACTGGATCATGTGTGTGGCAAATAACACAACACAACACCACCACCCCCCCCCCCCCCCCAAAAAAAAAAAAAAAAAAAAAATAATATGCCTTGTTTTGTAAGAAGATTTCAACTTTAAAATACCAATGGTTTGGGAGAGGCGATGGAGAAACAAGAAAAGCATGGTGATTCATATTGTTTATTACTTACTTTCCCAGTAAAATATATATCACATTACAAGATATTGCATCCAAACTTCAGTATCACAATAGATTTTCATACAAGGATTTAAAATGGGAACCTTCTTCCTGTGAATCAGGTTTTTGAAAGTTAAAGAAACAACCTTTTTTGGTTTGTACACAACTGTGTTGCATGATGAAAACAGAAATCACAGAATATAACTCTTATCAACATCACAAAAACAAAATAATGATATTGATTTGAGACTACGAATCACAAGTCGAGTCAATACAAAAACTACGAGCAGAGGTCATGGTACATAAATTGTAGTGAACTAAGTTTACTTATTGTTATTATAGAGTAATGGACCTTGACTTGGACTTTAAGACATTGTATAACATACATTACAGATCTACCTGACATAGTTTCATACAAAATGTACTTGAAGAAATCTTGTGAGAGACTGATGACCTGACACTTACTATTAAAGAAACATGCAACTTCCATGTCTGGTCTTTATAAAACTATACAGAAATTCTACCCTGCACATGTATTAGGTATTATATGTGCACAGGGTGGTCGGTTGGCTCAGTGGTAACATACTCGCCTTTCACCTAGGCCATCCAGGATTCAATTGCTGGAATGGATGTGAAAAGGTAAGGGGTCACTTGTCCGACCACATGGGTTTTCACCGGGTACTCCGGTTTGCTCCCACAGTAAGACCCCTCACGCGCACAGCCGGGCCAACAAGTGTGATTAATACAAGTTGGAAAAGCTTGCTTTGCAATTGTTGTAAAAGAAATCAATTTCATCATTATAGTTGTACATATGTCATTTTGTCACTACCAGGAAACAAATCATTATTGCTATTAAATAGCCTCATCACTAAAACAAAAGCAGCTTCTATCAGTATGTGTTCTGTAACAACAAAATCAACTCCAGGATAACAGGATTTGAGCTATGAATAATACAGCTTAATCTTGGCATCATTTGAAGCACATGGAAGAAGCACATTAGTCTGAAATTAAGCCTCTCTCTATATATTTAATCAATTCAACCTTTAATCAACTTCTATCACAGATTTTCAGTCTCCAGTCTCTCTCTCAGATTACATCTTCATACCATGATACACTTTTTCAAGCGGTGAATATTTGTTTCCTTTCTCTCTCTCCTACTTTATCGCTTCTCTTCAAATACAGTGAAATAAACATGCCTCTCTCTCAAAATAAAACTGAACAGACATTGCTACTTCTATCTCTTTTCAGTTACAAGTAAATAGCATTTGTCATTCATTTCTTACTCTCTGAACACATCTTATTGACAATGTTTCTCATCATTTAAGCAACATGGTTTGTATATCTGTACTCAATACATATTTCTCAAGTTCTTAGCAGACCAAGATATGGGTACATTTGTATAGCATACAAACAAATAATGAAAATATTCAATCATTAATATCTTTTGATGGAAGTGAATCCATCATCAGAATGGTTTAAATGTAGACTTGAAATAACCCAAATGTACCGTTCAAAAAATAGTCTGTATTTAAAACTCCTACCATCAATTTTATGCCAAATTTTTTTAAGCACTACAAAATACACTTATTTCTGAATCTTTTAAATGTCTTTTAACTTATTCCTAAATCAACACTTGATCTTTTAAATCACTTAATTTTTATTTGATTTGATTTATTCAAATGTCAACCAAATATAGATCTCGACATGAAAAAGTATACTTCACTGTCTAAAACTTCATAAATTGTTAAATCAAGGAATCTTAAAACAGTCAGGATTTTCAGTTTCTCATCAATGATAACACTTTCTGAATGACTTTTTATCTTTCATCCAAAGTGGATTGACACATCTAATTGTTGGTGAATTTCAGAGCAAGGTTCTAGTCATAGATCTGGACAAATGCACTCTTTTCATGCTTACGTTCCACAAATTCTGAAATCAAAGCAAATGTAGATAAATATCATGCAGGATTAAAAAGCAGTACAAACATTTACTTGATATTTTAAAACTATCAAATTTGAATGTAATATATGTTTATATTATTTGTCAACTTGAAACGTGTCTTGGTGCCATAATGCTCAATTCTATTACTTGTAAACCAACTCCCCAACCTCTGCCTCCTTCCCATCCATAATATAATCCTACCAAGCAAAGTCCAACTTTTTTCATTTGTTTCAAATCCTTACACATACTTGTCAAAACTGACATTAACTCCATAATAAATATGTAATTACCTGGCACCATATATTTGTATGAAAACCTGCCCTCGACTCGAACTTACCATCAGAGAAGGCAAGCTGTACCAGACGATCCACAGTTCTACTTTGTCTGTGTGAAAGCTTACTGTTACGAAACATGGTCAGGTTCTGCTGGGCTGCCACACACTCTGTTTCTGTTTTATAAAAAGACAAGGGCATTTATATTAAGATTTATCCCACAGTTCCATATGATTTGTTGATGTTATCTTTGAGAGATCAATGGATTCCATTGCTGATGTAATATTGTAAAATTCTTAATATCATGTCATATTAATCGTCTTGTAACCTCACACAAACATTAAAGAAGGGGATACATTCTACTGGTTAGACAAGAAAATCTTGCATCATTAAAAGTGTAGGTACACGTGTCCAAGGCAGGAAATTCACTTATATGTGATGTGGAGTATTATGCATACATGGCTGAGTGAAGAGGAGGAATATTTCTGCCCAGTGAAAATTGTTGCTTCGGGAGCTGAAATAAGGTCTGATTATTGGGGAAGTAATAATGAATAGTAAGTTTTACTGACTTCTAAAAAGTGTGATATAGTTATATTTTCCACTGACCTTTTGGAAAGTGTGAAGGTCACAGATTATGTTTAAGAGTGATATTGACCTCATTTCAACCTCTAGATATATAGGATACATGTGTCCTAGTTATGTAGAACCACAATCCCACAAACTGTGCACTCAAATATTATATAACGGCTTCATTTATTTGATGACATTATAAGAAAAAGCTTGTCAAAAAACTTATCTAACAAACACCTGAACAGGTACCTGTGCAATTTATTTACAACATTTGGCAGCAGCAGCTTGCTATAGTTTACTAGATAATTTTCTTGCCTACTAAGAAGAGTGCAAGCATTCACCTACTGATATCTTGTGAGGTCAAATAACACATGTTGTCAGACTTTCCTGTGTCCATGAATACTATAATGCCACACAAATATGTTGTATTTACCAAATTCTGTTTTCTTCTCCTGTGGAGAGTTCTGGAATTTCTCTAAGTAGTCAAGAAGGAGGTCGAAGTTTGCGTCCAGAAGTTCCCCAACTTTATCAAGGTCGTTGAACTGTGTCACCGTAACCAGGTGAAGGACTGTGGTACATATCTATAAATATCAACATAAGCTGATGTAAGCAGGCTTTACAACATGTTTTTTCGTCTATAAAATAAGCTGCATCGGTATATAAACCGAAAGCCCAACCACGGAGTAAAAAAGATGCGGCTCATAACCCAGAAAATATGGTATATCTGTCCTTGTAAGGTAAAGTGAGATATAATAACATAGATATAGATATATATATATAAAACATTGCATGAACCTTTTCAAAAATGTCGTTTTCTGAAAAATTCATTAAAGCAGCTCAAAGGACAATGACAAAGCACATATTTTTATTCACATCTGACCTCATTTATCTACATCTGACCTCATTTATCTACATCTGACCTGATTGTTGAGATTTCCTCTGTACTTATATTCTGCAAAATCTGTGATTTCCTCAGCAGTCTGTAGACTTTGGATGAGTGCCTCCCACACTGACAGAAACAGGGTAATATCTCCATATTGATCACGATCACCCGGCGAACCAAGGGCCAGAGCAGCATTGATTCGAACCTTGAAGTTTTTACAGTCCCGGACAACTCCACACAAGGCTAGAATGATGTCTCGCTGTAGTGATTGATATAATTCATAACAAAATTAATTTGACTTGCTGCCTTGTGTACTAATCCAACAATGTTGGCAAATAGCATCATTTATATAATGAATGTTTTCTAAACATCTTACTGAGATGAAAAAAATCAATTGATTCAAGTGATCCTTACAAATCAAATTTGTCAATGTTTTTTGTGTTCCTCACAAAATAAACATAATTTTTTGGTGCTCCTTACTGATGTATAACAATTTTTTTGTATTCCTTACGGATGTACCATCATATTTTGTATTTCTTTTAAATCTGTCATTTTTTTGTTTGTAACCTTTAATTTAATGAGTTAACAATCTTCATTTCATCACTTTTTGTCATCAAAGTCTTTTTAACTAAATAAAACACAGATAGACACTGGATGTCCTTTGAAAAGCTGAATATCTCTCTCTAAAATAACCAAGCTTTGATCTACCGGTGACTGACACTTACATATATATCTAAATATATTTAATTTGTTACAACCACATAGCATGTACCTGTTTTTCTAAATATCAACTCCTTAACAAAAAGCATGTGACACTAAAACTTCACTTCTTTTTATCTTTCTATTGAATAACATGACATTTGATTTTCAAAAATGCTCAATTTCTCATTTTCATTATACTAGATTTCAGATTCTTCAGCTGTGTTGTAAATCTGAACTGACTCATCCACATTTTTAAGGAGAATGGAAATGAACACCTACCATCCATTCAGTGCTGGCCTGATTCAGTAATGTATTTTTGAACAAGTTACTGACAGCATAGCAGGCATTCCACCGCACCTAGACACACAGACAACAATGCATTAAATCATACTTTAGGTTATATTCCATACTAGTAATATTTAATGCAGTATTCATTTAATGTAGGCAGTAATCAAGGCAAGTCATATTCAGTGTAAACAGTCATGTGCAATATCAGTCATATCCAAATACATGGACATCTTACTGAATATAAGTCATACCCGATAATCATTGGAGACAAAAGAAACATGTGAAGTTGTTACATTTCTTCCTATTTTGAATTTTTTTTCATATTATGAGGACATTACTTCAACACCAAAACTTAAAATACATTTAATATTTGAGGTCAACTGAGGATACAGATTAAATTTGATAAATAAAATCAATCCTGTCAGGATATCCAGAGATTACAATTACCTTCATAGTACCAGAGCTTATGTTTTTCACTAAAGCCTTTACACCTTCCTCCACAGGTATCTTAAACGTACATTTTTCTGTAAGGTAAAACCACTCGCATTAATTATAGTTTTTTGAAGTCTGTAACTCATGACTACCTCTACTCCCATGCATATTTAGTATACCAGGTGATTTTTAGATAAACAAGAATTAGTCAAATACGACCATTGACACTTTCACCTTAACTGATCACCACCTAAATTTAAGGTGTACAATGTGATATTTTGATAATAAAGGGTAAATATGAACGGGTGTTATTTTTGCTATTTTACTATTTTGAAAAAAAGATCCTCTGAAATTATAATTAATTAAAGCAAACAACAATCATGTTCATACTTTCTACAAAAACAATTAATTTTGCATCAAGTTTCAGAAAAAAATTTTAACAATTGAAAAAAACAACCTTTACAGTATTAAGCATGGTCTTAATGCAAGACAAAAAGTAATGTGAGAGAAAAGTTGTGAACTGCCTGGTAGGCTTATTAATAAACAGTGAATGTTAATTTTAATGGATAGGCTTACCTAGACTACTTCTAGGGAGATACCTCATCAGGTTACCAAGGGCACGAACAGCATTAGAGCGAACTTTATCACTGTCCTGACAGGCTCGCGTTGCCGTGGTGAAAAGCTTCTGTAGCAACATGTTAGAGAAGTCCTGAAGGAACTGGACATCACCCTCCGTCCTGGAAACAAGATACAAGATAAATGTCTAGAGAATACATAATATAATACTTTTACACACTAAAATGTACTTTTAGAACTGACTTCTAGGTTAAGTTCTCTGAATAAATCTATGGGATATAAATGTGTGGGGAACTGATCATTTTGAATCAATGAAGAAACCACAGAGCTTAAAAAAACAAAAAGGAGAGATTTATAAGCTTTCAGCAATTTTCTGAAGTATTCTTAGATTATTTGTCAGTTTAACTAAACCTTTCATAAAATATACTTCAGATGTGAAATACTGAAGCTTTCATCATCTTTATTTTTCATAATCAATTTGATCACTTTAACATATCAAACCAGTTTTCACTGTAATTATAAAAGAGAAATGTTTAAGCCTAAATCCTCAATACTCCAGGAGTTATGATCGCTATTGCTCTCTGCACTCCTGGAACATTTCATGGCAAAATTGAAGGTTCCTTGTGCGACACCTTGTGGATAAGATGAGGAGACTAGTTTGATCCTTTGATGTACACCATACAAATCTCGAGGTCGTGTAACAGTATACTGTAATGGCTGTTTCATGACAGTAAATTGATGCAAATTTGTTGAAATACAGAAATCATGAGATTGAGATGGTTGCTGTAACATTGTGGCTCTCAAGATTCACAATTCAGAAAAGTTAATCTATACTAGGAATGGAATATATTATGACTAACTTGTTGAGTACTAAAGCATCACAGAGGTTGGCCAGCGACCATGCAGTCTTCAGACGCACATTCAGACTTGAGTCAGTCATACTTTTCAGAATGGAGTTGGCAGCATCAGCAATGAAAGATACATCCTGAAAAATAAATTACATTCAAGGTGAGAATCTAAATAAATACAGAATTAGTTATACAGAAAGACTAGAATAAAAGTTAATAAGCTATAAGCTGTATCAACATCAATATTCACATTCCTGATATGGTATGGTAGCTTGGTAGCTAAAAATAGTTGTCTTAAAATGATTGCTTTCATAATTTATGGGTACAACACAAAATCTAAATACCTTTCTTCCTTCTCTGAAAGTTTTTTGACATAATTTCTATTTCTGCTTTTTTAAATAATTTTTTTTTTACAGAAATAGCCAAAATCGAAATTTGGAAGCAAAACAGTTACATTTTTTCTGAAAAAAGAAATGTACTGAAGTACATGTACCAATGTTTCCAATAAGTAATACACTATTGGAGGAACTATTGTTGTGAAATTTGAATTATGATAGAGGATTTATATTACAAACCTCTCTCAGGCAAGGGTACAGGACATACACCCCTACAGCCCTGACAGCAGCTGATCGTACGATCCTGTCATCACCAGATGTCAGGCCCAGCACCAGTGTTATACACAGAATTCTCTTGTCCATCTGAAAAATATTACCATAAAAACCATGTATTATGCACAGTTTTCCTTGAGAATTTAAAGGTCCTCAGGATAGGCATATTACATAACTTAGGATTTTTCAATTTTTTTCTGCAAAAAGATCAAAGATTCTGCAAGGCTGCCATCATTGATTTTCAGAATTGTCTGGTACGTAAAACTGGTATTAAAAGCAGTGGTTTATCCTGTGAGTGCAAAACAAATTGTAAAATTATAGTAAAACAAGTTTATAATGAATCTCTGAAGACCAAGAGAATCAGTTCCTTATATACATTACATTGTAGTCTGTTATACACTTATAACAAAAAAAGGGGAAATATTGCATGAGTCGTTCATTATAAGAAAATAAGGAAACAACAATACGACTGAAAGGCAAAATTTTATTTGTTTCTAACCACAGCACTTTCCCCATTACTGAACAACACACAACATCATGTTCCAACTAGCCAGTGTTAGATTTGAAGTCATTGCCTCAAAAATGTTTTGCAAATTCAATAGATTTTGCCTCTACTATAGGTCCAGATAACAAAATATTTTGATTCCTTTTTCTATAAACCATTGATACAGATTTTAAGAGATTTTATTACTATAAGTCCATGAGCTGTTTAGTATCTACACTGGAATTAATTTCAGATAAATGTGCAAATTTGAAGTAAATAAGTTTTTCCTAAATCAAATTTTCTTCCTACTGTAAATTTAACAGTGTCAAAAATGGCAAGAGAAAACCTAAGATTTCATTTCAATGTCCAAGTGCTTGTGAATTTTCTCTGTGGGGAAGTGAAGGGTAGTTATTTTGCCAGAAAAAAACTGACCAAAAATGTCTCTAATAGGATTGTTACTTTTTGTAAATTTGGTCAGTTGACATGTCCTAGTGTAAACAACAGTTTCCGAATAAAAAGGTTAAAAGGTTTCCTTACTGATAAAATAGCAAACACTTCTGGGCCGACATTTGATATACAGTCACATGCTGTAGCTCGGACAGCGTTGTTTGCCTCGGTCTGTAATATGTTGGGTAAGGGTCCCATCAGCATGAAAACCCAGAACTCCTTTGCCTAGAGAAGAAAACACAATCAAATTCACATAAAAATTAAATTTTCTTCAAAAATCGTCCTCAGTTTATTTGGCTGGCTGAAGATGTTTATGAAACTTGTCTGCTAAGAATACACAATACTGTGGTATTAAGTTCATTAAATACTCTTTATAAAAGTTAACATAAAGCAACATATTAGAGTCTCACAGAGAACAGAAATCACAGATATTGTAGTCAATATCATACTGCTGAAGTTAAGTATTGTACTCTCAGTATATAAATGCATGTATAACTATAATGCTACTGTCTCAATATCAACAAGGACATAGTCAATCAAAATAAGATTTTATTTATCTTAACTGTATCAACTGGGTATATATACAAAGGCAACACATCAAATTATACTGAAATTTAACAAAAGAAAATTGTGTATCTCCTCTTTTAAAGCTAGATATGATGCCCCAGACCATGACCGTGATTTTTGTTTTAAAATAGGATGCTGACACTGACCATAACCTTGAAACTTTTTTTTCAAAAAGGATGCTGACACTGACCATGACCTTGTCAACTGACCATGACCTTGTAACTTAATTCTTCAATAATATGCTGACTCTGTCCATGACTTTAGAAACTTTTTTTTGAAGTTTCTTACTAAGATTATTCAACATTTATTCAATATAAAGAGATGTAAAAGCTTTGATGTCATTAATTCCTATTTATCTCTCACCATGTCTACATTGACTCTGTTCTCTGGTCCATCCTTCTGAGCTACCTGTACATCTTGTAGTATTACTTGTGTCAACACATCCAGCAGCTGAAACACAGATTCCAAATAATAAATTGACAATACAGTTGACACTCATTATCTCAAAATTCAAGGGACCGTCGAAAATATTTTGACTTATCTGTATTTCGACGGAAATGAAGTGTATAAATAAGGTTGACGATGTCAGTTTCCTGACATTGATAACAGTTGAATGAAGTAGGGCTACAATAGCATGCAAACAGCACAGTTTAACTTGATATTTGAAATGGCAGTAAACAAACAAATGGATTTATCCTACTTTCTCATATTCTCATTTTTTGTTCATACAAATAACAAAACATGTAATAACAACTCCAATCAAATGCAATTGTACTGACATTGTTCTAACCCGTGTACAATATTCAATACCCTTACAAACCAAGCATATATACATCACATATATTTTACAGAAAGACATAAAACGAAATTAAAATTTGCTTCTGATATGCTACATGTAGGGATGTATGAATCCACAGATCATATCAATACGACTTCATTATCAATAAATAAACATACGGGTATGAAAAATGTGGCACTAGAAAGGTTTTACCTGTTACAGAAAACATTGTACAAGCTCTAGACCTAACAAATCACACACTGATATAGACTCTATCAAAGAAAAATAGTTTCAGCACTTTATTGTCCAAACACTAAATCTGACAAAGTGCCCGATCACAGTCCTTTAGTTTAACAAGCTCGAAATTAGTTTCTTTTGGACGTGTGGGGATACGATTTCATCAAGAAGTTTGTACTGGTTTGACAGTTCCATTTTAATCAATTTTATGAACTATATTTTAACATACAGGTAAGTCACTGCTACAGGATGGTGACACTGATTAATAAGCCAACCTTTAATTGGATAACTAAACTGGTAGTTAATTGCCAGTGACCAAGTTGTGTGCATGATGGATTGATACGCTGTAACTAGCCATGTGTTATGCACAGGTGACCTTCTACTCTTGTGTATATATTGACCCATTTCGTCAGTAGACATGCCAATGTTTTGACAAAATTTAATTTTGATACAACAAATTACCTTTCCCCTGCTTTACAATTAAGGAACTGAAAAATTGCTTTGACTCAAACGAAATTTTGACTCAATGAAATTTGAGTCATCCGCACTAAAATTACAAAGATATAGAAGGGAAAAAATCAGGACTTGAAAATTATTTTTATTCAAACAGAATTTTGACTCAAGCGACTTTGAGACAACCAGTTTCAAATGTGTTTTGTTTCAGAAACAAATAATAAGAAGAGTTTCCCACAGAAAATTGGGAGTGACAAAGTTCTTGATGACATAAAAGTTCACTGAAACATACACAATATTGCAAGATGTAACTTTTGAATTCTATATTCTAGAAACACTATTGCTTACCTTGATTGTATGTAACCTGACCACCTGGTCTGAGTCCTGCATACACTTGTGTATTAAATCCCTCAGTACAGCCAAACTGTTCCTGAAACAAGATATTTACTCTCTGTTATTTACTAACATCATTTTCAATCGTACATTTGGAATGATAAATAGATTTGGCTTGAAAGGAAAGAGAACATATTCTTTTGTGACATTATCTTTCATCCTCAAAAATAGCAAAAATTAGAACACCTAAAAAACAGAACATGTAGTATTGGTATTCATATTTGATTATTTCATCATCCTGGTATGTACAAAAAGTTGAGAGCTAACAACCCAGCAAGGGCTACAATATTCAACTTCACCCAAACAAATGTTACCTACCTGATGATAGGGAAGTAGCCTTTGGTGAGGTGAGCCAGTACTTGAAGGGACTCCAGTCTAACAGGAAGTGGTTCAAAATGAGGCTCTGATCTGTCGCCATGGTGATCTGTGAAAGGCAGTATGTTCTTCATGCAAAGTTTGATCAACCATGAAGTGTCTCGAGCATGCGCCTGTAGTAATTTGTCCGAGAACACAGGAGTTAATGTCCCAGGGGATGTTAACCCTGAACCTTGACCTACAGGTGGGGTCACATTCCCTGGAGATTTGTTTTTGACTAGTCCATCATTTGAAGAATTTCCAAATTTCAAATTGTCAGAATTATCTGAAGAATGGTTTCCTTGGTTACTATTAAGTTCAGGTTCTGATTGGCTGTTTGAAACCCCTGGTTGTTGATTGGTAGTTGACGATTGCGACATGGATGCTGAGAGTGGAGGTCTGGACGGCTGAATGATGTGACAAATCTCCATCAGTGGTGGCTGGATTGCAGCTACTGCTCCAAAACACGTTAGACATGCTACTCGCACATTTGGATCTGTAACAAGTTCATGTGTAGTGATATTAAGCTGATAATGTGAATCAAGCGAATCAAAAATACTGTTTAAGATTTTCAATTGAAATTCCATTGCTCTAATGATTGTAAGTCTGATATTTCACTAAATACAATCTCTAAATTTACATACTGAATCATGTACAATCAAATTTTAGCACTTAACCACTTTTGGGGAAATTAGCACAATAAATAACTTGAACGTACAAAATCATTCCTATATAAATATGCAGAAACTGTTCTATTTTAGCACAATACTTTCAATGTGAAAAGAACTAAATTATATTAAATTAAGTAAGCATCCTCTGTAATGACTGTATATGTAGCCATCTATTACTCCTGGTGTAGATAGAGGGGCCACTGATGAAGTCATGATCTACTCTCATTTTTGTATAAATGATCTAATGAGAATATTTAAACACCTTCAAAACTTTCATGGCAGCATAATTTCAAAAATAACTTTGGTTTTGCAATATTATGTCTTTATTTATCATTTTTCACTAAAAGGTTAACATTTGTACTATCTATTGGTAAGATGATCACAATTATTAAAGTTTTTGCCATTACGGGATTCCAGGCTCTGATGGACACTTAATAACTGTTTCCATCTTAGGTAATGTTATGGTTAAAGAAATTACATACCAACTTGATCAGTCTTGAGGGTCATCCAGACTCCAGTGTACTTATCTATGTGATTGAGAAAGTTTTGAGCCAGTTTGATCACTCTGGAGAGTAGTTCACACTCCAGTGCACTTACCTGTGTGGTTGAGAAAAATTCAGACTAGCTTGATTAATCTGGAGAGTAGTCCAGACTCCAGAGTAATTACATCTGTGTTAGAGGAAGTTTCAAACCAGTCTGATCACTCTGGAAAGTTTTCACAACTCCAGTGTACTTACCTCTGTGGTTGAGAAAGTTTCGGACCAACTTGATTACTCTAGAGAGTAGTCCTGGCTTCATCCTTTGGTATGGTACATTACTGATCAGGATTGCTATACACTAGAGGACAGAAAATTTTATATATTGACATCAATCAACAATGATCGCAATAAGATTCAATTTCTAGAAATCAATAAGGGGGATTCTTGATTTGAACTTAACTGATCTCATTTTGCAGTTTGAATAAAATCTGGACAATCCATTTTTTGATATCATAATATTGTATGCATTTGGCCATGTATCAAAGTTATTACTGAATATTAATATCAAAATGTATTCCTTGAATTATTTTACCAAATGACTTACTCAAATGAATAATTTAACATTACATAACTGACTTAGTTAAAAACAATCCTCATCTAAATTTTTGATTTGTTAAATTCTGTGAACCCATGAATTAAAATTTTTTAAACAAGTGATCTGTTTTCTATGAATTTGTTTCGATATCTCAAGGCAGACATGCACTGGAATAAAATGTCTGTTTTTCCCACATTTGAGTCATCAGTTTTGGATCCAGTATCCAGTTGTTGATATGTGATGACAGTGGCAGTGCTACTACTGACCTTGATAAGCTGTGTGAGGGTGAGGGGGTAATTTTCTGACACTAGAGCCAACAACAAACAGCGATGCAATTCCCTGATAGTCGATCCAAGAATGGAGGAGAATGGAGTGAAGGCTGTTGTCTGTTCACTGTAGGAAAATAAGGATCAAAGGATTAAGGACTAAACAGGCATTTTACTGACAAAGCCTGAGTAATGTAAAGAAATCTGACTAAGCATTGGGATTTAGCTAGAGATTTTACATGTACATCCATTTATAAACCAAAGTATTCCTTCAGCAGAGAATATCTACAATCTCATCATATCAATTAGAAAACTGAATCTATAAATAAATCATATCTAGTATGATTTATATACACATAAACTAAGCATGGTATCCTTCTTGAGTGTAGAACTTCCAATCAGCAGTAACAAGTAAGGGCTAATATAGTAAAACATCTACATAGTATTCTATCCCAGGACTGACTCCAGGCTTTGCCATGGGAGCATATACCAAACAAGCAATTTCAATGATAATCTGTATAGAAGTAAACCGAGCTTCGGATAATGATAGTTTATTTTGGAATCTTTGAGATGAATACCAGGTACATGTAAAAGTTTTATTTGAATAGCCCTATTTAAACATTTGGCAAGTTTCATATTTTCTTTTATTTTTTTATTTTCTACTAATTCGGCTCTCTAACCTAACCCAAAATCAAACATGAATGATATCATGCACAACTAATTTAATAGATGTTGTTAGCAACCATACAAATGTGATGGTAATTAAATCATTTCTATCAAATAAATACACACAAATATTATTTCAGATGCTTTAAAATTCCAAAGGCTTTTAAATTAAGCAGCACAATGAATTTCAGATCTGGTAATCAATAGCATTTTGTCTTTTAAAGAAATTCCACGAAAAGCAAAGGATTCCCTAAATGCTGTAAAAACTCACTTAAAGTATCAAAATTTGGCCATCAGCAGCAAATTAATTTCAGATCCAGGTCAAAATTAAACTCCAATGTGTAAATAATAATATACAAGTTATTCAATATCTGCATGAATTCATGTTTTTCACAAGAGAATGTTAGAGAGTTTCAAATCCTATCTTCAACAAGTTCTGAATAGTGAGAGTGCCAAAACAGAGATGGTAGCCCAAGCTGGTACAGTAGTGCAAGGAAGTCTCTTTGCAAATAAAAACAGCAACATTGTATTTGTATTGAATATGACACAAAATCTGTTGTAACTGAAAGAATATTACAAACCTGTCCTCTGCTGCAGCGAGGAATGTCTTCGTTCCATCTACAAGGGCAGTCAGTGCTGCGAGCGCTCCCATACGACACTGGAACATGTATACAATGTTTTATCAACTATAGTTCTCAACAGTTCACAAAAGCCAACATTACACTTTGTAAACAATCATCATACCTTCATGATTCCTCATAGAAATATCATCATTTATCACATCATAGACCTATTATCCAATGAATTTGCCATGTAATGCTTTTGTCACTTGTGTAATATACCCTGGGGGTATTTTCATTTGCTGTACCAATCTAACTTATTATTTCATAATATGGACAATGATAATATGTCAAAGACTGAAAATGGCACAACAAAGAGGCTGCCTCTATTTCATTTTTGTTTTCCACAACATTAATTCATGGCTGAGTATTGTGATAAAAAGTATCATATATGTATTTTCATTTCATATCAGATTTGTCTTGAAATTTTCAATCTTTGCTCTTCAAGGCTAGCAAAAAGCACAAATTAAAACCTTCTGATGATTGATTAATAAAATCTCATAGAAAAGAAAACTCATTAAAGATCCCATATACATGAAATGTGAACAGAGATGGCAAACAGTTTCTTAAAGTATTAAATCATAAGAAAGGGAATCTTTGACCTGAAGTTATCTACCTTTGGTGATGGATCTTTAAGTATAATAGTGAAGAGAGTCTGAACTTGTGGACTGTTTCCTGCTGCACTGGAGTCCGGAATAAAACATGACCAGTATCCAAACATCAAACGACGGTCAGTGGTCTGTACAAAAATTAATATTGAAAAGATGGTTGACATTCTGATTTTACTTAAATATAGTGGGGTATAGAATTTGCCCATTTACAACAATTTCCACTGCTAGAAGTCTAAACATAAGCACTGATCTTTTACAGTGAACTTTCAAATTTGATTATTAGGACTGATACAGCGCAAAAATGCAAAAATAACCAGAAAGTACATTTTAATAAGTATTCTACTTCCTCAAAACCTAAGCACCACTGGCAAAATGAGTTCAAAGAGTTTAAGGATTTTATTGAAATTCAATCTGATTACATCATTATTACAGGGTTTAAAATGAGTCTCCATGCATAAATTTGGCATCGAAAAACAATTCATGACCTACATCCTGATCCAAATCAACTTGACTGGAAAGTGAACTGAGCTTTTACATCGTCAATAGGTGAAAAGAGTGTTTTGATTAGTTAAAAACATATGAGTGAAAAAACAAATTGTGTAGATCTTCGTTTTTGTTGAATTTTTATTGATATTCGATAATGACATCACTTTTAGACTCCAATTACTTTAGAATGAGGATAGCATGTTTGCTTATATGCATATATAATGAATTTTCTCCTTTTAACATTTGAATTTGTCTTGTGTTAAAACCAAAATTAATGATATAATCTCCATAAAAACAAGCATAATATTCCCTAAATATAACAAAGGACTGAATTTTACGTACAACTTCTGATCCAACAAACTTGTGATACCAACCTTTATCACAGTATGTAAACAGGCCAGGGCACACTGCCTGACCTTTGTGTGGTATGACCTCATTCTTGAACCTTGACCTCCATCAGTGTCCGAATAATCTGAATCAGAACTACTAATCTTTGCCCAGACTGGCCTGTTGTCAACTGGTACTTCTAATCCAGCAGTCATTGATGACCCTTGACCTTCACTGTGAACAACATCTCCATCTAAGGTCAATGTCTTCTCATCACCATCCTGATATTTACTCTGTTTCTCTGGTGATTTCTTTGCTTTTTTCTTTTTTGTTTTTTTACTAGTTTGTGACCTAGCTGTACCCTGGGTGTCCTCTTCTGTTTTTTGGTCCCCTTGTGCAGCTGCTTGTTTGAAAGGTGGCACAGCATATTGACTAAGAGGTGTGGGGTAGAGTCGCTCAGGAACACTCACTGGCAAACTGGACACACCATGAAACATGTAGGTCTAAATTTCGAAAAGACATAAAAAAAAAAAACAATACTGTATAAAAAAACAATAATGGATGATATCGGAAAGCTATAAATGCATTTGCTGCAAGAAAAGTAAATGTGCATCACTGGAAAATTTGGAAAGGATCATGGAGACCTTGGGTCACTCTCCTTGAGGAATTATTTTTCATCTGCAGAATGGATAAAGTTTAACTCTTGGCAGTGTAATTATTATCCTGGTAAGATGAAAAATTAAATCATTAAAGCTGAACATTTCTGGTCACTAAACAATAAACGGAAGCATTTTTGATATAAACACAGCCTTATTGCAGAAAATTTAAAATATGATGCCAAATAAAATTCATTACAATACACCAGAAACAGTTTATATACAGTATTGTGATTTTAATGATATTTCAAATCAATTTCCCATCAACATGATTTTAGATTAATGACTTGATAAACTGACTTACTCGGACTCCAGCTAGTAGATAGCCAAGCTGATCTGTTGGCATCACCTTGGAGGCTGCCAACAGATTCTGTAGACCTCGTAACGCACAAATCAACACCTTAAATACAAAATATGATCTGATTAAGCAAAATAATTCCAAATATCAAAGTATGATTATAAAATGATGTACTAATTTCTTTTAGTATTTGCACCAAAATCTTCACATTACGAGGTAGATGCAAAAGTTACAAATCCAGAACATGTCAAAATGTAAGTTTTTCTTTCTAAAACACCTTGGTGGAACTCCATGAAAGGAGGATTAAATTCAACACTGATCCAATACCAAATATCAGTACCTTGGTACAAAATATGTGTGATGTGCCAGTGTCTTCCTTAACTTGCATCAAAATCTTAATTAGATACAAAAAAACTGAGCTCCAAAGCATGTTAATAATCCTTTAAATCAACTCTAGAAAAGGATAGTTTAAACCCCATGGGTACCTCAATTAAAATATCACTGTCCTAATGCAATTTGTTGTATTTCATCACTTGCACCAAACTCTGAACATTTAACTAGGGTTCAAATCAACTTTCTAAATTTAAGACTTAATTGCCCAACCTTGATGATGCTTCAGACATTTGAATGAAATCCATTTAAGCATTAAGAAAGAGCAGCCTTTTGAAGTAAAAATTTTGACTAACTTTCCCATTTAGAGCCCCATCCCTAGGGACTGAATCAACTTTCTGAATTTAAGATATGATAATTCACCTGCAATGATGTTTCAGATTGAATTTGATTAAAATCTACCCATGTATGAAGAAAGAGTAGCGTTTTGAAGCAAATTCTCAGTTTTGAGCACTGCCCCTAGTTCCCTTGGGGTCAAATCCACTTCCTGAATTTAAGAAATGATTCCCAAACAAAAACAATATTTCAGACCACCTTTGGTTAAATCCTTTCAAAGCATTAAGGAAGGGTAGAATTTTGCAGCAAAATTATGGACTAATGTTCCCATTATGGACCCTTTCTCCAGATCCCTAGAGGTTGAATTAATTGTCTGAGCTTAAGAGATGATTCCTCATTCACAATGATGTTTCAGACCACATTTGGTCTAAACCCATTCAAGTATTAAGGAATAGTAGCATTTTGAAGCAAAATTATGGACTAACTTTCCCATTATGGGTTTGATTCTGAGAAATAATAATGCACATGCAAAAATGTTTCATACCAAATTTAGTTGAATTCTAACAACGCATTTAGAAAAAGTAGTGTTTTTAAGCATTGTATTGTCTAACTATCCTTTGGAACTCAGGTCCCTAGTAGCTGAATCAACTTTCTGAATTCAAGAATTAATTCCCCACCCCAAACGATGTTTCAAACCAAATTTGGTTAAAATCAGCAAAGTCATTAAGCAAGAGTATTGTTTTAAAGGAAAACTTTATGTACAGTCGACGGCACGTGATGACAGACAGTGCACAATAGCAAAAGGTCATCTTGACCTTGCAGGTCAGATGACCTAAAATCTAATGGCAACACCAGAGTGACAAGGATGGAAGTGGCGAGCTTAAATACCTATTAAATACAAATATATTCTGAATCATATTGGAGTCTGCAACTATACCTAGAACCAAGTTTGATCAGAAAATATAAAAATCATTTTGGATAAGTAGATTTTTACACAAAACATCATAGTGATTATATCACCTTGCACTGCGTATTCATCTCCATCTTTGTTACTGGGACAGCATGTAGAATATTCATAAACACTTCAAAGCATGTCAAAGAGTGATGATCCTCTAGATAAGACTGGCCCGCCACTCTGTAACATTAAACACAATCAAAACTATAAATAACAAGGTGTGATGATCCTCTAGATAAGACTGGCCCGCCACTCTGTAACATTAAACATAATAAACACATCAAAACTATAAATAACAAGGTGTGATGATCCTCTAGATAAGACTGGCCCGCCACTCTGTAACATTAAACACAATCAAAATCAAAACTTTAAAAAACAATGTGATATGATCAGCTAGATAAGACTGGCCCGCCACTCTGTAACATTAAACACAATCATCAAAACTTTAAATAACAAGGTGTGATGATCCTCTAGATAAGACTGGCCCGCCACTCTGTAACATTAAACACAATCATCAAAACTATAAATAACAAGGTGTGATGATCCTCTCAAAACTATAAATAACAAGGTGTGAGACTGGCCCGCCACTCTGTAACATTAAACACAATCATCAAAACTATAAATAACAAGGTGTGATGATCCTCTAGATAAGACTGGCCCGCCACTCTGTAACATTAAACACAATCATCAAAACTATAAATAACAAGGTGTGATGATCCTCTAGATAAGACTGGCCCGCCACTCTGTAACATTAAACACAATCAAAACTATAAATAACAAGGTGTGATGATCCTCTAGATAAGACTGGCCCGCCACTCTGTAACATTAAACACAATCATCAAAACTATAAATAACAAAAAGTGATGATCGTCTAGGGAAGTCTGGCTCACCACTCAATAACATTACAAAATATGGTCATCATCCAGATATTTTAAAGATTTTGGCATTGTTCATAGGAAACTATCAGATTCTGTTAAATCAAATCATAAGCTTGGCATGGCATATTAACTAGTGATGAGACAATGATTGGATATAATCGATTATCTAATTATTTATGATGATCGACTACAATTTTTCAAAATGGATCATTGGTACCTCAATATTTTCGTATATTTCAGCAAAAAACAATATTCATATCATGCATAATAAAAACGCCAACTGGCCATAATATTCATTCTTGTGTCAATTCCAGGCAAGTGAGGTATTTTAGGTTAAAGTTACAAAAATTTAAAATATTACTGCAACAGTGAATGCTATGAATATTGAACATACAGTCAGCTGATTATGTAATTGATTAACAACCTCAGAAATGTTGTTCGATTTTAACTTATAATCAATTATGGATTTCAACTGATTTCCCATAACTAATATCAATGTATTTAAATTGGACTTACTTTATAGTCAGGTTCTCAATACACTGGATGACCCCTCGTAAGACATCCTCGTCACCTCCCTTCTCCGACAACAGTGGAATCAGTACACCATGATGTTTGTTGAGCAGTGTGTCATGGTACTGTAAGAAAACGTGTTGTGATATCACACTCTATAACTAAATAATTTTCCTGTATACTTGCAAACAACAATAAGAAAGGTAAATGACTTAATGTTATGCATTTTGACTGAAGCAAACCTTCGAATATCAGCCATATTGGATTGTGGCCCTTGGATTGAACCGGAAGAAGATGTCCTATATGTGAAAAAGACTACCTTATATGGTAATTGTAGTTAAACTTATTCTGGATTCTAACAAACATTAATTGATCTGAATATCCCATATTCTCTCTAAAAGACAATATCTGAGAATGTTATGTCAAAGTGCACACCTAGCCAAGCATCACAATGGAGATACAAGGTGCCAGCAGAAACAGTAAAAAAATTACACTGAGGGTAGATATTTTACTTCAACAGCTGAATTGGTCTGAAATCAATATGCCATCAATAATGAGGAGTCATAATAGGAGAAAAGTTGTAAAAAAACAAAAATTGTAAAAACTATATTTACAAAGCATTAAACCATGCCTTGTAATATGTCAAGCAACATCTATTCCAATTTTGTCAAAATATCAAAAAATAAAAATTTCAGATTGCCTGTAATCCAATAAATCTTTTCCTTACTTTGAGTCAAAGGTTTTGTGTTGGATTCCTAAGGTTTTATTTAAGAAGACAACTAGAGGTAACTATAGCTTTCGAAAGATCTGTGTCCTCACCTCATATAAGTGTGAAGATTCAATCTGACAAATGATATCTTAAATGCTATTTTGAATTTGATAATAACACTTTTTTGTACCTTTGTGAGTTGTCCACAGCATTCATATACCACTGCCCCCAGAGCCAATAAAATCTCTGACCGAGTCCAGGGCTGACATCTCTGTAGAGCTGATATCAGGTACTCAGTCACTAAATGCAGCGTCTGAACTGTAAGCTTCAGCTGAAATAATTTCATTAATATCATTGTATTTTTCATAATGGTCGTACACATCTAGGTTATACTGAATCAATCACTAAAACAAAAGGATGCTTTATTAAAACCAAGTCAATGAACTTTCCTTTGAAAAATATTACAAACGTAGGATGTATGGGGTATTGATATATTATACTGTTTTTAATAAGATTACATGTATTTTTATTTATTTCAGCACCCAATCCAAATGCTGAAAGTTATGACTGAAATTTTCCAAAATTCTGGAAACATCACAAATCAATATACAAAATCTGTTTACATAGTAAAAGAAATTAAACAATCTGTTTTAAGTGACAACAAATCAGATATAAATATACTGTATAAGTTATTGCGAGAAATATACATATATTCTATAATCAAATGAACCTGTAGTTTTGAAGATCTATCAATTTATTTATCATGGTCTAGAGCCAATGAATGTCAGAATTCCTGTCCTATAAAAAGTGAGAGTCACATCTGCATACTGACAGAAATTGTTGAAATAAAAAAATGACTTTTTTTCACAGTCAGACTAATTCACACTCATTAACTATACCTGCTGTTTTGCTGTAAAGTTGAAAATGGCTTGACAAATTTTAACCAGGAATCTTTCTTCATACAAAGGGACAACACTACAAAACTTTGTTATAAGTCTGTTGGCCTCCTACAAAATAAACATCCAGGAGATAAATATAAGTAATGTATTCTGACATTCAAATATTTTCCTCTAATTTACAAAATTCTTCAACATGTTTCAGTAAATAATTTTAATTAATGATTACATGTTTTTTTTTCTAATTTACGAATGACTTCTAAAATATCTGTATATACTGCAATATACCTGCTAAAATATTGAACTGGCCTAGAGATAATTGATTTTAATAATCAAGATCAACTCGAATTTGATCATTTGGAAATTAATGCAACGTTAAAACCAGACAACCCATCGTGCGTTGCCATAGATAAAGTGGTTGTGATGATAGTTATTCAGCTGTGTTTTGCGTTATGAATGATAACAATTATTGGCGAATGCAACTGTTTAGTTTAAATAACTTGTCCGATTAAAGTAATTTATAAGGCTGTTTCTGTGTTGCTAATAAACAAAAAGTCCATTTATAACTGTGACTCATTTCAGTCATCACTTTATCATCTCTGAACTATAAAAGCATACATCTTCTCTGACGATCCGTGTATAATATTCCATTGAATTAATTTCGTCCAAAAGTAAATTGAAGTTTGTTCTCGATGCTTCATCATCTTGGCGATAATGGAATCCATTCAAACGCGTGAAACACTGGAAAAATCGTTCTCTTTCAGTACCAGTGCCGTCTGCGTCCTCCATGTTGCAAATCCGGCTCACTATTTTCGAGGCTTCTTTGGTTTGTTAAATGTTCCATTAATATAAGTCTAGATGATGTCCGAATGCCAATACGGAGTTATCACTTATCATTAATGTGAGAACAAAACAAATAATAAAACAGTGATATTAAATGTTGAAGTAATGGTTATTTTTACCTTGATAAAAATTTAAAAAATGTATAATTTCAATAATATTATTGACTTATATTGATAACTTAAACAATTGTGAAGTATAACAAAATTAGCGTAATGAACACTCAATTCAATATGGCGGCGCCCATACGACTTGCCGCTTTCTGTCGCCGGGTGAGGATAGCACACCCTGTTAAACATTATAAACGATATTTATCTTTCTCTGTCAACAGAAACACTGTACCAGGAGATGATCCAGAATCCCGACAGACACATTTCGGCTATGAATCAATACCAGAACAGGATAAAGAAGAGAGGGGTAGGTTATGTAACTGATGCAATTTGACATTCAGCTGTTCAAATGTCACTTTTCCATTTTTTAGAAACATTATTTGTATTTACATGTTATATGTAAGCTTTGTACTCTTAACCGACGAAATGATTTGGCAACTTTAATCAGATCTGATTGTTTTGTTGTTCATTAAAAGATTTCAGTTATAATCGACATTGACATTTATCATATACTAATCAATGTATATATTAAAAAAATATTATATACATGTACGTGTTACCAAATACCAGCCTATTGAATAGTATCCTATGCCTCCACTTATCAAGATAACCAACTTTTTACTTTTTTCTGTCGTGGAGGTAATACAAGACATAAAGATGGGGGTGAATTTGTGTACACTGTCCCTGGCCTGATACTTGTACAAGGAAATTAAAAATCTGACATTTGGAATGAGATAATAATAAATTTCACAATCGAGTGTGAGGTACAAGTTTTCACCCTTGAAAAAATAAATCATTGATTTTAAAAAATCTTGGTATTTAAATTATTTCTTTCAAAATATCAATTTTTAAGATATTTAAATAGATTTTTGTAAAAAAAATTTGGAGATTTATTACAATTTATTTCTTCTTGAGATATTAATTATTTCTTACTTTCCTGGTACAAATATTGGGGGCAGGGATGGTGTAAACAAATTCACCCCTTCCCATATTATACAACCTTGATTCCTGTTCTGCTTCTTCTAAGAATGATCTTACACTGTAACACACGACTCATATTTATATGGAATAATAACCTTCTCACTGTAGAGAAAGCTCTGATACTCAAAGTATTGTCAATGATTGATCTGAGCTGTTCATTGCTGTTCATTTATGTATTTTTTATTTTTTTTTTTTTTTTTTTTGCAGTTTATGAAGTGTTTAAAAATGTTGCTAGCAGTTATGACTTGATGAATGACACAATGAGTATGGGTGTCCATCGAGTGTGGAAGGATAATTTTATAAACAAATTGGCACCACTTCCAGGAACACAACTACTAGACGTAGCTGGGGGCACAGGTGTGGAGACAATATTATATATACATCAAAACTGAGAATCATATAGTGCAAGCTTAACTAGTTTTTAGATTATAACAAGAGACATGTATTGTATTATATTAGTTTAATGCATTTTCTGTTGACAAGAATAATATAACATTGAACTAGTTAACCATTATAGATTAAAAATATGACATAAAAATTGGGTTTTAATTTTCATGTTTTGATCAAGATGTCAGTACATTCTAAATATCTTAAATATGGTAATGTTTTCTTTATTTTTACATGTAAATTTACATTTAAAATGTAGTGACATTTTGTTTGTTTTTACAGGTGATATTGCTTTCAGATTTTTAGAATACACAAAATATTTAGAGAAAAAACAAGGAATAACAAACACAGGATGGAGTGATGATGATTCAGACTTTGATTTAACAAAGGATATTTCAGCACAGGCTTTTGGTATTCCTGAACATTATGCAGAAGATCAAGATCTGCCAAAGTCTGATTCCTCTTCGAGCTCTTCTGAAGAAGAGGATATATCAAAAGTTACATCACCAAAAACCCACGTAACTGTCTGTGATATCAACAAAGAAATGCTGGAGGTCGGGAAAGAGAGAGCAAAGGAAATGGGTTTAGCAGAAGGTAAATATTCTGATCTACCAAAGGCAGGTATATACAAAATGTATATCAATCTGTATAAATATGTAAATGTTTATCTAGATCTTTATTAAGGAAATCGGTCAGTTTAGCTCATGAGAAAAGTTATTTCAAAGGACCAGAGAACATAGGTATATTGATTATGAAAGCCTTTGATTTTACAGTGATCATATGAATCAAACGGATATGGTCTTATTTTTGAAAAAATGAAAAATGTAGAAGTATATGATTCAGTAGGGTGAATCTTTGACTGATTAAGATTATTAAAAAGATTTATAAAATTGGCAATAGTTCTATTAAAATTTCTTGAAAATTTAATAGAAAATCAAGAATTAACATTTTTAGGATATATCAGTATATGAGAAATAGAACATATATAATTGTTATTAATAACTTGGAAGTCATATATATTTTTTAAGGATCTCTCTTTCATTATTAATTGATGATATTATATCCAGTACCTTTTTTTCATTGTACCAGGTCTGTCTTGGGTACAAGGTAATGCTGAGAGTCTGTCATTTGGGGACAACCTTTTTGATGCCTATACCATCGCATTCGGAATCCGTAACTGTACTCATATAGACAAGGTAAGACAAAGCATTTACCTCACATTTGTAATGGAAAATTTGTGTATCTATTTAACTGCATCAGTTTGAAGTGTCATCTGAAGAGTTTCATTTCTGAGATTTTTAGCCCACAATCATCAATAGTGGTTTGTTAAAATTATCCTGCATCCATGGTTGTTCCAATGTCCATTCTTAAACAATTCTTGTTATCACTGGGTTTTTTTTTCAAAATGAATAATGCCCTTTCAATTTTCAATTAACAAAATAAAAGTTGGACATGTGGTCATCTTGAATGTTCACTGTTTGTTATTGCCATCGTTTGTTGGTTTCCTTTGAGTTTTTTTATTTGTGCTGTAGATGGAGGTTTTCAAATTTAGATTTTCAGGTTTCCTTGATTTATTGCTGTCCACAATATGGTTAATTCACCTGTAAATACAACATATTAGTAAGAACAAAAAAAAGTGAAAAGACCCAACAAATAAAGAACCAACAAAGATCTCTTTGGGATCTCAAGTCTCCTTTATACACAAGAGCAACAAGAAGATTGCAGTTATCTCCCTTGTGTAACAACATCACAGCAGAACATCTCGGCCTTAATTCATGTTTTTTTCATGTGATCATCTCTTTGTTTTATGTCCTCTGACTGTAAAGGTCAAGATAACCTATAGTCATCAAGCTTAATCTGTTGTCATGTGATGTGTGTCTTCTGTAAACTTTCTCATTAAAACCTCATTCATACCCGAGTGTTCTTCAACATTGGGTCTGATTCATCAAGGGATGAGGGTTCTTAAAATTAGAATTTTGATTTGACCACTAGGGGTCGAGGGACAGAGCACCACAGGGGAAGGTGCTGAAATTAGATTTTAAACCCTACTCCTCCTTTCTACCTTGTGAGATTTCAACAAGCTTTGGACTGGTTCATCAATTAGGGAAGGCAATTATTGCTTAAATTTAGAAATTTGGTTTGACCCCTAGGGACTTAGGGGCAGGGCCCCAAAAGGAGAAATAAGACAATATTTTGATTCAAAACACTACTCCTTTTAGATGCCTGAGTAGATTTCAACTAAATTTAGTCTGAAACATTTTTGCAGGTGGCTTATCATTTCTTAAATTCAGACAGTTGATTTGATCCCTAGGGACCTGCAAGTGGGGTCCGAAATGGGATAGTAAATCATTGTTTTGCATCAAAATTCTACTCTTTCTTAATGCTTGAAAAGATTTCAACCAAATTTGGTGTGAAACATCATTGAAATTGGAGAATTATTTCATAGATTCCGAAAGTTAACTGGACCCCAAGGGACCTAGGAACAGGGTCTTAAATGGGGAAGTCAGACAAGATTTTGCTTCAAAAGGATTTTTTTCCGTAATGCTTGAATGTATTTCAACCAAATTTAGTCTAAAACATCATGGAGAGTGGGGAATCACTTCTTAAATTCAGAAAGTTTATTCAATACCTACTCAATATGAATGACTGATCCACTGGAAAGGTCACAGGGGTCAAATATGTTAAAATCTTTGAATGACTTCTTCTCAGCTACCAAAATCCTAGGTTGCTGATATTTGGCCAGTAGCATGCTAAAATGTTGGGCTACCAAATTTCTTAATATGATTTACCTTGACTTGCTTTCAAGGTCATATGTGTCAAATATGTTAATATCTTGAAATTACTTCTTCTCAAATACCAAAAAGACTAAGTTGCTGATATTGGACAAGAAGCATGCTAAAAATAGGGCTACCAAGTGTTTTAGTATAATTTACGTGACCCACTTTCAAGGTCACAGATATCAATTTCTTCTCGATAACGAAAAAGCCAAGGATGATGATATCAGGCCTATAGCATGCTAGGAGGTAGGGTTACCATCTTTGTTAATATGAATGACATTGACCCACTTTCAAAATCACAGGTATCAAATGTGTTAAAATGTCAAAATAACTTCTTTCAATAACTGAAAGGCCCAGTGTGCTGATATTGGAATATAAGGTCACAGGGGTCAAAAGTGTTGCAATGCTTAAACAACTTCTTTTCAATAACCAAAAGGCCAAGGGTCTTGATAATAGGCTGTAGCTTGCTTTCAACAAGCAATACATGTGGAGTAATGGCTGTTTTGTGGTGCATGTATAAAGAATATGATTTCAAGTTTGCAGAAACTGTCTTGATGAACTAACAATGTTTTACATGTAAGCTGTAGAGTTTGAGCAATTTATTTTAGGCCTATTTTGCTTCTTTCATATGTAGGTCTATATAGTCAGATGACCGTTAAGGCCCATGGGCCTCTTGTGTGTGTTTTTTAAATTCAAATATTCAAATTTAAAACAGTTTTCCCTAAAACAAATGATGAAATATCAAGGGTTTCTTAACATGTTGTTAAAAAGCATATACCTAGTACCTAATTTGTATGGTAAATGAAAAAGATAACGTCATGGTGATGTATATAATTTATCCTGCAACAAACACAGGGATTAAACTTAATCTCTGGCTCAGATTAGGAGGATAGGCTTATTAGAAGACAATCACATAACCCTACTAATGAGCATTTCTGCTGAACTGAAATGTATGTGAGTGGGCTTATCATCGGACATTAATCTGTTGATGGGAAAATACAAGTATAACTTTGGTATCATTTACATATCAATATAAGGTAGGTGTGTTTTTTGTATGTTCTATTGTTGTAGTTTACTGTATGAAGAGGTTTAGGATTTACTTACCAAGGAGACAAGAGTGTTGTTATATGTTGATGAGAATTCAGGTTTTAATCCTAGTCTTGTTGGTTAGGTTTTTTCTATTCACTTACATATGGTATTAATTTACCTTTAGGTGGTGGAGGAGGCGTATCGAGTTTTAAAACCAGGAGGACGATTTATGTGTTTGGAGTTTAGTCACGTTTCAAACCCACTTCTCCGCAGGTATGACAAATTTTATGGAAAGAAATATTTCGTTACACACCTAAAATTGTGGGCTAAAATGCATTATTCAGTACTACTCCTTGTTATCTAGTGATATAACAACAAATTAGAAATGAGCCTTAATGATATATAATCTATCCAGATTCCACTATCTAAATGTTAACATTTATTTTAGATTTTGCCAAATAGAGGCTCAGTATTAAAGTGCCCTCCTCAAATACCCTACCACAGACCCCACTCCTCAAATACCCTACCACAGACCCCACTCCTCAAATACCCTACCACTGACCCCACTCCTCCAATACTCTACCACTGACCCCACTCCTCCAATACCTTACCACCAACCCCACTCCTCAAATACCCTACCACTGACCCCACTCCTCCAATACCTTACCACAGACCCCACTCCTCAAATACCCTACCACAGACCCCACTCCTCAAATACCCTACCACCGACCCCACTCCTCCAATACTCTACCACTGACCCCACTCCTCCAATACCTTACCACCGACCCCACTCCTCAAATACCCTACCACTGACCCCACTCCTCCAATACCTTACCACCGACCCCACTCCTCAAATACCCTACCACTGACCCCACCCCTCCAATACCTTACCACCGACCCCACTCCTCAAATACCCTACCACTGACCCCACTCCTCCAATACCTTACCATCGACCCCACTCCTCAAATACCCTACCACTGACCCCAATCCTCCAATACTCTACCACTGACCCCCACCTTCACCCATACTCAATGTTTCTTTGACAAATCTTCTTGGAGATTTTAACTTGAATTAACAGATATTAATTAGAAATAGAAAGATGAGAATATATTTTGTGCTTTCTTTTTTAAATGCCTGATTCAAACAATTATTGTGCCAATATCTTGTGATACAATTTCTGGTTTGTTTTGACAGTGTGTATGATAACTACTCGTTCCAAGTAATACCGGTAATGGGACAAGTCTTGGCTAGGGATTGGAAGTCATACCAGTATTTAGTGGAGAGCATTCGACAGTTTCCAAACCAGGTAAATATTTTTTTTCGCTTTTTTACTTATATAAATCAGGCCGTGTTCACACTATGCTCAGTATATGGACCCATTTTTTTTTTTTTTTTTTTGTTTTGTTGGGTTTTTTTTATCTTTAACAAACTATGTGAAAGGGACATGATACATAAAAATTTGGTTTCAGGGAAAACTAAAGATCAAATGTCAGGTGCAATATTTTCGGGCAAGTATGATAAAAACAAAATTTTTTCTGTATTAATTATCAATAGATTTCTTATTGCGGACAAAGTCATTTACTCATTTGTACTTTTTTTTTATCTAGAAATCAGCTTTTGTCATGTAATAAGCCTATCCATGTATATCGTAGTTTCAGTGGACTGTGAACATTATCTTCTTTGCCTCGTGGGCTTGTCGCAGGATTACTGCAATGTCTTGCTTTTGTAATTTCATAAATATATAAGAAATTTATTAAGTGATTGTCATGAATTCTGAACTACAACTGTAAAATTCAAAATTCACAATTTTCACTTAATCCTGTTATGAACCTGTTATGAGACAACGCCTAGTCAACGGAAGAGTCAACGAGATAGAAAACCTGTAACCAACCAAACGAAAAAATCAAACAGTGGGTGAAACTATTCAGTCACAATTCAGTCAGGGCAATGGAGAAAATAGTGAGAAATTCTTGGAAATCGGAGATTGAAAACCACTTACTCATATCCGTGTTATTTGATATAGAGAAACAAGTTCATTAACAACAAGCTATGTCACAAAGGCTTAAAAATAGAACAACATAAACAAAATACCTAAAGTGCGGTTCTTCTATCTGTTACACAAATAAAAACTTGGTATCCAGGATATTGTGTTGGTAAAATTACTCAATCTCCTACATTAACTTCCCATCTGTTACACTAAATAAACAACTTGGTACCACAGTCCACTGCACACATGATCCTCTTTCATCGGTAAATCATGATTAATGATACAAAATATACTGTAGTGGACTTAATTGAAAATGTAGCAAAAGAATTCTATCTTTTGGAAAAGTACAGCTGTAATTTCTTGATTTTTAAATCAATTTTCACACAGTTGGCTGTGTATTTATAAATTGTTCTGACCGTAAAACTATAATATTTTTTACTTTTATCTGGAAAATCCTTTTTCCTTGGAAAAGCACGTAATCTCCAGGAGCTATGTTTCCTTGTTCAACAATAGATATATTCTAATAAAATACATCATTCCCTGAATGATACACATAGAAAATATTTTAATTACTTTGGCAGTGAAAAATCCTTGTGTAGTGAGAGTGAAAAATCCTTGTGTAGTGAGAGTGAAAAATCCTTTGGTAGTAAAATGTTTCTAGTATTTCATACTTTTGTCTTGTCTTGAATTTTTTTTTTTTCTAGTTCCTGAACAGTTTTCACACATGTATCCAATATTTTGTCCTCTTGAATGGACAAATGGTTCCTTTCTGACACTAGAGTTTGAATTATCCAATAAAAAATGGCTTCATACTATGAAATTTTCCTGGTTCTGTTAGATTAATTTGTCTTTGAAATTTACCTGATGATCATTAGCTGATCTTTAAGTTAAAATCTACAAATCACCTTTACAAGAATAAAATCATGGTGGAATTATGGCTGTTTAGGATAGCCAGGTTGTGGAGTGGTAACACACTCACTTTTCATCAAGGCATCTGCAGTTCGTTTCCTGGAACAGACGTGAAAAGGTTCATCAACCTGACCAAATGGGTTTTCTCTGTTTTCTTCCCATATTAAAACCCTCATGTATTTGCAACCATCCCAAAAGAGTAATTAAAAGTCGGAAAAACTTATTTCACAATTGTTTATACAATAATCAAAGTTTACAAAAAAAATCTTTGTGTTCAAAATAACGGATCACAACAGACTGATTTAAGTACTGAGCCAAGAGTTCTCTTGTACCAGGAAATACTCGCTCACAGAGATACAGATAAATTATACAGAAAACAATAATCAGGGTATTGGTGACTGACAAGGTGACTTTTTGCACTTGCTCTATCTGTTTTGTTCAAGGTGAGAGGTAGTGTGAAGGTTAATTTTCCAGATTACAAATTTTCACTATTATGCCAAAAGTTTGATATAAAAAATTGTTCAATTGCCTTTTTAGGTCATCTGACCCTAAGAGTCAAGATGACTTGTTGCTATCGTGCATTGTCTGTTGTCATGCGCTGTCTGCCATTCACCATCCTCAAACTTTTGCTTTAAAACACTATTCCGTAGCAGACTTCAACCAAATTTGGTCTGAAAAATTATTGGAGGTGGAGGATCAATTCTTAAATTCAGAAAGTTGATTCAACCCCTAGGGACCTTGGGGTAAGTGCCAGGACTCCAAAAGGGGACATTAGACAATATTTTGCTTCCAACAGTACTCCTTCTTAATGCCTTGGAAGATTTCAACAAAATTTGGCCTGAAACATTAGCATGGAGCGGCAATGATATCAAACATGCATGAAGTGATCCTGAGATTGTCCTGACAAAATCTAATTGTACGCTTTGGTCCAAAATCCAACACATCTTATCTAGAACAAATAGTCTGAATTTCTTCTCATGCTTCATTCACACAAATGAGAAAAATATTTGGAGGGATGTTTTTAAAGAAAAGAAAGAGGTGACTTGTTGTTACTTTTCAGTCTGAATATTTGTCAGACCTCCATCATTGAATTCTATGGTTTGTCCATCCATTCATCCATTGTAAGATGATGGTTAAGGATCATGGCCCTCTTGTTTACAGAAGCCAGGAACTGGACCTTTGTTTTCCTAAATGATTTTATTTTCAGTGTTTAAATTTTTTTCTTGGTTATAGTCCTTGAAAAAGTAATTAATTCAAGCCCTCAAAAATAATGCTACAACCTTTTTGATATGTAGTAAGTAAGATTTCTTATAACACCCTCACAATATCACAATAAAGCTCTTGTCGCTCGAAAACCAACAGTAACTTGTTGACATTTATATTGAAACAGTGTTTCATGTCAGTGGGCTTATTACCAGACATGGATTAAAACACAATTAATTACCAGTAAACTTCCATTCACTGAAAATGATAACAAATGTATTGAAATAAGACATTAATCAAATCAAGTGTTATGACTGTGTGCCTTTAATGTAACGTTCCTTTTCGTCACATGATTTGGGCGGTTGCTGGGCGTCCAATATACAAGATATATTTCACACACAACAATTGTTGACATTTACCTTTATACACCTTAAAGCCTAAAGCTAAAATTACCTGCAAAACAGCCTCACTTATGTTGTAGATAATCTTCACAGCCCAGTAAATCACATGGTTATCTGTATAGATATTTAACATTATATATATTTTTACATCAAATATTAAAATGATTTTAAAGCATTTGATCTAATATTGATTTTGGATGATTTCAGGAAATCTTATATGGTATACCTTTCCTGTTGGAATTTAGTATTTTTGAAAAATGTATGATATGAAAATGTGTTAAGTTAACCAGGCTTTGTTTACTGCTGTTTAACACATTTTATTCACCTGTTCACATTTGTAAGTGAAACCCTTAGTATGAAAGTACATGCAGGTACATGGTATGCTCTTGATGATAGGACAGCAGGATCCAAGGATTTACTGTATATGGGTGTGGTGGTTTGTAGGAAGGGAGACAGGGTTCCAAATTTAAGAACATTGGGCCAAGAGGAAAAAATTAATTTGAAATGAAAAATTTGGATTTGGATTTTTTTTTAATTCTAGAGAGGAGAAAACAAATCTGAAATGAAACGAGCAGTTTGGTATACATTGTGGACAAGATACTGTATGTTCAGTACTTTATGGTCTCAAAATAAAGAGAAAAAAAAACCTATTCAATATCCATTTCTGATAAATAACCAGGTTTTTTTCTCTGAGCCTGCAACAAAGTGACTCAATATTTAGATAACTAGATCAAAAGAGCAATTTTTTTGGTTTGTTTTATTTCAAATTTTATAGTTTTTTATTGAAAAATGAAAGTACTTAAAGGGAAATAATGATTAAACAAATTAGAGCTTGACTACAGACACAGAAATCATAATTACTCCATCATATTTAGTTCAATCCTTTCAATGTGCAGAAACTGCTAGCATAAGATAACGACCACCATATGTACATTTGCAGTTACCTTCTTTCGGGGATAAAATATTAAATTTTTGAAAAGAAAAAAAATCATGGTCATATATGATATTAAATACATAATGTATTCATTGATAATTTTGTTATTATTAATCTTGTTCCCATTTGAGAATATAACGATCATTCCTTGAATTAACCAAGTTTCAAATGGCAAATGTCGTTAAAGCAGTATTTTTATTTGTTGTTTTTGTAATTGTCACCAAAATGAATATAGACCATCATAATATTTTCAATCAGTTTATAAATTATACAAACAAATAATTTAAGCAAAAAATGAAAATATACAAATGCACTTTGTAATCTTTTCATGTAATTCAAAAGAGACACGATCACCATATTAACAAATTGAAAGCAGTCATTGATAAAATGTTACAGAAAATTAAATATTTTATCATATCAGATTCAGAGAAAGTACTCGGCACACATTTCTTTAACACTTTGAAGAAATTTAATGTAGATATTGACGGCTTTGATGATGGCCAAATATATAATGTATTGGCGTAGGCTTGATTGGAATGTGCTCGTGAATATATAGAAAGTATACCGCTCCCTTTTGGCCTTGTTCCAGCCTTGTTTACAATGGTACAAGTGGAATTTAATCTCTCTCTCAGTGTAAAAGTTTTCTCCGTCTTGGCAACATGAAGGGGGCTACATGCTAGTAAAATTGTAATTAAAAGCTTTAGTGATCTCCTTGAATAGCTTCCTCCAGAGATCATATCAACATAGCAAATCTTTTACTGTATAAAAACGACATTCTGTTTCAGATGATAAAAGTACTTAAATAGGTCTAGGATCTGTTTAATACATATTCCACAATTTTAATTTACAACATCAAATTTTCAGACAATGCATGTCTGAAAAAAATTACTCGAGTAAAAATGAAAAAAAGTAAATAATAGACAAAATTCTTTATCCTACTCAAGTTATAAAACCTTGTAAGTATTCATCATGATATTGGTCTTATGAAACAGAGCTCCAACAGTAAACCTGTTTTATCAAACTTCTGTGTATTTGAGCTTTTATTTCAGATATGAACCCCTTAGTATTCTGACATCCTTTCTATGCTGACTGTATTAGTGTAATAGAGGTAATTATTTATTTATGCCTCTGCTAGGAATCGAACCTGGGACCCTGGCTTACTAGTCTGACGCTCAACCAATCGAGCTAGCCGAGTGTTATATTGCGGCTAGTATTTACCAGGGTTACATACTCCCCCTCCAGAAAATAGCTCATCCTCCAGTTTCCAGGGGTTACAGCGATGCTAGTGGGGCATAACTAAGTACTATTCCTGTGTCCCTACATTGGCGCAATGTAAAAATGGTCTAAATAAGAGGCGAACGCCATTGACCGTTTAACGTCACATAGGTAAACCGGACATGTGTACACAACATATATACATGCACAAGTAGTTAAGCAGATGACGCGGAAAAAAACCGATGACGCAGCACAAAATTTATAAAAATTGACTGTGTTACATCAGTTATGAAGTATCTGAACTATGTTTCCCAAAAAAAAGACAACTTCAGATTTTCGGGATATCACAAGTAGTCTATTGTTTATTGCTTGATATTTCATAAACCTGACTCCTATTTGAGACTGTGCCTCACTAGATGAAATTAACCGAAATGTACATATAGTGGGGGTTGTCAATGAAGCAGAACATGCTTTCCACTCTGGAATCCATGGTCTTATTCTCCGTTTTACTTTTTGAAGGAGAATTGTTGCACTCGTTAATGGAGCTTTATATTAGTATTCTTAAAAGGCACTGCTTAATTTTAGAGCATGAAAACTGTACCATATTGGAGTAGTTGAAAAAGTGTAATAACTTTTTACAATTTTTCAAATATCACTGTATATTATGATAAAGAAAAAATCTGGAGAAAGAAAGTTAAGCTTAAAGCTCTCCTAACAGATCGCACCATCATTAGGACAAATATAAAAAAATTGAGGGGGATTTATCATACCAAATACAGATTGTGTTTTGTTTTCAAACACAAGACAAGATCACAGGTACTAAGGACAGGTACAGATCGCACCATCATTAGGACAAATATAGAAAAATTGAGGGGGATTTATCATACCAAATACAGATTGTGTTTTGTTTTCAAACACAAGACAAGATCACAGGTACTAAGGACAGGTACAGATCGCACCATCATTAGGACAAATATAGAAAAATTGAGGGGGATTTATCATACCAAATACAGATTGTGTTTTGTTTTCAAACACAAGACAAGATCACAGGTACTAAGTTTGCTAATGTAATTATCAGTACTTCTTGTCTGCAAGATAATTAGTGCCTTTGGATAAGATCATCTGTGAAGATATTTAGGCACTTTATAAATGTGTCAGATGCAAACTTAGCAACATAAATTATGTATCAATTGATGTTATACCAGGAGATTGCAGGGACAATTATCGCACAGAATATGGTAAAAAAAATCTTTGATAAATAAATATTCTTTGTTTTGAGTAGAAAGACATGACAAGGCACTTTTTATACTAAATACGATAAAAAAAATCTGTTATGCTAATATTCTTTTTGGTTGAAGCGAAAACAAAAATTAGAAATGTTAAATTAATTCGAATAAATCAGAGTTGGTTACCATATGTGGCCACAGTTAAAATCCTGCATCCTTATCAGAAAACCACTGGGTCATTTGCTTCAGCACTGAAATAATTAAATCAATTTATGTATATTCTGTGTTTTAGTAGAAAACTCTGGGACAATTAACATTAAGTGTTTTTGGTATGTTTCCATTATTAGATAGAATAAGGTAGTAAGTATTGCCATTCTTTGGCCAAGTAAGAGGCCAAAATCACAGGTTTTACATTTAAATGGTGAAACCACATGTCTGCACCTGTCTATCCCTTGTGCCAGCATAGCGAATGTAGGTGTTTATTTATCTTGCCAATTTTTGTTTACAAGCTTTTAGACCCACTCACAGACCAGGTTTAGTTTGTTTTTCTTGTTTACTATCAGAACTCAGAACGGTGATAATCATTTTCTTTATCAATATTCTTAGTTCTGATGTTTAATATGTCGCTATATATACATGTATATGTCCATATGCCTAGTGATATCACCATTTAGAATCCAATTCACTGGTCCTGGTCACAATTTATATTTCCTTTAAATGAAATTTTGATGTAAATTATAGTTATATCAAAATTAATTAGTTACTGGAATATATGAATAAATGAAAATGAAATGAAAGATCTTTTTTTATTTACTGCATGAAATAAAAATCTCAGTTACCTAACAGGATTACAACTGAAAGTTCATGAATTTAAGAGATATGATGAAGAATATCTCAAATAATATGTTGTTGAGAACTTAAAAAAAGAAACAAAGAAAGAAATTAAAATTTTGAGTTATAGGGTGAAAAGGGGTGGTGCAGGGATGTTGGGGGAGTGGGCAGAAGGGATGGAGTTAAATGTCCACAGACTTGGATGATGGATGGGGACGACTATGCATAAGTAACATTTCTTTTGTGTTTTTTTTATAAGTGTATGGTATTCTACAATGTCTTTTATCTTTTTTCTCTTTTCAGGAAGAATTTGCTACACTTATTAGAAAATCTGGGTTCAAAATGGTGTCCTACGAGAATTTGACTTTTGGTGTTGCTGCCATTCATTCAGGATTTAAACTCTGAGAATTCTGTAAACAAATGAGAGATTTCCGTCAACTCTAAGTGAGGTGGGGTTTGTCTGAAGTGGATCCTGTGCAAGCGGATTATGTTTTCTCTCAACTGACATTTTACTGGAATTATTTGGTTTCAGAAACAGTGTAAGGATTTTTTAATTGTTGAACACGTTTATTTATTTCTACGGTTTTGGTACCGAGGCGACATTGATGTTAATCACCAGAGTATTGAACTTTACTGTTGAAATATTGTTTATCTTAATGTATTACAAATATGATCTCTGAAGATCTGATTTTTTATATTTATCCGACAATAATGCCATGGATCCAAGCTATCACTTCTTACTCAAAGTCAGGATTATTACAGGACAAGAAATAGCATTGATTATTAAATTTACTGAATGTAAAGTAATCATGGGTAGGCTTATTGAAGGATAGGCTTATTGTGATAAAGATACAATAGTTTTCTTTGTCTCTAGTTTTTAGGTCATCTGACTGAAGCGTCTGATGACCTATTGCGATCACCTTTTGTCCGCCATCATCCATCATAAACATTTTCAACTTCTCCTCAAGTTATACATGTCTCATTGAGCTGAAACTTACCTGAAATGATCGTGTCATGATCCTGACCAAAGTTTGTTAATTTCGGGTTGGTCCGAAATCCAACATGGCCGCCATCTTGAAAACACATTTTCAACTTCTTATCAAGTTCAAAATTTGAAATCTTTTATTTTATGTCAGATGACCGTTAAGGCCCATGGGCCTATTGTCTTAAGTTCTTTGCCTTGTAAGATGAAGTAGATGTCGCGTAACAGTACGTGGAAATTCGAAAGCTTTGGATTTTAAAGATTGGTTGTATGGATGATACCACAGCTGTCATAGATGAAGAATTTATATTGATACTGGTTTATAACTTTAGCTCTAAACTTTGCTAATTGTAACCTCTGGAAGTTTGATGGTTTATTTGTCCTTAACACTCAAGTGTGCCAATTGATTAACCCTGCTATAATGTTCAGATTACTAGAATATATATTAATGATTGAAGAAATGTTATTTTGTAATAAAGATGTCTTTGTAATATATCTACTGATTATGTGTTATTATGTGTGATAGGTTGTATGGTATGCTGTGGTAAATTCTTATGTGGTATTTGCCAACAATTTCAGACCATGGTTTACCACAAGGTATGCAGGTGAGAGAGAGATAGAAAGAGAGATGTCAGGGAGAGACAGACAGAGTGGGACAGACATCTAAACAGAGAGTTGGGAGTGGGAGCCCGAGAAAAGAGAGAGGAGGCAGCAACAAAGGAGAGAGACAAAGAAAAGAGACAGACAGAGAGGGGAGAGATGAAGAGACAGAATTGAGACATAGATGGGGGATACATAAATAGACACAAGATATAAATAGGATAAAGACAGAGATGGGAAGGTACAGAAAGAGGGAGAAACAGACATATGGAAGGAAGAGAGACAGAGATGGAAGACAGACAGACATAGATTGAGAAAATACAAAGATTGGAGAGACAAATAAAGCTATGGAGAACTGGAGAGATAAACAGAGACCAGAAGATTCAGGGACCAGGAAAGACAGAGATAGGGAGAGACAGACGGAGGGGAGACACAGGCAGACAGACGGAAGACACAGGCAGACAGAGGGGAGACACAGGCACACAGATGGGAGACGCAGGCAGACAGTGAGTTATAGACAGACAGAGGAGAGACTGGCAAATAATGGGGATAGACAGACAGACTGAGGAGAGACACAGGCAGACAGTTGGGGAAAAGCAGAAGAGACACAAAGACAGGGAGGAAAGATGACAGACTGAGTGAGGTAGAATGTCAATAACAATTTGTTATATCATTATGGGAGAACAGCATATTTTGTCTTTAATATGAGATTGCTAATATGCAATGTAATAAATGGAACCATATGATACAGCTGTTTTGTCCTTAAGTAACATATCAGTGATACCAAATGGTGAAGGAATCAGCAACATTGGTACCATTCTATGGTCAGCCCCATTGTCTGCATTTTCTTTATATTGTACTGTTGAACACATAAATAATGACTGTAAAGTATATAACGGTAAATTTTATTTAACAACAAATATAGCAGGCTTTATAAATTTGTTCCACTCACAAATATCACATATAAAATCTAATAGTAAACTATAAGAAATCATAAATATAAAAGCTTTATAGTTGGCAAGAATGACCCTTGTCATCCCTTCCTTAGCACCATAGCATTGCTGTCTCATTGTCTCGGAAGTGCTCATTTTTGTTTAGAGGGAGGACAACTCTGATCAGAACTACATCAAGTAAAGAATACCACATTTCAATGTTTCAATCACTGTTCCGTCTATTTCCTGGTATATTTAGTAGCTGTAGCTAAAGAAAGTCCTACAAACTGCTACACTGTACACATTCAAATCGAATAGGCGAACAATTATCACAAAAAGTAAAAACATGATTCTGTCTGACTGCATCTATATTCATAATCTCTGCAACGGATGGAAAAAGATAATAACCGCCATCTTGATTACCGATAACTTCTTTCACTCAACCAGATTTGAAGAGCAGAATGGCGACCTGTCCAAGGTAGAAGTAAATGAAATGCTTGGTTTCGTGTGTTACATAGCTCCCGAAGTTGCGTCCAACAATGCAGTGCCAGGTTGGGTTGAACTTTTTGTCAAACTCTTTCTTGATATAAGCGGCGATGTCTTTTTCAATGTTGTACTTCTCTAGGGCCTGTGTAGCTATATCGACCGATTCCTGCTGCATGTCTTCTGGCATGTCAGCATTCTTGATAACAGCTTTTCTATCAACCATGATTCCTAAACAAAAATGGAGACGAAACATGACATTAATAATATTTCATCCAATTTTCAATATATCCCAACTCAGCATAATTTGAATTATTGATACAAAAAAAACCTAAAGAATTTTGACGAGTTCTGTACGAGTGATTTTATTCTGGCTTCCACGAACTTTAAGAAGGAATTTGCCTCTTTCACTTAGTGAAATTATACATCATGATAAATTGACTTGATGAAAACTGGAAAGTGATTTTTTAACATTTTGATTTTGGTCCATTATTTTGTGTTAATTTTAATCTATCACTGTGAATTCCGCGAAAACAAAGAAAGCTGAACCCCTTGTCCGTCACGGAAGAAATGACCAACTCAATGGAGTTTAATTTATTAAAGATGTACAGTGAATATCAGATCAATTTTGTTCCTGGAAAATGTCAGCAGAAATGTCGTTTCATATGACATGGTGAGTCACTACAGATTCAATGATATATTCATTTGTAGAAATACAAGTGAAACTCGGCCTTACCACAAATTCAGATATAAGCGAATGTAAAATCTATGTCTGTAACATAACATTATGTATTTCTAAATTGCTCGTCGTAAATATTGCATAACTTATGGTCGTTCCCAACACCACAGTGCCAAACGCATACACACAAATAGTAGTAATTCTACAATTACGCAATGCACGTTGTCCTATACGAATTAAGATATCAGTGATATACAAGGAAATAGAAGGTTAAATTTAGATCGCACATCCTGTTGAATCATTACAACGGGCGCTAGGTCGTACAAAGCCTGGTAAGCTTTACGACTCGTTACTGCATATTCTGTTCCAACTTAGAATCTCAATCACTTTCAAACCAATTATTTTTCACTTATTTCTTCTAGTCTCTAATATACTGTTTTTATTTCTGGTCTTTCGTTTCTAGTTTTAGATATATTACGTTATTGTGATTTCCTGTAAAGCTTAAATGAGTTTGAAAACATGGGCCCACAGCAGACGTAAGGGCCCGACACGGAAGGCAAGCTATGATATTTTGTATATATGGGAAGAAGGTTATATATGTACAGTATAACAAAGTATCTAGAAAACAAACAAAAAACCGAGGGTTTGTGCCCGAAAAAAACCCTGAAATTAGTGGCATTTATGGTACTACAGAGATATTCAATATATTTCTTCATGACACATGTGCACGATCATAAATACTTAACGATGTACATGTAATCTCTATGCACTTTGTGTCCGAGACACAGCTTTACATATTTAACATTGATTGTAGCTGTTCTGCGTGTAGATACATCAAATGATAATAATTTCGACGCTTTCAGAAAAGTTATAAAAGTTAAATGTATCAAATAAAGTTACTTAAAGTGAGAGAAAGAAACAATTTTTACCTTTTTTCGCTGATTTTCCACAATGCTGTATGATGAAAGGGCAAAAAGTGATGGCAACATTTGCCACAAGCATCCATGGACGCACTTTCAATTTCATTCATTGGCTAGACACATTTCTACCATTTGACGAAATGAACGAGATTCCTTAGAGTCATATATCGAACCACAATTCACTGGGTTTTAGCAGACGGCGCCGTATATTTCACGGGAAAACAGCCGTTCAACAAACGGCGGCTCATGTTCTTTCACGCGGATGAGGTAAAATTGATGAAAGCTTTAACAGGCCAGCTTATCGACAGCACATAGACTAGCATCGTTGCTATGACAATCTGACTTGAATAGTTAGAAATTTTCCATTGCGAAGCTTTTATCATCTGTTCACACATCCATCATTTGACGACTGCCTGCTGAAACACATTACGATCTTATTGGCATTAAGTGTGATCATCGATTACACCTGCACACATTCTTACGTGTGTGTTTTAAGACCTCTAGTGATTCAAAAAGATCATCTAATATTTTCAATATATTATATATTGTACAAAGTCTTCGCTAATGTTAACTTATATTACGATTATATATTAATCACAACAACAGTCATCGCCTGTTAGGCTAGTGTCACAAGTGAGACTCCCAAAACTCCAATCTGAACGTTTATTATTGACGCCGTGCTGTGGTGTTTGATGCCGTTGTATTATACATTGTTCCCATTTGAGAACGTGACATTACTTACCTTGAATGACCAAAATTTACTTGGCGGGTGTCATCAATGAAACGGAAGACGCTTACTCTTCCAGAGCAACCGGTCTTATTCTCCTTGTACTTTTTCAGGAGCCCCCGTGTACATTTGTCTTTTGTCCAGATTATATTTTTTTGTTGACATGTCGGTACTTTCTTAATTTTTTCCCCCCAAAAAATATACTCACTAACCCCACCCCAACCCTTCCTGTTCCAACTCAATGTTTTGTTTTTAAGTTTCCGTTTGTGTTAGCCACATACACGCCTCCTTTAGTCTGGCTGCTTTTCGCGCATGAGCAAACGTTTAGACATAAACTTTAACAACATCATTTAGCTCACCCTCTTACCATTCACTTATGTGTCATTTGTACAAAGGGTATTGTGTCATCAACAGGGACGCATTAATAACTAATACAGAAGTCCTCACGTAAGAAGGCTTTTATTTAGCACAGACATATACACTTGTACTCTGTTGACTTTCAGATGAATAGTATTACGCTGAAAGTCCGTTTTCTTGTACCTTGGAGTTACAGAGCAAGTTTTCTGTATTTCTATCCCCAATCCTAACTTGCACAGGGCCGGCGGAACGAGTGGGGGAGTGAGGGCTAGGGGGGGGGGGGGGGGGGGGGGGGGGGGGGGGGGGGGGCTTTAGCCTAGCCACTACCACCACCCCCAATAATTTTGTCAACATAAAAATAAAAATTTCAAATTGTGCACATGATATTTAATATTCAATGAATATAGTATATATATTCATTTCTTTGAATCATATCGTTGAAATATTTCACTCTTCATAATATGAAAAGTTTAACTTGATCTTATCGAACAAAGAAACTATGCGAAATCAGTCATCTGATGTGAAGTTTCCAAATACCCTCTCGCGGTTTTCATTGTTTACAAATTCATTTGCAACATCAACGGAATTAATAGATGCAGTCGCCTCTTTGTGGACATGAACCCAGCAGGCATTGTACGTCAAATTTACGTCATATTTTCGTCAAATGATGGTCAGGACGTCACTGACGAGTATTTGACAAAGATCTGACGTAAATACCCTGACGTCAAATTGATGTCAGAAGTAAAACGTCAGATGTACGTCAAGTGGCCAGAAAACCTGACGAAAATAAAATGTTCACAAAATGTTGATTTTGATTTCAGAAACGATCTCGGGTAAGCGTACTGTTACAGAAAATACTGCTTGTCCCACCTCCCGCCCCTTCAGTTCTAGTTTTGTCATGATTGAAACAACATTCATGTGATATGATACTCTTTATCCTTCATTAAGCAGTTCTTTCTACAGCTTCATAATTTTAACCAAGCTGTATAAATGGAAAAAAATATCTTGGTATATATTGTGGTTGATGTCAATCTGATTAAAATCCAGATCCCAAAATACATCACCAAATGCCGGTGGGTTTTTTTTTCTCTCCCTTTAATGGCACATCGAAATTTCGAAAAATAAAATCATCACAAATACATCTACACGATAAGAAATTGTTCTGTGTCAACAAAAAGCTTTTGTTGGCTATTTGATGCTTTAATTTAAAAATTCAACTACTTTTAGTAAAATATGGAACGATATGAATATCATCACCGGAGTAGTTCGTTCATACTTCCTGTCATTTGAAAATTCTAGCGGGCGCTGAGTGTTACGGCGGGAAACGAGGTCACATCGGTTTTTGAATTTTTTTTACATTTACGTTTGGATTTTTGTCTACAGCTGGTTTATTTTGCTTCATTCTCGGAAAAGGTGAGTTGGTTTATCGCTCAATGTCTGAATTTGCACCGTTATAATTTTACTTTACAGATTACACGAGGTTACACAACTCGTGGCCACCGGATATGGTATTTCTTTCACTCGAGATAGGCTAGTTATGTTTCAAAAGTTATAATAGAAACTCGCTAAAGCTTGTATCTTTTGTAACTTAAAAAAAAATAACCAACTCGAGTGAAAGAAATGCAATAACCAGCAGTATTTTCTCTACTTCTAGCCATACAGAATACACAAAGAGATACAGCACTTTTTTGCTAAAATTTTCATATAACGTATCTATAAATCATTTTCACAAGTTGAATTGTTTTGGGATTTTTTAACCAGGTTTACTGTGCATACATCAATATTTTGACAAAATTGGCTGATATTTGAGAGAAAAATAGTTAATGTACAAATGTAGGTATGTGTGATATGGATATTCTACCTAAGGGTGTATAAGTTGGGGTCTTAACGGAGGCTTCAAAGGTTATAACCCAAATGGCTCCTGTATGTGTGGTGCAAATTTTGAAGATGCTATACACTTTTTCTTCCAGTGTCCTCTTTACTCACATATTAGACATCATGTTAATTCAGTATATGATTTATTAGGAAATGTTAACCTTATTGCTTTGCTTTATGGTATCATTGGAATGTCGGATGAATTTAGTAGTTTTATACTTTATCATACTAGTTCTTATTAAAAAAAAACTAAAAGATTCTCAATTTACAAGTAATAATATATACATACAAATCCTATAGTTATAATATTTAGTATACTTAAGTAGTTGTAGATGTAGTGTGGGAGTGAGTATGTGAGTGGTTTATTTTCTTTTCTTTATTCTCTCTTTATTATTATAAACTGAAAAATACCATCCTATTATAAAAAAAAAAATGAATATATTAATTAATTTAAAATATACCGGTATCATTTGGGAAAAGACTCAATCCCATTGTTAATACTAAGTTTAGACTATTTATTTATAATATGTTATATAATTTGTTATGTATACTATTTATTAACAATAAAATATTTTGAAATTGAAAAAAAAAGTTATAACCCAAACTTCTTCACCTTGGGTAGAATATTCATATCCTACATTCTTCTTTAAATCTTTAAAGGAATAAATTTTCTTCCCCATTGCAATATTTTTTAACATTAAATGCAATACTAGAATAAAATAAAGAACAACAAATGTTACATTAGTATTAAGATCTATTGCATTGATCCTTTCAGAAAGCACACAAAGGTGTACAGACTGCAGAGACGCTGACCTGGAAGCAGTGATCGGGTACACATTAAAACATGTGCCCGACAGGAAAAGTGGAGAAGGAGGAAGACACCAGTAAATAATGTTATCAACATTTATTTACATGAATCTCTGTACCAACAATCAATATTTAATATTGCAAACCTATTTTCAGGCATAAAGTTTCATGGGAAAACTTCCTCTTTTATTATCTCTTATTTGTATTTAATAATTTGAAGTCCTTCTTGTAACATATTGTGACATTCATGTATTGGGAAAAACATTGTCAACTTTTCATGGGAAATATGGTATACAAATCTTAATTTTAAGGGTTATTGGTATTATAATAAAATATACATTAATTTTGTTAGGGGCTCACTCTAACAGAGAATTAATATGAACATTTTATGTTTCAAACATTTTGTAATTTGTGCATTTGGAATGTTTCATGGTTGCTTTTTGTGTATGTATTTATAAATTAGGTTTTATTGTAAAATCTTGAAAAGAAAATGAATATTTTGTTTCTATTGTGCATGTGTTAAGATAATGACTTTGATAGAAAATTTACACATGAGAGTTCATATATACAGAAGCTTGTTTTTATTGTCTTTAAGACTAGTTTTGTTATATTTAAACAATGAAGATCATGTCATGAATAATTTCTTTTGTCGCTCTTGTCATTTTTGTAAATTTGTTGATTATTGTCATGATACATATATAATTTTTTTGCATTTATGCTATAAATAAAATTTGTAAGAGGAACTATATTTTGATTTATTTCATTAATATTACTTTTTAATTCTTCAAAGCATCCGCAACGTAACGCATCTGAAGTCAGATTCTGACTAATAAATGACGAAAATCTGACGTAAAATACTGACGTAATATAGATATCAGACATTTACGTCAATATTACTTTCATTTCTGACCATTATTTGACGTAATCCTGACGTCAGGATTAAGTCCAAATCCGACGTAAATTTGACGTAAAATGCCTGCTGGGAAGTAGCATGCAGTTGTTCAGACGTTCTTGTGTCATTGTTGATCACAGATAGGCTTTGATTCTGCGCAATGCTGATGCTGACCGTTCACTCACAGCATTGGTTGCTGGTATCAAAAGTAACAATTTCAGAAGTTTTACAACTTCGCAATCTCTCGTTGACTACCTGTTATTTTGCGATTACATTTTCATTGTGGTATAAACAGCAGACGAAATCAAAATACGGTCCTGTAACTCCAGCAAAATTAGGTAAGCTCCTTATTTTCAAAACACAGCAGAAAATTTCTTTCAAATACAAATTATACCAATACAACATAAGAAATTTTAATGACCGACACAATATTTTTAGCATGACTTAAAAACATTTCAAGACAAATGTATATATTATCATTCCTAGTAATGATTTGCAATTTACATTTCTTATTGTCATCATCAAAATTTGAGGAATTTTGCAAAAAAAAAAAAACATGGTTGAAAACAATTTTTTATGTATATTTTAGCTTTTAAATTTGCAACCAAACAATGCTAAAATCCACCAGCTTATGGGGGCTTCGCCCCCTGGCCCCCCACCAGGGCTTTGCCATGGCCCCACTGGGGGCCTTAAGGCGGCCCCAGACCCCCTGCCTTAATTATGTATGTCAGCCCTCTAATATCAAATTGCTTCCGCCGGCCCTGTTGCAGGCATGGTTTATTGTCGTGTCAAGATCATTGTTAAGAAATATTGCAACTGGTAATTTATGTAAAGAAGAGGAAATACGTTTTAGCACTCATATGCCGAGCACCATTTTATGATAGTGTGTCCAAGTGTTGGGGAAAAAAACTGTAATATTTAGACACAAACCAACTTTACTCGTCTCGACGCAAATATCAATTGTTTTGTATCTTTCCTCGGCTGTATCTCTAACAAACCAACTGTCGTAAACAAACCAACTGTTGTAAACGAACTACCAGTTGTAAAACAAACCAACTGTCGTAAACAAACCAACTGTTGTAAACGAACTACCAGTTGTAAAACAAACCAACTGTCGTAAACGAACCAACTGTCGTAAACAAACCAACTGTTGTAAACGAACCACCAGTTGTAAAACAAACCAACTGTAGTAAACAAACCAACTCTACTAAAACATACCAACTGTTGTAAAACAAACCAACTGTCGTAAAACAAACCAACTGTTGTAAACAAACCAACTCTACTAAAACATACCAACTATTGTAAAACAAACCAACTGTCGTAAAACAAACCAACTGTTGTAAAACGAACCAACTGTCGTAAACAAACCAACTGTCGTAAAAAACCAACCGTTATAAAACAAACCAACTATCGTAATCGAACAAACTGTTGTAAAAAATAACCAACTGTTGTAAACAAACCAACTGTCGTAAACAAACCAACTGTCGTAAACGAACCACCTGTTATAAACAAGCCAACTGTTGTAAACAAGCCAACTGTCGTAAACAAACCAATGTTCGTAAACAAACCACCTGTTATAAACAAACCAACTGTCGTAAAACAAATCAACTGTTGTAAACGAACCACCAGTTGTAAAACAAACCAACTGTCGTAAACGAACCAACTGTTGTAAAACAAATCAACTGTCGTAAACAGTTGCAACTGTTGTAAACAAACCAACTGTTGTAAAACAAACTAACTGTCGTAAAAACCAACTGTTATCAAACAAACCAACTGTTATAAAACAAACCAACTGTCGTAAAACAAACCAGCTGTCGTAAATGAACCAACTGTCGTAAACGACCCAACTGTTGTAAAACAAACCAACTGTCGTAAACAAACCAACTATTGTAAACAAACCAACTGTCGTAAACATACCAACTGTTGTAAAACAAACCAACTGTCGTAAAACAAACCAACTGTCGTAAACGAACCAACTGTCGTAAACAAACTAACTGTTATAATCAAACTAACTGTTGTAAACAAACCAACTGTTGTAAACAAACCAACTCTAGTAAAACATACCAACTGTTGTAAAACAAATCAACTGTCGTAAAACAAACCAACTGTCGTAAACGAGCCAACTGTTGTAAAACGAACCAACTGTTGTAAAACAAACCAACTGTCGTAAACGAACCACAAGTTGTAAAACAAATCAACTGTTGTAAACAAACCAACTGTCGTAAAACAAACCAGCTGTCGTAAACAAACCACCTGTTATAATCAAACTAACTGTCGTAAAACAAACCAGCTGTCGTAAACGAACCAACTATTGTAAACAAACCAACTGTCGTAAACATACCAACTGTTGTAAAAAAACACCTGTTATAAACAAACCAACTGTTGTAAACAAACCAACTGTCGTAAAACAAATCAACTATTGTAAAACAAACCAACTGTCGTAAAACAAACCAACTGTCGTAAAACAAATCAACTGTTGTAAAACAAACCAACTGTTGTAAAACAAACCAACTGTCGTAAAACAAATCAACTGTTGTAAAACAAACCAACTGTTGTAAACAAACCAACTGTTGTAAAACAAACCACCTGTTATAAATAAACCAACTGTTGCAAACAAACCAATGTTCGTAAAACAAACAAACTGTTGTAAAACAAATCAACTGTTGTAAACAAACCAACTGTTGTAAAACAAACCAATTGTTGTAAACAAACCAACTGTTGTAAAACAAACCAACTGTCGTAAAACAAACCAACTGTCGTAAAACAAATCAACTGTTGTAAAACAAACCAACTGTTGTAAAACAAACCAACTGTCGTAAAACAAATCAACTGTTGTAAAACAAACCAACTGTTGTAAACAAACCAACTGTTGTAAAACAAACCACCTGTTATAAATAAACCAACTGTTGCAAACAAACCAACTGTCGTAAAACAAATCAACTGTTGTAAAACAAATCAACTGTTGTAAAACAAACCAACTGTTGTAAACAAACCAACTGTCGTAAAACAAACCAACTGTCGTAAAACAAATCAACTGTTGTAAAACAAACCAACTGTTGTAAACAAACCAACTGTTGTAAAACAAACCACCTGTTATAAATAAACCAACTGTTGCAAACAAACCAATGTTCGTAAAACAAACAAACTGTTGTAAAACAAATCAACTGTTGTAAACAAACCAACTGTTGTAAAACAAACCAATTGTTGTAAACAAACCAACTGTTGTAAAACAAACCAACTGTCGTAAAACAAACCAACTGTCGTAAAACAAATCAACTGTTGTAAAACAAACCAACTGTTGTAAAACAAACCAATGTTCGTAAAACAAACAAACTGTTGTAAAACAAATCAACTGTTGTAAACATACCAACTGTTGTAAAACAAACCAACTGTTGTAAAACAAACCAACTGTTGTAAAACAAACCACCTGTTATAAACAAACCAACTGTTGCAAACAAACCAATGTTCGTAAAACAAACAAACTGTTGTAAAACAAATCAACTGTTGTAAAACAAACCAACTGTTGTAAACAAACCAACTGTTGTAAAACAAACCACCTGTTATAAACAAACCAACTGTTGCAAACAAACCAATGTTCGTAAAACAAACAAACTGTTGTAAAACAAATCAACTGTTGTAAAACAAACCAACTGTTGTAAACATACCAACTGTTGTAAAACAAACCACCTGTTATAAATAAACCAACTGTTGCAAACAAACCAATGTTCGTAAAACAAACAAACTGTTGTAAACGAAACGATAAGAAATTATATTTCAGTTTATGTTATCAGGTCAGAGAGTACGCACCCTCCACTCATCTCACAACACACTCTCCGACACGTATAGATATTTTAAGACTAAATGATCCCACACAATAATATGTCTCCAGCTGACTTTCACGATATCTGACCATCTCTGGTCCCATATAATTATCCCCAAACCGCTGTGTTCCTATTGCCTCGAATGTTTTTCTTACTCTTCCCAGACCACACAATAATTAACTACGTTGCATAAAAACCATCCAAAATCCATATGTTATAAATATGTCCTCTCATAATGTTAACAAAAACAGGTTCTTTTGATTGAGCTACCTACAAATGATATTACCAGTTATGACAGTACTGTAATAAGAACACCTTACTCAGATATAATGGTTCTTTTATCTTCGTTATTTCATGTCGTTCGCGTGAAATCAAAATTTCTCGACATGTCAGACAGGATAATTTGTCAACACTATTCTAAATCATTTGTAATGGAAACCAATTGATTAAAATCCTGTTTATCGCATCATTTATTTTGGTAAGTCATCTCAGCTCCATATGCACGTTCACTTTCCGATATGCTATCTTTCATTAACTGGAATGAAAATAGTTCAACATCCTAAAGAGATTGACTCTATGTACTGCTATTTTCAATACACTAGTTAGATTTGTACGACAACTCCGCAGCTAACAGGAAAATGAGATTGATGATATAATGAGTGCCATCTAGTACGTGATCATTACAACGTCATTGTATTGGGCATAGAAAAGTCGACGGTTCCCCATCGAAATAACAGTGTCATTTAAGAGACTGAACTACCGATATTGAATAATTCATTTTAGTTCGAATCAAGTTAAATTTGGAATACTGGGGTAAAATTATGGGAAATATCAATACAGCCATTGAACAGTCTTCTTTGCGGCATTTATGGTGGACATAATATCACTGTGCTACTACGCAGTACGTTTGCCTGCCAAACTCTGTCATTTAGTACAGCCATAACCACCCCAACCCCCTTGCTTCCTCGATATATTCAGAACTTCCGATCATTATCGCTCTCTGCATACCCCGAAAACATCAATGCAAAAAATTAAATGGGCTATGTACGACACCTTGTGGAGAAAACGTGAAGGCTAGTTTGATCCTTTGATGTACATCTAACGAATCTGTAGGTCGCGTAACGGTATAAGGTAATTTTACTATTATATGTCCCTGAGATGCAGAGAGCAAACGTGATCACCCCTTGATACTAGAAACCACAGGGAGAATGGTTTGTGAAGATGTTCTTGTTTCTTCTATCAATGTCAAAATAAAAGACAAGAAATTGTACAAAATGTAAGAAGAAATATATTATATTGTCAACAATTTATGTAAATAAACATATATAAAATACAATAAAAAATGTAAGTTACCATATCTTATCATAAAACATGGTTGTATTTGGTTTTCACCGGACAATCAGTCAATGCTTCGATTATTTGTCTTGGCGTCTTTTGTTAGAGTAGTACGGATACCCGAGAATGAATTTGGCGCGTTCTATTTGTCAACGTCAATGATGATAGGTATATAAAGTTTGAAAACCAATTACTTCAGGTTCGGAGACACCATTTTGTCCATCTATTGCAAACTGGATGCGGTTGTCAGCAGAAGAGATTGTTTCGCCATAGATACTACATGATAATTTATCCGGATTTGAAGAGCAGAATGGCGACCTGTCCAAGGTAGAAGTAAATGAAATGCTTGGTTTCGTGTGTTACATAGCTCCCGAAGTTACGTCCAACAATGCAGTGCCATGTTGGGTTGTACTTTTTGTCAAACTCTTTCTTGATGAAGGCAGCAATGTCCTTCTCGATGTTGTACTTTTCTAGAGCTTGTGTTGCGCAGTCAACAGAATCTTGCTGCATGTCTTCAGACATGTCGGCATTCTTGATGACGGCTTTCCTATCACTCATGATTTCTGAAACAACAGAGAGTGAGACCCGTTAGAAATGAGTATATGATATACACGCACAGCCGAAGATTCAATACTTAACAGGACTCATAAACGTTTCTTTACAAAGCTGTGGACTATTTTTCAACAAAGGCGGAAACCATGAATTTGACCTTGCATTAATCTGAAGCTCTGTATTATGGCCATGTTGTTAAAGAATCAATTGAATAATCTATACATCCGAAACTTGTATGAACATGTTTTGTATACAAGATATCCTAATTGTCACATTTTCTTAATAAGAACATAAGAAGAGTATCGTACATTTCTGTATCATAACGATATGCTCATTTATCAGACACTTGAATAGGATTAATGGGATACATGGTAAAAGTATACTATGTTTTCTTATTGTTAGTGCAGTCTTGATGCATGTCTTCAGTCATATTGGCATTTCTTGAAAAATTCGGTACCCCTGGCAACGGTACCCATCGTCATAATAAGCTTTTACATGGATCTAGAATACTATCTCACAGAGATTAATGGTCGTGATATCAAAATGAGGCAAACATCAATAACTTGCCTGTCAAAATTTCCTGAATACACAACTAGATTCCTAGATTCAAATATATCATGCACAATATCAAAAACAGAATTCCCGTATTGTCCCAGCTCCGCGGCGCGTTTGTATACTACAGTGTCCCCGGCACACAAGTATCATGAATTAGGCATAACGTGTGGCCCCTACTACTATCATGAACATGACCGAGCTGAATAAGAAAACGAGAAGTTAGTTGATCATCAGGCATGAAAACTAATTTAAAGAGTAATATATTCGTATTTACCTGTTGTTGTGTTCTTCTAGGCGGTCGACTAGTTTGGCCGGTGTTTGGTTTTAGAATAATATTCAGGATAACGGTAGCAACAGACATCTATGGACGCTGTATGCAGAGTTTCCATTGGTTAGATAAAATTTTGTATCGCTATTTGATTGGTAGTATTTCGGGTATATATCCAAAGTCGTATATCGACCCACAAGCCTCCACTCACTCGATAGCAGACGACGCCTTTTCAAACAGTCCGGACATCGAACTGTAATTTTAGTAATACTAAAAATCCAACAGTTTGTATATATATATGGTATTTTCACAAACTCGATATTTAGTTTAGTTTAAACAATATTTTATTCAATGTTTAACATTTAGATATACATATAATTCAAATCTTAACTAAGAGGATTTGGTAACAAGCTTAAAGCTTATGTAAAACCATCTCCTAAAGTGTTATACCATTCACATATCGACAGAGTGGTCCAACTAAAAAGGAATGCTGGTGGCAGCTATAAAATTACAATCCGAGTACTGATCATGTGTTTGAAATGTAGTCGCGTGCAAATTAGATATGAGTTGTTTTTAATTCCCTATATTACCTCTGAACTGAGGAGTGCAGAGAGTATAGAATATTATAACATATATAACATAACATTTGGTATAATTAAGAATAGATACATAGTAAGTACAATAATAAAGTATAAAGGTACATAATAAGATAGTTGTACATGCACATTGAGAAACCGACCTTATAATGTGGGAAGCATAATGATAAATTGGTATTAATACATTTGAGTAAGTAAAATATTGTGCAAGATATGCACTGCAATGCTAATTTTGTAGGCCTACAGCACACAGGGGTTGGGGATACCCCTATCAGCAAGGTGTTGCAGGCTCTCAATTTTTTCACAAAAAATATAAATACATTATGCCATGCACATATATCATCATTTTAAAGCCCAATTGATGCATGCATTGGGTATAGTCATATTTGCAATTTGTAAGAATATAAGTGTAGTACACTATACAACATCATTATGCAATATAATGATAAGTTTGTAGGCTCACAGCACACAGGGGTTGGGGATAGCCCTACCAGCAAGGTGTTGCAGGCCCACAATTTTCACAAAAGATGTAAATACATTATGCCATGCACATATATCATAATTTAAAGCCTAGTTGACGCATACATTGGTTATAGTAATATTTGCCATTTGTAAGAATGTAAATATGGTACAATATGGCGACATAGCAATCATGAAAAATAATAGGTACAGTATTTGTAGTGAAGGTAAATCATTATAAGTATATAATATGTCCATACTAAGGGCAAGTATATTATATTAACTAGGGACTAAATTTCATATTACTGATACATGTAAGTTCTTTGCGGATACCGTTAAAGTACGTATATGTTACGTTGGTAAATAATGCGTGAATGGATATCTACATTCAACTAAAGACAAATATAGTATTTCTACGCAGTTTAGAGCGAGTATGGGTAAGTAATTTATGATTACATTGGTAAGAGGTACAAGATTTGCAATGAAAGTACATCGTGACCAAGTGATTGAGAACGAGATTGTTGTTAGAGTAAGCACAATCAAGTTATTTTTACAAATGGAAATGGATACGATCATGCAAATCGTTCACTTTTCATTATATATTCTTGAACAGCTGATACGATTTCTTCGTTTTGCTGTATAGTTAAATCGGGATTTCCACAGAGTAGACATTCAGTATTTAAATCATAATTGAGTGCCCAAATGTATTGTTCTCTTATGTTTGTGTATTTTTCACAAGCAAATAAATAATGAAAGTTGTCTTCAATATAACCGCATGTACAAAAAGGATCGTCGCTAATGTTTTTCTCAAAGAGGTGTGCTTTTAAGCTGCTACATAATAGTCTAAGTCTCGAATGGTATATTTGGGCTGTTCTGTTTCCATAGGATCGGTAACTAGGCGATTTACCTTTGTCTCTATAAAGATAATGTTTAAGGACAGACACAGAGGGGTTTTCTCGTATAGTGGTAGGTAGATTGTTCCACAAATGGACAGTAGAAGGAAGGAAGGAGTTTTTGTAGAAACTGGTTTTAGTTTTAATGGTAGATAAATGATTCGATTGTCTAGTTCTCATATTATGTATTTCGGAATTTCTCCGTGGAAGTATATTAGAAAGAGAAGACGGAGTATGGTTATAGACCATGTTGTGGAGCTTGATAATCTTATGTTTTTTCCTGCGTTCTGCTAATGTGTCCCAACATGTATCTTTATATAACAATTCTATACTTACCAATTTTGTTGCTCCAGTAACAATCCGTGCTGATTCCTTGTGAATAGATTCTAGTTTATTAATAAAGACAATTGGCAAAGAATCCCAAACAACATCAAGGATCGGCAAAATATATGAGAAATATAAACGTTCTAACGTGCTACGGTCAAGAACAAATTTGAGCTTCCTTAGGGCAGATAACCTTTTGGACGCCTTCAAGATAATACCGTCAACATGATTAGCCCAACTTAAATCTTAATTGATATATACACCTAGATGTTTGTGTGTTATTACTTGATTGATATTTGTGTTATCCATACTAAGTTGTGGAAGGATAGTTTTTGAAGATTTCCTACTGATTAGTAACGACTCTGTTTTATTTGCATTAAACGTAACTAGCCATTGATTACCCCAAGCATGAATATTACATAAGTCATTATTTAATACGTTGGCTGAGTTGATAGCGTTGTCTACTACGAGATAGAGGGTAGTGTCATCTGCAAATAATTTTATAATACTAGCAATGTCAGAAACTATATCATTGATAAAAATCAGAAACAATAAGGGTCCTAAAATAGAGCCCTGTGGAACCCCAGCTTTAATTGTACCATAGTTTGAAAATTCACCGTTTACCAAAACTCGCTGTTTCCTATCAGAAAGATAACTTTTTAACCACCCTAATAGCGTTCCCCTTATGCCTGCTTTGTTTAATTTATAAAGGAGACCCTTATGCCACACCCTATCAAAAGCTTTCCTTATATCTAGGAAAATAACCTGCACCTCCTTCCCACAATCTAAAGCTTTACCAATATCATTTGTAATAGTCAATAGTTGATTTATAGCAGAATCACCTCTTCTAAAACCCGACTGGTGTTCGGTGAAAAAAGAAGAGTCTGGTAGAAAATTATACACATGTTTAAAAACACACCTTTCCATAACCTTTCCTATTATACTAATAAGGGAAATCGGTCTATAATTTGAAACTACACTAGGGTCGTCTTTTTTAAATATAGGAATAACATTAGCCATTTTCCACATTTCGGGATATGATTGATTCGACAGTGATTTGTTAAAAAGACTACAAAGAGGCCCACTTATTAAGTCAGGCCCAGGTGCTTTAGACGCTTCAAGTATACTAATAGCATCAGAGACGTCCTGCTGTGTAATAGTAATATTTTCTAGTATGATAGTAATATTGTCATGATTAACTGGAAGGGGTCGATGTAAGTCGTTAAGTTCGGTCTGTTGAATAAAGTAGTCATTAAGAATAGTGGCTTTTTCTTTATCATCAATGTACTCTTGACCATTATAAATGATCATAGGTACGTCAGTAGTTTTACATGAAAAGTTAGTTAATGAGTTCAAGACTTTCCACCAATTTTTAGAAGAGTTAGGAGTGGTTTGAAGGTAAGATGATATTTTTTTGTAATAATTACTTTTCGCCTGCCGAATAGTATCAACACATGTATTTCTGACTTTTCTGAATGTTTCCCAATGAAGTGGGTTCTGTGTAGTCTTGGCTTTTGCATGAATTCTTTTTCTAGTTCTGATCAATTTACGTATATTATTGTGCATCCAAGGCGGGTCAGCTTTTCTTATTGTGATACATTTGTTTGGTATTGTCTCTGAAGCTATTTGAGTAATTGTTTTTGTAACATAATCTGCATCGAGATCTGTAGATAATGCTTCTGTATCATTCCAGGTAATGTTATTTAATTTCTCACGATAATTGTTAAAATTGCAATCTTTGTATAACCATATACGACGTTTGGTGCATTTACAGTTCGGTGGGCGTTTGAATTTCAGATACGCATATATAGGACAGTGATACCTTATATTACTTTTCAGAAAATTATCACCTACATGGGATTGTTCAACAATACCATCATTGCTAACGAGAAACACATCTAGTAAGGATCTTGAGGTTTCTGTGAAATGTGTTGGCTCATTTATTAACTGCTTTAAAGCGAATTGGTTCATAATATCTTTAATTACACTGTTATTCGTGGATAGAATATTGTCATTCAAATCACCAGTAATAAGAATGTTTGTAATACCTGTACTAAATGCAAGTTCTATAAAGTAATGGATTAAATTCCAAGTTTGGTCGTTGATGTTTGGGGGGCGGTAAAAAGTGCCAAGTAGCAGTTTATGAGATTTCAAATGTAATTCTAGCCATACACTTTCAACATTCCTGACCTCGAGATCTTTACGCCGTTTGACGATGATGTTTTTCCGAACATAGACCGCGACACCGCCACCAATTCGCGTTTGTCTGCTTTGACAAAAAGGTGGATAAAAATGGCCGTGAATGAGATCATCAGACGACTCGTTTGAGGGGTTTAGCCATGTTTCGGTAAACGCAAGCACGTCAAAAGTATTCAGTTCAGTAAACAATACATCGATTTTATGAAGGATACTTTGCACGTTATAGTGAACAACACTTATGTCTTCGTCCGCTGTAGTTGGACCTGGATTGCTTTATACATCTCCACATTGAACAAGAAGATCATATAAGACTACAAGAATGTCTAATAGTAAAATGAAAGTAAGTAAGACATACCAATTCTGACTTACTTTACGTGGATGTACCTTTTTAGGACCTCTAGTGATTACACCTATACCGTATAGGAAGATACAAGTGATCATGGGTAAGGCTTTCCATCCAAAGTTAAGTACCAGGTTTACTGCCAGTACAGTAATTGGATCTAAGCGTTTGTGTAAGGGTAATGTTAGGGATTTGTCATAGAAGGCGCCGGTAAGAGTTCGGTGGCTTATTACGTCACTCGGCATCAGGTAATACCAGATACGTAGGAGAGGTAAGTACTTTTAAACACACCGCCTTCTACGCTTGAGAGTTCAAATATAATTTTCAGATGAATAATGAAAAGTTTCACAAAAATTGTATACATGATCAGTACTCGGATGTAATGCGTTCCAATAACAAAAGCAATGAAAACAACAAAGTGTATATACATATAAAGAAACATATGGAGACATTTTGCACCATGGAGTTGAGATAAGTTAAGTATTCAATATGTACTTGTGCAGCAAAGTTGGCTAGCAAACGTTCAGAGTTATAAGATTGGTTTCGGTATGTAATATCAATATTTAATTATTAGTTAAAGTTAGTTATAGATATAATGGTTCCTATATCCTACGTCTGGGTATAATAAGTACAACAACGCTGCCAGTATTCAGCGTTCAGTAGAAACTAGGTTGCAACTCTCTAAAAAAAAGTCCACAGAGAGCTGGTACCGCGGGGCTTACATGAAACCCGGATACGTAGGGGTAGAGACACTTACGATCGGAATCAGATCGTGTACAAATACATATGGTTAATCTGAAATAGAGTCCGTCGATCCACCACCGGATTTGGGAGCCGAGTCACGATTCCTATCGACGACATGGCCGTAAGGTACGAGATCGATCTCGCGTCGAATAGAGACTCTTTCACCCGCGAGGATTTTCATGAAAATCTTGCCATCAATTGACCAGGTTTGCAATATTTTCTTGGTTTTCACTAAATTCCTTGCGTGGTAAGAGATGGAGTTTCTAATCTTGGTTAGATCCTCGTTAACCATTATGTGCTTATAACTTGGGATTTCTTTAAAGTGTTTCCTTGCCATCATGAGATTGCGTTTCGCTTCTCGACTAGATAACCTAGCAATGATCTGTCGTGGTTTATTACTCCTTCTGGGGCCAACACGGTGAGACCTTACAATGTCCTCTGGTCTGAGAACTACCCCTGGGAGTTTGGTAACCGCATCGAGGATCATTTCCGTTGTATTCTCGACACCATTGGACTCCTCGAATCCAGAGAATCTGACACATTCCCGGCGGCTGTATTGCTCGAGATCATCTAATTTATATTTAAGATCGTCATTTTCAGTTTTGAGTGCATTTATTTCAGCTTTAAGAGGCACGATTTCATTATTCACGATACCCTGTATATCATATTTCGGACGCTGAGGGCAATGCGCTGGATGTCAAGGTCAGACAGACTGCATGAGGGAGGCTGAGTGCCGGGGGTTGAAGTCATATGAGGTTGGGCAAGACCTTGAGAGAGGGGCAACATTGGCGATCCTTGGAAGCTGAGTTGCTGAGGAATATAGTTCATAGCCATGATTGGATTATGGTGTTTACAGTCCGTAGATAGATAGCTTCCGTTCAGTATAGTGTCACAATGAGATAAAGAATTATCGAGCTTATTTTTTTGGGTGATCTCGACTTTAACGACGACGTGGATTGGTGTGAGCGTTCTCTTTTACCAGTGTTAATTATAATGCTCATATTACATAGATAGTACACAAATGGTTACGTACACATTCACTAGATTACACAGTACGCGCACTTGGTGAACCAGAGCACAGGTGAGTTGTTTATCGATCTATTAATAGGCTTCCGAAATCGAACGTACAGGTATTGTGGACATAACTGAAAGTCAATGAACTGTGACCTGAGAGCCGGTATACAAAATCTTGTAGTGACTTATATTATTAAATACAGACATTTTTACCAACTTTCCTCCGTCAGGAAGCTCCCTCTGTGCTCGATATTTCATCCATTGATAAACAATTTAGAATTACGATCGTTACTAACTTAGATAGAAATTGAGAGATATTCCTCAAGTGGCAGCTGTTCCTGCAAAACTGTACATTGTTTTCTAAAGGACAGTGGCAATATTTATACGTACCAAACGAGAAAATGTCTAACAGTATATACACGAGAGAGAACAAGGCGGAACCACATAAAATTACTTGAAGTTGCCCCCCACCCCACCACACCCTCCACCCCACCACACCCTCCACCCCCTACCCCTCAATCTCCATCAAGTCAGTTAATTCTTCAGATAATTTCCTATACTGCCCAGAAATGTTTATAGATTCTTGTGATACAGATGTTTCGCTACGTCTAATGATAGTGAAATAACGGGTAAAAACTACGGTGATATTATCATCAGCCTGGCATACCTTTTTACGTTTTAACCAATAAGAACGTTGCTTTCTACTTATTGCAATGAAACATTACCGATTTAACTGTTCGGAAGCAAATGTGTGAACGTGTTTTACGAAATTTTTGCTGTGTATACTTCAGGCTTTCTTCTTGTTTGATAACACTTATCTTTATAACAGAGAACAACGCAAAACATTAGAATTAGAATACTTGTATGTAAAAAGCTACATGTAATCCAAAATGATGCTGTCTGGCTGTTGTAACTCATAGATATCCGATGTCAAAGAATAAGCTAATTTTTGGACAAAGATCTACAAGATAATTTATATTGGGCCATATTTTTCTTTACAGATTACTCTTGAAAGATACAATTTAGTCAGCCAAATCCAGTATAATTGATCAATTGAAAACTTGAAGACGACGTCCGAAGTTTTAATCAAGGAGAGATCCTGTTATAGACTTTACCTAGAATGCATAAAATAGAAACTTCTGGTTAACCATCAACCACTGCCCCCTTTCCCACCCCTTCATGAAAAATATGTATCATTGTCCTCTACATTTATCTAATATTTTTTTTATTCTACAAACGGACGCACCTGTGACCAAGCACCATGCAACATATACCATCATCTTTAAATTGAATATGTACGTTTTTTTGATAACCAATACAAATTTCGTCACCTCCAAAACCTTACTTACATCAAACAAAGCAAATAAACACACATAGAATACACATCAGGTGCAATTGTGCCTGCATATGGTTAGTGACAATAAGCATTTGGGGAAATGCATGACTATTCCGGTTATATCAAAATAAGATCGATTTTCTAAGTACTCTAGATACTCAATAATGTACGATATCTAATTTGCAGATATGCTATATAGATCTAGCTAGATCGATTTACAAATGTCCTGGTTGCATCACAAAACGACAAATATGGCGACTTATTGGATTCAGCCATTACATTTCCCTGTCTATTTGTTGTAAGTATACATATACATTAGCATATTTTGTCTATATAAATCAAATAGAAGAAACCGGTATATTTCAAGTTGTTACAACTGTTTAAATCGAACATCGTTCAGTTAACGATTTTGCCACCAAGATATCGGCAACTGACTAACACCCAACTCATGGTCTGGAGAGATGCAGGTTGATGGACATTATGGTCGTTATAATAATCTTATTGAGAAATACCGTTTCTTTGTGTAACGTAGACTGGCCTCAGTCTCTAGAATATTTAATTATGAGCAAATTGAATCTCGTAATTCTGATTTCATGGAGATGTATGGTTCCAGACCTAATTTTCACAGGAAAGGGAGATTAGCAAATAAAAATGTAGCTATTTCTTAACGAAACTTTGGGGATTGTAGCCAATCTTAAAAAATAAGAAATCGAGCGTGTTTGATGCTCGTTAATACTGTCTGGCTGTTCCATTGTTGTTTAACCTTGCTTTCATTCGAGAACGTGATATTACGTGTTTGGTGTAAGATTTAAATGGAGAAAGTTGATAAAGCAACAGCCTCTTTCCGTTACGGAACAAGTAGTCTTGTCATCAATGTGTCATTTGCAGGAGTCTGCGTGTAAGTTTTCGTTCGTTCAGTATTTGTCCATAGCTTCATCTATTTTGCATTTGAATTAAGATTTAGATGACAAAATCGGAATTTTCGTTTTCAAAATCACTCCATATATTAAAGCGGTCTAATTGTGAATGGGCTAGGGGTATCTCCGTCAGTGAATGTGGGCTTGTCCGTAATCCTTTTTAAAAGTAAAATGAACATTATAGATGGATGCATTACATATATTAAGTGTTCAAGTTCTCATTTCATATGAGAGTTAATGCAATTAATTTTTGCATTTGAGCGGTCATTCATCAATTCTTCGATAAGATTCTACCCATATAACATAAGAAATGATAACATACCAATGTCCTTTTCATTACATAACACACAATAATATGTTTCCAGCTGACTTTCAAGATATCTAACCGTCTCTGGTTCCATATAATTATCCCCAAACCACTGTGTTCCTATTGCCTCGAATGTTTTTCTTACTCTTCCCAGACCACACAATAATTAACTACGTTGCATAAAAACCATCCAAAATCCATGTTTTATAAATATATCCTCTCATAATGTTAACAACAACAGGTTCTTTTGATTGAGCTATCTACAAATGATATTACCAGTTATGACAGTACTGTAATAAGAACACCTTACTCAGATATAATGGTTCTTTTATCTTCGTTATTTCATGTCGTTCGCGTGAAATCAAAATTTCTCGACATGTCAGACAGGATAATTTGTCAACACTATTCTAAGAATGACTGCATTTTGATAATAACAAAATATGTTTCATATCACTATATATATCTTGTACAATCACTAATTTTCGGGCATTTATATGAAATCTTATCCATGCCGTATCATATCAAGAGTCCTGTGGCTTATAGTTTAGGATTTTGCATTTGAGTCCATGTTGTGCAAAAAATAAACGTAAGTCATAAAAATATATTTATTAGAATTAAGCTAGTGTCTGACGACCTTATTTTGGAACAAATGTGATGAGTTTCTTAAATCATTTGTAATGGAAACCAATTGATTAAAATCCTGTTTATCGCATCATTTATTTTGGTAAGTCATCTCAGCTCCATATGCACGTTCACTTTCCGATATGCTATCTTTCATTAACTGGAATGAAAATAGTTCAACATCCTAAAGAGATTGACTCTATGTACTGCTATTTTCAATACACTAGTTAGATTTGTACGACAACTCCGCAGCTAACAGGAAAATGAGATTTATGATATAATGAGTGCCATCTAGTACGTGATCATTACAACGTCATTGTATTGGGCATAGAAAAGTCGACGGTTCCCCATCGAAATAACAGTGTCATTTAAGAGACTGAACTACCGATATTGAATAATTCATTTTAGTTCGAATCAAGTTAAATTTGGAATACTGGGGTAAAATTATGGGAAATATCAATACAGCCATTGAACAGTCTTCTTTGCGGCATTTATGGTGGACATAATATCACTGTGCTACTACGCAGTACGTTTGCCTGCCAAACTCTGTCATTTAGTACAGCCATAACCACCCCAACCCCCTTGCTTCCTCGATATATTCAGAACTTCCGATCATTATCGCTCTCTGCATACCCCGAAAACATCAATGCAAAAAATTAAATGGGCTATGTACGACACCTTGTGGAGAAAACGTGAAGGCTAGTTTGATCCTTTGATGTACATCTAACGAATCTGTAGGTCGCGTAACGGTATAAGGTAATTTTACTATTATATGTCCCTGAGATGCAGAGAGCAAACGTGATCACCCCTTGATACTAGAAACCACAGGGAGAATGGTTTGTGAAGATGTTCTTGTTTCTTCTATCAATGTCAAAATAAAAGACAAGAAATTGTACAAAATGTAAGAAGAAATATATTATATTGTCAACAATTTATGTAAATAAACATATATAAAATACAATAAAAAATGTAAGTTACCATATCTTATCATAAAACATGGTTGTATTTGGTTTTCACCGGACAATCAGTCAATGCTTCGATTATTTGTCTTGGCGTCTTTTGTTAGAGTAGTACGGATACCCGAGAATGAATTTGGCGCGTTCTATTTGTCAACGTCAATGATGATAGGTATGTAAAGTTTGAAAACCAATTACTTCAGGTTCGGAGACACCATTTTGTCCATCTATTGCAAACTGGATGCGGTTGTCAGCAGAAGAGATTGTTTCGCCTTAGATGTTACATGATAATTTATCCGGATTTGAAGAGCAGAATGGCGACCTGTCCGAGGTAGAAGTAAATGAAATGCTTGGTTTCGTGTGTTACATAGCTCCCGAAGTTGCGTCCAACAATGCAATGCCAGGTTGGGTTGTACTTTTTGTCAAACTCTTTCTTGATGTAGGCAGCAATGTCCTTCTCGATGTTGTACTTTTCTAGAGCTTGTGTTGCGCAGTCAACAGAATCTTGCTGCATGTCTTCAGGCATGTCGGCATTCTTGATGACGGCTTTCCTATCACTCATGATTTCTGAAACAACAGAGAGTGAGACCCGTTAGAAATGAGTATATGATATACACGCACAGCCGAAGATTCAATACTTAACAGGACTCATAAACGTTTCTTTACAAAGCTGTGGACTATTTTTCAACAAAGGCGGAAACCATGAATTTGACCTTGCATTAATCTGAAGCTCTGTATTATGGCCATGTTGTTAAAGAATCAATTGAATAATCTATACATCCGAAACTTGTATGAACATGTTTTGTATACAAGATATCCTAATTGTCACATTTTCTTAATAAGAACATAAGAAGAGTATCGTACATTTCTGTATCATAACGATATGCTCATTTATCAGACACTTGAATAGGATTAATGGGATACATGGTAAAAGTATACTTTGTTTTCTTATTGTTAGTGCAGTCTTGATGCATGTCTTCAGTCATATTGGCATTTCTTGAAAAATTCGGTACCCCTGGCAACGGTACCCATCGTCATAATAAGCTTTTACATGGATCTAGAATACTATCTCACAGAGATTAATGGTCGCGATATCAAAATAAGGCAAACATCAATAACTTGTCAAAATTTCCTCAGTACACAATTAGATTCCTAGATTCAAATATATCATGCACAATATCTAAAAAGAATTCCCGTATTGACCCAGCTCCGCGGCGCGTTTGTATACTACAGTGTCCCCGGTACGCAAGTATCATGGGTTAGGCATAACATGTGGCCCCTACTACTATCATGAACATGACCGAGCTGAATAAGAAAACGAGAAGTTAGTTTAACAGCAGGAATGAAAACTAATTTAAAGAGTAACATATTCGTATTTACCTGTTGTTGTGTTCTTCTAGGCGGTCGACTAGTTTGGCCGGTGTTTGGTTTTAGAATAATGTTCAGGATAACGGTAGCAACAGACATCTATGGACGCTGTATGCAGAGTTCCCATTGGTTAGATAAAATTTTGTATCGCTATTTGATTGGTAGTATTTCGGGTATATATCCAAAGTCGTATATCGACCCACAAGCCTCCACTCACTCGATAGCAGACGACGCCTCTTCAAACAGTCCGGACATCGAACTGTAATTTTAGTAATACTACAAGTCCAACAGTTTATATATATATGTGGTATAATCACATATACGCACGAGACTGATTTTTCACAAACTCGATATTTCATCCATTGATAAACAATTTAGAATTACGATCGTTACTAACTTAGATAGAAATTGAGAGATATTCCTCAAGTGGCAGCTGTTCCTGCAAAACTGAAAACTGTACATTGTTTTCTAAGGGATGACAGTGGCAATATTTAGACGTACCAAACGAGAAAATGTCTAACAGTATATACACGAGAGAGAACAAGGCGGAACCACATAAAATTACTTGAAGTTGCCCCCCACCCCACCACACCCTCCACCCTACACCCCCACCCCTCAATCTCCATCAAGTCAGTTAATTCTTCAGATAATTTCCTATACTGCCCAGAAATGTTTATAGATTCTTGTGATAAGATGTGATACGTCTAATGATAGTGAAATATAACGGATAAAAACTGCGGTGATATTATCATCAGCCTGGCATACCTTTTTACGTTTTAACCAATAAGAACGGTGCTTTCTACTTATTGCGATGAAACATTACCGATTTAACTGTTCGGAAGCAAATGTGTGAACGTGTTTTACGAAATTTTTGCTGTGTATACTTCAGGCTTTCTTCTTGTTTGATAACACTTATCTTTATAACAGAGAACAACGCAAAACATTAGAATTAGAATACTTGTATGTAACAGCTACAGGTAATCCAAAATGATGCTGTCTGGCTGTTGTAACTCATAGATATCCGATGTCAAAGAATAAGCTAATTTTTGGACAAAGATCTACAAGATAATTTATATTGGGCCATATTTTTCTTTACAGATTACTTTTGAAAGATACAATTTAGTCAGCCAAATCCAGTATAATTGATCAATTGAAAACTTGAAGACGACATCCGAAGTTTTAATCAAGTAGAGATCCTGATATAGACTTTACCTAGAATGCATAAAATAGAAACTTCTGGTTAACCATCAACCACTGCCCCCTTTCCCACCCCTTCATGAAAAATATGTATCATTGTCCTCTACATTTATCTAATATTTTTTTTTATTCTACAAACGGACGCACCTGTGACCAAGCACCATGCAACATATACCATCATCTTTAAACTGAATATGTACGTTTTTTGATAACCAATACAAATTTCGTCACCTCCAAAAACTTACTTACATCAAACAAAGCAAATAAATACACATAGAATACACATCAGGTGCAATTGTGCCTGCATATGGTTAGTGACAATAAGCATTTGGGGAAATGCATGACTATTCCGGTTATATCAAAATAAGATCGATTTTCTAAGTACTCTAGATACTCAATAATGTACGATATCTAATTTGCAGATATGCTATATAGATCTAGCTAGATCGATTTACAAATGTCCTGGTTGCATCACAAAACGACAAATATGGCGACTTATTGGATTCATCCCTTACATTTCCCTGTCTATTTGTTGTAAGTATACACATACATTAGCATATTTTGTCTATATAAATCAGATAGAAGAAACTGGTATATTTCAAGTTGTTACAACTGTTTAAATCGAACATCGTTCAGTTAACGATTTTGTCACCAAGATATCGGCAACTGACTAACACCCAACTCATGGTCTGGAGAGATGCAGGTTGATGGACATTATGGTCGTTATAATAATCTTATTGAGAAATACCGTTTCTTTGTGTAGCGTAGACTGGCCTCAGTCTCTAGAATATTTAATTATGAGCAAATTGAATCTCGTAATTCTGATTCGTGGAGATGTATGATTCCAGACCTAATTTTCACAGGAAAGGGAGATTAGCAAATAAAAATGTAGCTATTTCTTAACGAAACTTGGGGGCTTGTAGCCAGTCTAAAAAATAGGAAATCGAGCGTGTTTGATGCTCGTTAATACTGTCTGTCTGTCCCGTTGTTGTTTAACCTTGCTTTCATTCGAGAACGTGATATTACGTGTTTGGTGTAAGATTTAAATGGAGAAAGTTGATAAAGCAACAGCCTCTCTCCGTTACGGAACAAGTAGTCTTGTTATCAATGTGTCATTTGCAGGAGTCCACGTGTAAGTTTTCATTCGTTCAGTATTTGTCCATGTTTCATCTATTTTGCATTTGAATTAAGATTTAGATGACAAAATCGGAATTTTCGTTTTCAAAATCACTTCATATGTTAAAGCGGTCTAATTGTGAATGGGCTAGGGGTATCTCCGTCAGTGAATGTGGGCTTGTCCGTAATCCTTTTTAAAAGTAAAATGAACATTATAGATGCATGCATTACATATATTAAGTGTTCAAGTTCTCATTTCATATGAGAGTTAATGAAATTAATTTTTGCATTTGCGCGGTCATTCATAAATTCTTCAATAAGATTCTACCCATATAACATAAGAAATGAAAACATACCAATGTCCTTTTCATTACATAACACAGAAACCTTGTTTTTATAGGATTTAAATTTTAAAAAAAAATACATGACAAAAACGGGGATAGCCGTATTGAATTCATGCGGTAACGCTATTGTTCATGCTATGACATCACCACATATTTCCGTCCTTTCATACGCTCCAGGGTATACCACACTTGTGATATCACTAGAGCCAATTCACTGGATAACAGACGAGTATATGGTAAGTATATATACGCATTCAGAATCCAGGTTAGTAATGGCAGAGACGTATATAACACATATATATACGTCTCTGGTAATGGGAATGAAATTCAATCATAATTTCTCTTAATTCAGTATTTTGCTTACAGATTGATAGTAAAAGTTTCATTATTTACACTGCTAAACAGAACCCAATAATGCACGTATATTGCTATAAGCCGTAAAACGTAATCAATGTTTGATAAATGACAAACACAATTTCTGATTTGATCGCAATATTTTTATTCTAATGCCTATGTTGTGTAAGATCGTTCATATCAAATAACACTATAAATCAGTAACCTGGATCTGTGTAAACATGTATATTTAACAAAATGCAAGTAAACAATAGAAACATATTCCTATAATATAAATAGCAAGGAACAACACTGCAGTCTTTGGTCTTCCAGTGGTCAGATATTTCGGTGGTGGCAGTCTACTGACATCTGTCTTGTACTGCGTATTTACCACTTTTGCCAAAAACTCCTCCAATGAATGTTGATTGAAAGCATATAAGATGGCGAAGCTTATCCGGATTTGAAGAGCAGAATGGCGACCTGTCCGAGGTAGAAGTAAATGAAATGCTTGGTTTCGTGTGTTACATAGCTCCCGAAGTTGCGTCCAACAATGCAATGCCAGGTTGGGTTGTACTTTTTGTCAAACTCTTTCTTGATGTAGGCAGCAATGTCCTTCTCGATGTTGTACTTTTCTAGAGCTTGTGTTGCGCAGTCAACAGAGTCCTGCTGCATGTCTTCAGCCATGTCGGCATTCTTGATGACGGCTTTCCTATCACTCATGATTTCTGAAACAACAAAGTTAGAAATGAGTATATTATATACATGTACAGCCGATGATCCGCTACTTAACAGGACTCGTAACCGATTCCTTACCGAAGCTGGGACTATTCTACAAAAGCATGGTTACAAAAAGTCACGAATTTGATCTTGAACTAACCTGAAGCTCCGTAATATGACCACGTTGTTAGAGAATCAATTGAATCATTTATACATCCCCATCTTGTATGAACATGTCTAGTATAAACAATATCCTAATTATCACATTGTCTTAACAAGAACATAATAGTATCTTACAGTTCTGTATCATAACGATATGCTCGTTTATCTTGAATGGGTTAAAGACAGGGCAAATATATACCATGATCTCTTATTGTTAGCTAATTCAATCTTGATTCCGGTCCCCTGTGTTACCCCTGGCAACGGAATGGGATTAGACAGGATAAATGTATACCACGCTATCCCTTTTTCCGTGGTTGCTATGGGCAACAGTATATATATATTTTAATCCCCCGTATACAAATCTTGATGAAGGTCATATGATCAATTAAAATATATTTCGATAGCGACCAAAATGCAGAATTGTCAAAGAATGTTTTGACATGTGTGAAAATAAACATTCGACACGGAAAACATTTAAGCACTACCAAACGTAATATATCTATTCAAATTAGAATAAAAATTGTCTTAAACGTGCAGATATTTAATCTGGATGTAACACAATGTCACACAAATTACGTAATAAGATTCTATAGATTAATTCTAAAAGAACCTAATGCCCTATGACCTTTCTTATCTCAGTGTCATGCTACCATCTTTTTTGTCATTTAAAAAATACAGAACATTTTCTGTTTTACTTCATTTAAGTTGATTAATTTATTCAAATAAGTATTAAAACACAACGCAAAAAATAAATACATCAACTGCGACTCTCTTCCAAAATGTAAATATTTTCTGCGGTAACAAGCATAGCTACATGTGGCGGGCGACATTTCATCACATGTATTTTGACCTATTTAAACAACATGGGACCATCACCATAATTCACATATATATATTTAACTGCATATTTAAGATATATAATAGATAATCAATCCACACATACCTGTATTTTTCTTGTTTTCCTAAAAATAAACCACCTCGCTTCGTCTCACAGATATTTGTGGATTATGTCTATGAGAGGTAAGGAGAGTTGGTAGCAACCGACATACACATGGACACAGTATACGACGTTTTCATTGGGCATAGTGTGTTTTTTTATTGGCAGCATTACTGGCACATAGCAGTGTCGTATATCGACCCATAATCCTTTACTTCATTCGTAGCAGACGATATTACCTGAGCGAGCAGTGTTACTTCGATCTAGCGTACCGTATTTTATAGGGAATGAATCACTTGTGCAATGTTACCTGTTATGTGAATATATTTTATTTCAACGTTATCTATGGCACAAGGAAACACATTTTTGTAATAAATAGCAAAGATATATTTTCAAATATGTTACACATCAATGGATGTTGTTTAAGGTCGATATTCTAATGCGTGAATATGCGCCTTGGCATTTAGAATCGTTACTTAAATTATTTTTATTACATAGTTATACACAAGTGCATTCATATGCCGTAACATCAACTTCATTAACATTAATTATCATTAATTTCATTAACTTCATCTAAAATGTGTTTCGTAACATTTGAATCAGTACCAGTAGACGACTTATCTCGGAGTGTGACGTGCAATTGTTTTCTTTGCGATAACTTCTACGCACAGTGTCCAGAGTGCAAAACGTACCTAGATTTGTGTAAAAGAGTTTTGATATTTCAATCATCATCTTACATACAACAACTTGAGGTGTTTATTTTGTCCGCTATAAAGGGCCTTCGGCGTCTATCGGCCGAATAGATTATCGAGACACCTAAATTTACATAACCGCTCTTAGATTTTTAACTTTGTATTTGTTTTATGTTCTATGTATGTAATGTAATTTACGTAATATTGATGTCTTGATGTTTTTGGGTTAGTGCACCTCCCTATATAATTTTTGACATTTACGATTAATTTCGGTGTTCTTCAATTCTCTTATATATTTCTAAAAACTACAAAAATGAGTAAATAAATCAAATCATTTTTTTCCATCACGAGTTTTGTTATGAGCGATAATTATACGACCAATTAAAGTTTATCATCATTTCAGTTTTTATCCACAGTAAGCTTATATAAATCCAAAAATCCACAAATCAGTAGTCTTTGGTAATGCAATATTCAATATATTCAATAAAACTTACTTTTCTGAATATCTCGCAACCACCATTGGGAAATACGAATTCTTCTAAAACACATGGTTGACTTGTTTCTTATATCTTTTTACTTTGTTTTCCTGTTTGTCTTATAAGCTTCCTATTTCATGGTAAAGTAACTATCTTATTGATTAAAGTTTTGTTTAGATTTGTCTAATTTCATGAACTACAACTACAATTAGGCGGGAATGTATAAATGTCTGGATAAGTGTAAGTGTTGCATGTCAAAGTTCGTCTACCCACTCAAACCTTGGCTATAGTGGCATATGCTTCAAATAGATAAAATATTATTCACTTATTCTCTAAATCTCATTTACATTTTATTTGATTTATATATTTCATGAAACATCAAAATGCCATAAATACTTCATTGTTTTGACTGGTGTTAAAACGTGTTAAAAGCAGAGGAATGTCTCTGATATTTCGTCTGCTTACACATAACTGTATGAATCCATCAGTCGTCAAGGGATGTTGGTTTCTATACATAGCTTGTCGTCTGCTAGAAGCTAGAGGATCATGGGATGATATACGAATCTACCAAGATGCCAACTCTTCACTAATGGATGGAAGATGACGAACCAATCAAATAATTCCCCTATGCGTCCATGAATGTAGTTTTGTAGGTTGCTGTTGCTACCAACTTTCACTTCGAAAGGCAAACTTTGAGTCGCATTGCATCCATCCACTGCGGATTCTAGAAAAAATACAGGTAAGTATTCTGTTCTGATACTTATGATGAATACATTAATACATTATTTTGCGAGCATCTGAATACTGATATGGATATATAAACACGGTGATGGATATCTGATGAGCGTAGTTCAATTTTGAAAATTAGGGATGTACAAGGAGTGTAGGAATGTGATCGCCTGATGAAGGCACGCGTTGCTCGGGGAATTAGTATTTTGTCTTAGATTTAATTTTTTTTTAAATACCATTTTGTTCTGTTTAGAATTATATATTTATTTTCTATGCATTGTATTCCGCATTTCTTTTGTTTTTATCTTCAATACAGCGACTTAATAATTCTATTTAATGTTCTCATGTGTAGCATTATATCATATATATAATAAAGACTATAATATCCGTGTTAAGGTTGGCCATACAGACTTAGATATGTTTCACTAACTTTTTTTTTGTTTTGATATTTTGCGTTTTATTAGGAACATTTTTTGCATGTGTGATATCACCTTTTACCGGTTTTGGTTCTGATTTTCAGTAACCATGGCTGACAGGAAGGCTGTCATAAAAAATGCCGACATGTCTGAAGACATGCAGCAGGACTCTGTTGACTGCGCCACACAGGCTCTAGAAAAGTACAACATTGAAAAGGACATAGCCGCCTACATCAAAAAAGAGTTTGACAAAAAATACAATCCAACCTGGCATTGCATTGTTGGACGAAACTTTGGGAGTTATGTGACACATGAAACCAAGCATTTTATTTACTTTTATCTCGGACAGGTTGCTATCCTGCTATTTAAATCTGGTTGATCTTGGAATGTGCCATCTCTAGACATATCATATATGCTGCATATAATTGCCTGCTAGATTCTTTTAAGTTTTAGTTCACCGGCGTATTTTTCATGGAAGACTGAAACGACGAATTCATGCCATACATGAATAGAGATAGTGCTACGTTATAAAAGAATACTTGGGATCAAAACGTGATTTCTGGTGTAATAATAACTTTTTATTGGAATATGTATTTTAAAAGGATCTTTGCTGTTTACTTTTTTTTGTTGTTTACATGCATGACTGTTTATTAATTAAAGTTGTTACAATATGCATTTTTACACATGTAACATTCTTGTGTTATCTTGTTTGTGTCATATAATCAGATCGACCGATCCGAATGACAGTCACAATAAACAGAAAATAATTTTCTGTTTGTTGACTTGTTTTTGTTCTCATGCGAAGTTGAAATTATTGAAAAGCTTATCACAAGTCACAAAGACCTTGCAAAGTCGTTTAATTTCAGCTGCCGTTATATTGCTCACGTCTTGACTTTAAATAACAAGACATTTATTGAATACGTACATCGTGTATATCCACCAGAAATAGAAATCAAAGATACGACAGACTCATCTACAACAGCTGCTTATCTCGATCATTTCCTACATTGAACGTAAAGATTTAAATTTCTCTATGGTGAATTTTCCATTTCTGGATAGCAATATTCATGCATCTCCAATCTATGGTAATTACATGTCACAGTCGATATTATAGGGCCTGTTCCCATTATCATGATTTTCATGCAAGAAGTCATCAACTAATTGATAAACTCGTAACACAAGGGTTCAAAAGATACAGGTTGATTACAATTAGGGGAAAGTTTTGACAATCTCGTAACACCAGGGTTCGAAAGATGCAGGTTGATGACAATTACGGGAAAGCTTAATGATCGCAATAGTGATCTCATTTTGAAATATTCTATTTCTTTGTGTGGCAGGAAGCTGGATGTATTTGGTGCTCGTTAGTGTGCCTGTTGATTTCTTTGCTTTATACCTTGTTCTCGTTTGAGAACGTGACTTTACGTACTTGGAATGACCAAGGTTTACATGGCAGGTGTCGACGATGAAGCAGAAGACGCTTACTTTTCCGGAACTCCTGGTCTTATTCTCCTTGTACTTTGCCAGGCGTATTCGTGTTAATCTTCCTTTTGGTTCATATTTTGCCCTAGTTTTATGAATTTAAGTTTGAATTATGATGTCATCGGGGTATTTTCTTGATGTTCTTTGGTGGCCTCTTGTGATCGCCTTCTGTCATCCGTCCGTTAACAGTAGTTTGTTCTAATTCCTCAACTAAACTCTGAATTTTAATGAAAGTTTGCAGAAAAATTCCAGGACTAAATATGAGTGGAAAAGAGTGAATTATGCCGTCCCCAATCCCAGGGACCAAAACGAGTAATATTGATTAAGTATTTCATTTCAATACATGTGTGGTAGAATCCAATACTATGACAGGATGAACGTTCCTTAAGGTGTTTTACCACAATTCTGAACTTAAGAGTAGCGGGATAGATCTATTTGTCACTCCAATTAGAATTAAGAAATTGTTGTACAGAAAATGAAATCTATAAATGCAATAGTTCAATGCATATATCATTCAGCTGTCAGTTTTCCTACAAGACGGCTATCTGAAATGAATATCGGAAGTCCGGTTTATCGCATGTTTGTTTGGTTTCTCTTTCCTTTTCAATGGGTAGCATTACTTCCGACGGAAACCAGTCTTCCGTGATTTCATTGAAATTTAATTAGTAACGTTAGTTGGTACCAATATCATGATCTCGGACGTGTAGCTGTTATGTATTAGTCTGGCTGTAACAAGAACTTCCATAAAAAGGCAGGTATGATCACTGAAAGGTTTTAAAAAGCACAGAAAAAGACTTATACAGCTCTTAAAAATCACAATAACTGAGCGCAGGGTACCAGAATACGTTGGAATATCAATTAAAAAAGGTAGGAGAAACGTGATACTGAAAATTAAGGAGACGTTAGGGCAAGTGGAAAACGAAGTGATTTCATCTAATGGCATATGGAACAAACATCAGAAAGAGGTTTAGGGGCAAACAGAGGGACATCCTTGCTGCAAGAGAGAAAACATCTAATCAGAATGGAAAGATTTTGTAAAGAAACGGATGAATCAAGATCGACCAAAAAAGATGTTTCATGAAAAAAAAACACACATAACAAGTTGCTCATATGATCAGCATCGCTTCCGTGGATATTTCAGCAAAACCTAAACAACGGGCTTTTGACAATTATTTTCCATAACAGACCAAATATTTCATGATAATTAGCGTTTTACATTTATAAAAGACGGACATGATATCCACTCAGCTATCGTCCAGGCCTGTCGATATAACACTGTTTCACAATACTGAAACTTGATATATTGTTTTTAGTAAATAGGACGATACTTTGCATCCCAAACAGCGGATAGAGGCAGTTAAGCTACGAGAAAATCAAAAAGCTTGAAATGGCTGGGTTCCAGGCCATCGAGTAGAAAGGTTTGCTGAAAAGTTCCAGGTTATATACAACTGTGAGAGCTCATTGTTTATTCAGACTAAGAATGTATTTATATGATGTATGCGTCAAAAATTGCAATGTGTAAAATACCGATAAAAGGTGAATGATTTTTTTTTTATGAAAGACACATAAGGAAAATTTAGAATTAGATACAATAGAAACAAACAATGAATACAACTGCAGCATTCAGCTGGTTTCATCCTTTTAGGACTCATCGGTGTTTTAAGGACCTAAATTTTGAAACCTCGGAGGCGAAATTTCAAAATTGATTGATTGTATAATGCATTATTTGACTGCCACTGTGTCTTATTCTAAATCTTATCAAAATGTGGTGTTTAGTTGTGGGTCTTTTATACAATATGCATGCACGTATTTCTTAACAACCCATGTCAGGTTGATAGGGGGAAATGGCTTATTTAGTTTCTTCGGTTACTTGATTCAAATAGCGAGATACTTCTTGCTTGTAATAACACAGAGGACACGGATGGAAATATCTGTAGCAGCCCAAGCGACTGTTATCAACAATATAGGATCTTAAAAGAGTTTTCATTTCATATGAAATTTTTGAAAAACGTGTCTTAGTTTTTACTTTTGGGACTCTTCCAGTGCAAAACTTATAAAATGTCATATTAAAGTTAAAAGTTAAGATACCTTATATCAAATAACCCAGGAAAGTTGCATTTTGGCAGGTTTGAAAAACCGAGGTATGGAGGACAAAATCAAACGATAGCAGCTACTTTCAGTTCATCATGTAACGCCTTTGTTTATATAATGTCATCACAGTCACCTTTTGACTGTCGCAGTCAAGGAAAACCTTCCCAGGGTTTATTACATTTGTATGGAAAACTATAGCGTTGGCGAATTCACTAGATAACAAGCGTATTTTGTGATAAGATTATTTACTAGTCTAAGGGATATAACCTACATCCGAGTTTAACTGAGGTACATCGCTCTGTGTTAACGCTCCTGAGATTCTGTAAGCTGTACATACTGTAAACAGGGATTTGGATTTCCGTGAACAGGTCTATCGAGTACAACATCCACAAACTGCACTTGAATGGCAGAAGAATGACATACATCCTCGATACACCATGGGTTACGCTCGCTACTGATCTCTACATTCATGAAAAGTCAACATATATGGTTCCGTGTGCGACAACCTGTGGACAAGACGAGAAGACTAGTTCGCTCCTTTGATATACTTCAAAAGAATCTCGAGGTAGTATAACGGTATATTGTTAAGTTTGGTGATGCTTCAGTCTATACCCGAAACTTGTTCTATACCAATCAAATAAATTGGCTTGTGCCAGGAGTGTGGAGAGCCATAGTGATCGTAACCCCCGGAGAATCGAGGATGCGTTGTCTTTAAGATTTTATACGACTTACTGGTTGAAGCTTTTAACTAAAAAATCGTTGAGTTGGAGAAATAGGCATAACCGTTAATTTTAGACTTTAATAGCATCACATGATAATCACTGGTCAGTTTTCATGGAGTTTTTTTGGTGTGTGTCATTATTCATGTCTGGAAACCAATTACCGTGTTATATTTAAAGAAATTTGATAGAAACTACTAATCGCTACCAAGATCCCATTACAAGACATGAGAGTATCTTCAAATTAAAAAGAAATCTACATGTAATTAATTATTCATTCTTTTAACTTAATACATCTGGAGAAAACGTTCGACAAAACCGAATGGTGTTTTATGTGGTCTTATGTTGTTGATCTTAACTCCATTTTACACCAAACAGTAGATATAAGAATTCTTCAACAATTATTACAGAACTAGTGATTTTGGGGAGACTATTACCAATTCCGATTGTTGGAGAAATTTCCTGTTAATGGTGATAAATCGTCTGCAATTGGTGTGAGGTTCGGGCTAATTGTCTCAGTAAATTGATTCACGACTCTAAAAAGCGATCATGAAATATGATAGATCCGTCAACAATGACTCCCAGTTCACCGTTTTTCTCCTAAAGATTTTTAATTACCTTTAAATGTACTCTCTCCCTCACGTTTGACTTCTATGCATAGACCGAAAATTTCTGTCTCTAAAATGATAAATGAATGTCTACATTCCAATTTCAATAAAAATGTTAATACCAATAACAGCATAATAAACGTGAATATTGACGTAAAATTATCATTTTAGAGATAATTTTTTGTTGTTTTTAATTCTAACTAAAACTAATAGCAATGACCTTAACAATTGTCATGGTAACATAGGATGGGCGTACTTTCGATACCGTTTTAGTGATTACGGGACTACGATCTTTCATCCTGCAACTGGCGGTGTTATTCTCGGAATCCACCTGCTACATATATTTTATTTGTATTCGACAGTGACGGAAAACAAATGCATTTTAGCACCTACGTTAATTACTTTATAAATTACTTAAAAATCGCGTTTAATACTATTAATTGCTGTTGAAATAAGCGATTTTATATATTTCATTGAACAAGTTCAATGGAGAAAATTCATGAAATCGCTGTCATATCCATTTAAGTTTGTAAATATATCTCTGCGTGGAACAATTATTAAGGCGAACATTATTGGGCAAAAGTCAGCGTAGCGTCAACGGCAAGTAAACATCAATTAAACAACAAAATTGAAATTTTTATGGTCTAGATATGATTTTCAACAAATGTTGCAGGATAAATAGTATACCAGGTATATGGCCCAGTGTTAAAATATAGCTACATTTTGGCTCGGGAAAGAAAGACACCTGGCTCGCCACTCTTCACCCTTGCCAAAATACAGTTTATATTATAAGACACTGACCACGTATTTTCTATTTATAGGAGCAGTGATTCTATACATTGCCAAAGCAGTTAAGCAAAAAAATTGCAGCTTTCTCAAAATTAAATCTTTTCAATCACCTGATTACCTAACACAGAGAGAAAAGAAAATGTGCCTAGTGGTGACTTCTCTTGTGCTTACTTTTGTTTGTTCACCAATACGCGAAGTAAACGGTCTCCTCTTCTTGTACCTGTCATTATCTAATCTGTTCTACTTGTGTTCCATTCTATGCTGTATCTAGTGTGTACTTACCCCCAAGCAGACTTATTTTGTTGTCAATGACAAACGAATTTTATTTGTTACAAAAATAACACTAACAAATCAAAGTGACAAATCACAAAGTTTACATGAGTAGGTTGGAAAACTACTCAACTTTTTGAAGTCGTGTATATAAAACTAGACAATCCATTTGTAGTAACAACAGTTTATTTAGACTTTGTAAAATACACTCAATATTAAAGCACCAAATTAAATAATAGTACAAACAATTACACAGATGACTTCACACAAAATGGAATTATTGTTGAACAAAGAAAAAACCCTAAATGCAGAGTTGGCACAATTAATAAAAAATAAAGCACACAGGTGCATCACTTATTGGGACTGGGACAATATCTTGACATTCAACTGGTCTTTGGTATTTACTAACATCTCGCATGAATGAAACTCACTAATCAACCTAACATTTCTTTCACAAATTTATACAAACCACAAAGGTTCATTATACTTTGATATGCAACATACCTGAATCACAACAAACCTATCATCATCCCAACCACAAACAAAAACATACTTACATAAAAGTTTTGTCATGCACATTAACAAATGTATTCTTTGGTCAATTTGTTAACTGTTCTTAGTCTAATGCTGAATCTTTTGAACTCATGATGTCAACTTCAATGAAAAAAATGTCAAACTGTCAATGTAAGATCTGTGTTTCTTCACAATGATATCAAAATTAAAAACTTCTACTCTGTAATATCAACAGTAAAACACATTTGGCAAAAATGTGAATTTGCATTCACGAAGAAACACTTTGATTTCAAAAACAAGTATTCTTAATTCAACCTTACACAGATTACAGATGGAGGATTTTTTTCAGAAATTTCAGCTGTGGAATAAAAGATGTCAAGGAAAACACTTCTGCTTAATTTCAGTCAACATCATTCTGGTGTTTAGCCTGATTTGAAGAGCAGGATGGCAACCTGTCCAAGGTAGAAATAAATGAAATGCTTGGTTTCATGAGTTACATAGCTCCCAAAGTTGCGTCCAACAATGCAGTGCCAGGTTGGGTTGTACTTTTTGTCAAACTCTTTCTTGATGAAAGCAGCAATATCTTTCTCGATGTTGTACTTCTCCAGAGCCTGTGTGGCACAGTCAACAGCATCTTGCTGCATGTCTTCAGCCATGTCAGCATTTTTTATCACAGCCTTTCTATCAGACATGGTGACTGAAAAATTCATAAAACAAAATAAAAATAAAGTCATGCTGACCAGATTTTCCAAATAAAAAACATGTCTTTGGTGTACAGGATAATATGTACAGACACAACATTAATTGTACCAATAATCACTGGAGATTACATAAACTTCAAGTTAAAATTGAACTTGACCCTGGGCAGGTCCAATATTGTATGTCATTCTACAATTGCTAGTTTGACTGACAATGACAGGGTTCTACAGACAATTCAATGCTGTATCACTCAATGATGTCTTCTAGAGGAATTGGTTGCTCTTGCTACATGAAAATGTACTTTTTTAAAATTAAAATACTATTCCTGCTGTCTTTGTGGCAGATCTATATCTAACAGCTGTTTTGCATGTGGAATGTCCCATTCTTGTGTATATTCCTTCAATAAAGAGTGACATTGTACGAATATCTACACAAAAGGTGTCATCTACCTGCTAACCGACCTTTAACATACTGCAGTTAGGAGATTGGTTTTGAAGCCTTTTCGTCTCAAGAGTCATTCGATAAACCAATAGATTTGGGAAACATTTATATCCAGTGATTAGGTAAACGTCAAATGAGGTTTTAGGTTCTCATCTATTTCAATTTTAATACGAACGACTTGCGCGTTTCATGTTTTGTCGCGTAATTCTGGAAGTAATAATCAAACAACGTACATAAAAGGAAGTACCCAAATGAAAGAAGAGGGAAAAAAACGAAAGTCTGTACAGTCCCAGTATTCCTGTAATTTGATAAAATAATGTTCTAAACAGAAGTACCGACAACTCGACAGTAGGTTTTCAGTATTTTGTCTTCAAAAGAAAAATGGGCCTTACGTATTTTCATTCGATACAAGAAATGCAAGATGGAGAACTTCCGTCAGGATGTACATGCAAAGTTTTCACTCAGATTTTTTTTCAATGTTGAATATGACGATATAATTAGTAATTATTTTAAGAATTTAACTAATTCGGGAAGTTCATCCGTCTCAAACCTACCTTTCTTTCCGATTTCACGAGCAAATTCGATGAAGACACCTTGCGACTTATTCGTTTACACACTTCTAACTCTCTGGTTCGGCTTCTGCGTATGATGCTGACATTAGCAACGTATCCAGAATGACGCTGTATCCAGGCATCTGATTGGATTTTTGTTAATCGTTAATTGGCCAAGTCAAAAATAAATCTGTCGGAGCATATATCGTCCCAGAAACCACTTTTACGGAAGTACAATCTCATTACTACGCTAAAAATCAGACGTGCAATTTATTAAACGGATTCAAACATTCCAAAGACCCAAGCCTGACGTTGACGCCACACAACCAGGAAATCTGTACAAGTTGAGGACGATCGAATATATTTTACATAGACAATGGCCTACAGGATGCCATCAGATTCCAGAATATATGTCGGAAATTTACCACCAGACGTTAGACAAAGAGATATAGAAGATTTATTCGAAAAATATGGAAATATTCGTTACATTGAGTTGAAAAATAGACGCGGTCCGCCATTTTCCTTTGTCGAGTTTGAAGATCCAAGGTATGCCAGCGCACGTGTATTCTCTTCGATGGGAATTTAATTGTTGTTGCAGACATCGTTTTGCTTTATTGTTTATAATTAGAACAATGACACAAGCCTTCACAATATAAATTGTCATACCTCTTGAAAGAAACTTGCCATTCTCGCAAAATCTGATTAAGCTTAGGTTAGTGGGAAATCCCCTAGGTCGTGTGCCCGAACACATAACACAGTTTTTATGTAGATACTTGTCAGCCACTTTAATTAGTGTTTTGTAGTTTTTTGGGAGTGATATTTCATGAACATATCAAACTGTTTATTAAATTCACACGCAGTTTTTAAAATTGAAAAATGTTAAACGCCATGATATTGTAGATTTTACGTCTGAAATGTTGCACCCTGACCAATATAGAAGATAGTTCTGCATTGAATGACGGAGAAAATGCAGCTAATTATGTAAAGTTTCTGGATGTAACAGAACACGAAAGGCTGATCATTTGGAGATATGTTTCCTCCTCCAGTACATTTCATTGGAAAATTCTTGAAAAATCACTACCAATTTAAATAAGGTATTTCCTTGAATATTTGTAACTTCAACTTTTGTAAAGCTTTCAATGTGATCAATATATTGAGAAAAATAAAGGATTTTCAATATCCATGAACTCTTGTTCCACTCGTTAGTGGATGCTGTTAACAGGACACCAATTTTGCAATCAAGATGATTTTTGGGGTATTGATAGATGATGATTTTTTTCCTATATTGCAATTGAACAAATAATATCTGTAAAGATTTTTAAAAGAATGTTTAAAGAATTTTATCTCTTGACAATGATTTTATTCACCAGTTGCAATTATGGTGTCCTGTGTTACATTCAGTTCAGAATCCAATTCCATGTTTCATCAAAGAAATGTTTTGTAAAAAGATAGATACACCAAAATTTCATTATTTAATGTAATGTCTTGCAAAGTATTGTCGATACTCAGTTGATCATCCAAATATTAAATATCTTGCAGAATGAAAAAACATAATGAAAATACTAAATTGCATTTGGTTTCCTGTGCATGCTAGGGACAAACAAGCGATGTAATACACCACATGCTTCTTATCTGCTATGTGTTAAATGTAAAAATATCTTTCTTGTATATTTAGGGTTAAATGTGGCTAAGTATCAAACATATTGGTAATTTTTTAGAGTAATTCATTAGGATGTAACAATGGATGCTAAACGGCATCAAACAATATAGCAAACCATGGTTGGAATTGGTCATATAGCTACAGATTATTTTGTCGATGGTCATCCTTTAATGGTCATTTTGCTGTAAAATGTATCAAATGTTGAATGACTGGTAATATTGAATGAATGGTTGACTAACATATTTATCTGATGTCTGGGACATAACATTGGACTTGCATTAGTGCCACTCTAGTATATAGGTCATCTTTTGTATTTGGTGGTAGTGCAGACACATGTTTAACAGCCAGAAAGCAATCTGTAATACACACCTAACATGAGATAAAACAAATATACCAATGTACTCATAATAAGAGATAAATCACTTGTAGTTTCAATGGCTGGGATGTAACATTATGACACTATTTACATAAGCGCTAAATGATTTAATTACCTTTAAAACATATTCAGAGGTTTTTCACTACATTCACTATTATCGGGACACCAGCCACTTCCATGAGGATATATACACAACCACAAGCGGAAATGCTGTAAATGTTAATGGATATACATTACCGTAAAGTAAATAAATTTCATTGATCTTTTCAATCTTAATTTATTCACCTTGTCTCATAACATTGAACACAACAGATATAATAACATTTATTTTTGTTTGTGAAAACGCCAACTATGGACAGCAAGAAATGGTGGATGTTCCTGTCAAATGAGACTTGAAATAGAACGTGATGCAAATATTTCATAATATAGCAAAATGTTCCGGTAGTTATATCCTTGTTTGAGGAACTTTCAATTGATATATGTGGTATTAAAGTAGCCAAAATCACTTAAATCTTTTAAGTCTTTCCATTTTTTTTTTTTTAGCTTAAGTCTCGCATATTTAGTTATGATGCATAATACAACTGAAAAACTAAAATTTGTTTTATTGTGGGAATGTACCGAAAATAATTCAGTACTCCTGGTCTGTATGCATATGTTATGATAGTACAGGACAGTTTCTATAAGCAGCTAACACTCTCAGTAAACATATTTTGGTAAAATTTGATTTACTGTGTTATAAATTTATGGGACTTACTAATATTTATGTCAATTCTGACCATAACAAAAATAGCTAGCTACATATTCTTTTGTTTTTATCTTTAAGAGCATATTCATGTATTCATATATAATGGGGTTTTGCACTCTCATTCATTGGTAATGGAGAACACTGACAAACATTTCATAGGAAGACAATCAAGTGAGCCATACTTGGAATAAGTTTCAGTACCAAAATTTGTCTGAACAGAAACATTCTCATTGTATATTCTAATGTTGTTTAGAATTAAGATATCATTAGAAAAAAATGACATTCTATGAAAAAGTGGAAATATGCATCATTTTACAGGTTATGTTTTGTAACAAAAAAGTTTCACAGTCCCAAGATATTTACTTTCCATATGTTTGTTACTATCCTGAAGAGATGCTGAAGACGCTGTTCGGAAGAGAGATGGCTACAACTATGATGGCTACACATTGAGGGTTGAGTTTCCGCGAGGAGCAAGGGGCCCCCCAAGTTTTGGTGGAGGTGGCGGTGGCAGAGGAATGTTTGGTGGTGGAGGTGGTGGCGGTAGAGGCCCACCTTCCAGGAGGTCTGAGTACCGAGTCCTTGTTTCAGGTGTGCAGTGGCAGAAATTTAGTTTGACAGTATTCATAACATTATTTCCTACAATAATTGTTCATTCATCAGCAATTGTATTCCTAATGATATCTTGAGCAATTATATCTACATTTATAAGAAAAAACTTCATTATATTATTAACTTAGTAAGTATTTGATTAAAATCTATGTTGGTTTTCGGAATTCTGTTGACAGAAAAGAATTTTCATATTGCCATATGATATTTCATGTATGATGGTAAATATTTTCATCAATTGTAGAACTACATTGTATGGTAATATTGAATCTTCAGTACAGAAAATACATACGTTACCAGGTTCATACACATTGATGTATCGTTTTGTCAAGATATCAGAAATGAAGTTTTAAGAGTAGCTGAATCAAATTTCTGAATCTGGAGATTGCTCATTTACCTTTGACACAGTATGGTTTTTTAAAGTTAAAGATTATGATGAACTTTGAATGGTTGCTTTTAGGACTTCCTGGCTCTGGCAGCTGGCAGGATTTGAAGGATCACATGCGTGAGGCAGGTGATGTGTGTTATGCTGATACTTACAAAGATGGCACAGGAGTGGTGGAATTCTTGCGCAAGGAAGACATGCAATATGCTGTACAAAATCTGGATGACTCAAAGTTCAGGTCACATGAGGTATCTAGAACTCCCCACACCCTCAAATTGAATTAGCATCCATTTCCAAATTTTAAACATTTCTGCTGAAGGAGCATCATATGATTTCTCTAAAATCAATCTGGCAGCACACTTTTGAGCATATGACATGTTTAGAGCAACTTCTGTAATTCCAGACCAGACTGTATAACAGAACATGAAATGTGGAAAAACACAAGCATTGTAAAATTTCAAGCGGCCTTCTATAGGTAAAAATTGGCGAATATGCTGGAGTAATCTTTAATCTTGGTTGATTTTGGAAACAACCAAGAAATTATGTGACGACCAAGATAAACTGTAATCAATTTTTAAAATGTACCAAGTAATTGTTTTACAGTTTCCTCCCTAGTGTAAAATTGAGACTGTCATTGATTCTCCCAAGTTTCTGTTTGAAAGCAATTAGAGTACATTTAGTTTATTTACATTAACTATCATTTTGTTATCATTACACAGCGCATCCACATTTTCAAGGACTTTTGCAGTTTATTCTGGATTATATCGGGTACAGATGATCCTGAGTTGGTTAAAATGGAGTCGTCGGCTTACATGTCTGTTTCAGATTTTAAGTGTAATGACAAATCATTGATGAAAAGTAAGATCCTCAGGGGGCCGAAAATAGATCCTTGTAAAAGTTATCTTATTCAACACATTTGTAAAGGACTGGATGGGGATATTGACCTGTATATATATTTTAATGTTTCAGGGAGAAGTGTCATACATTAGAGTGAAAGAGAATTACAGCAGTAGTAGCCGTAGCAGGTACTCGCGAAGCCGCAGCCGAAGTTTAAGTCGTAGTCCACGCAGAAGGAGGTCTCCAGGAAGAGGGTCCCCAGACTACTCGTCTGTACAGAGGAGGCGGAGGTCTCGGTCCCGATCGTGAAGGATCTCATTTGTCCTTTCACATCATTAAACACGGGTGTGGTCATCGTGTCATTTCATATAAAGCTTTTCTTTTCAACAGTAATACTTGGAATGTCTAGAGATACTGCATTCAGTCCAAAATGGCAATCATAATTTTGGTTGGATTTTAGTGTATTTTAAATTTCCTAATTAGAATTCATGCATTCAAATCATGCCAAATTCATGATCACAAGTACATAGAGCAGAATTGGTGCGGAATCCCACTTTAGTGAGGCTGAATTAGGGTCTGTCATATATTTTGTCCACCGCAAAGAAGGCCATTCTGTCTCCGTAGAAGTAATGGAAGGAAGAAAATATTTGCTTGTGGTTTCAAAACAAAAGTTACCAATTGTTAACATTACCTGTCAAAAACTAGCTAAAATGAATTGAACTCTCCACTGAACAAGATGAAAATCAAAGATATATAATACTATAAACATTACAGTGCATTGTGCAAGTGTTATGTTTGCAAAGGAGTTAGGTTTGCTCTATTCAGGGCATGCTTCAAAATCGAAGCCCAAGAATTTCATTTTCATTAGAGTTCTTACTATTTCTAAAGTGAAGAGATATTGACAATCAATGATTATTTTGCACAAAAATTTGACTAAGTATTTTGGATTTTACATAAGAAAAGAACTATACATAGGTAAATAATGAAAAGCATGATCATCAATGTTTTTAAAAGGAGGAGTGCCTTACGAAATCAAAGGTTTCACAAGTGACTGCTACTTATTATTAATCATTTCTTACACAGTCATGGAATTACAGTCCCGCTGTCAATCATATGATCAAGGGTCGTCCACAACAGTCTCTGTCCAATTAGGGATTGTGGATCCAGGAGTTTGTTGCTTCCAATTGGATATGATGGAGGCGGGGAGTGACTGTTTACTCCTGACATCCTTTTCATTGGAGGTGATGATGGTATGCTAATTTTTTTCATGCATATCATTAATTGGTATTGTCTTGTTTTGATAGTAGACTTTGCTTCCTTTGTTGCTACATTAACAAGATTTTTTTAATACCCTGACAAACGATCGTAATTTTGATCTGATAGCGGAATTAATACAGTACATGTTTTTATTTTCTTAAACATAGGTATATTGTAACCCATTTTGTTAGAGATAGTTCATTTATTTTGTGTTGAAGCAAGAAGGTAAAGAAAACTGTATGCTGTCTTTTGGAGGATAATTTAACTTTGAGTAAGCTTTTTCATGAGTGATGTATTCCTGAAAACAAGGCAAATCAATGACAAAACATTCTGTCAACAAAATTTAAGATAATTCAATGTCATAAGAATATTAATTTTGATAAAAGGATTTTTTTTCAGCCTGATAACAACCTTTGCCTTCTTCACCGGTCGTTTTGTAATCCTACCAAATGGTTGCTAGAGTTTTAGGCATAGTAGATATAAATTATTGAAAATCTGTTTCACATATATCAAACTATTTCAAATCATTAGGTCATTAAGATAATTTGATTTCTTCCTGAAATGCAGAATAAACAAAAATGCATGAAAGAAAGTAATATCTATCAGAAAAAGAATTCTATGCATATTAAGATTCCAGTGCATGCCTTGTCATAACATTTTGTAACTTAATTAAAATGTATCTTTGTATTTTCATCACTTAAGGTTTTGAAGTTGGAAGGAATGGGATAAAATAGTGGATTGGATGGATTTAGGATAGGGAAATTGGATAAAAGATGGATAATGGACCGAATGGAGATAGGAGGATAAGTTTAGGATTTTTTTCCATGGAAATAGTTTGGAAAATTGAAAGTATTAAAGATATAGGACCAAATGGAGATAGTGGAAAATATTTAAGGATTTTGCCCTTAAACCTAAGTTTGGAATTGGTTTGGATAATTGGAATTAGGACCGAATGGAGATTGGAGGAAAGTAAAAGGACCGAATGGCAGTTGGAGGAATTGTCTTTTTTTTTCTGAAGTATTGGATAAAATTGGAGGAATTATGAATAAGATGGATTTGGGAGGGACCGAATGACGATTGGAGGAATTTTAGATAAAGTGGATATGGGAGGGACCGAATGGCGATTGGAGGAATTTTATTTGATAGACAGTTTTTGGTTCTGAAAAAAAAGATTGGATTTGGATTTTGGACGGAATGGAATTTGGAGATTTTTTTTTTCCTGCAAAAATTTTGGAAAGATCTGGATCAGTGGACCATTTGGAGATTGACATATTTAATGTCAAATATTACAGGGAGTTTGCGAAGTTTTAGATAGATTTTATGGCTGCATATAGATAAACCCAGTACAAAGGACATTTAAACAGAAATTTCATATTTCTCATACCTGTTTTGATATAATAATTGGGAAAACCTGAACGTTCTGTTCAGAAGTTGTTTTTAATATTATAATGTGGTTTGAATTCTTAAATCAACATATTTTATGCGTGCATAAAAGCTTGTTTTTATTATTTTATCCTTGATTTTCATTATGGCACACATAACATTAATTTGGAAAAAGTGTTTTGTTTTTATGTATGGAATTTGTTTAACATTCATCCTGATTATTTTTAATGGATGTTTAAATTGCATCAGTCTATTTTTTGTCCCTGTGCAGACACATTCCTATGAATAACTAAAGACATTTCTCTCATGATTTAGTGAGAGTAATATGGAGTGGCTAGGAAGTTTTTTTCCCTCCAAAACTGCTTACCAAATGTATTCAACACAACAATTAGGACTGTGAAACAAAGAAAAAGGATGGAAAGAGGGACAAAAAATAGTTCCATGTAGCTTTAGTCTGGAACTGTTCAGAAGTTTTGGAGTTGGTTGAAAACAGGACCATCTGATGTTCTATATATTTTTCAATTTTTTTTTTTTTTTTACCGTACATCATGTCTTTGTGGTTTTTATTTTTACAATACAGAGTAAGTAAGGAAATCATTGTCAAGTCATTTATTGCACATAATTTCAAAGTAATGGTCTTGTATTGTTCTTAAATTGTCAGCCATAAACTGCATTGTTTTGTCACTTGCTTCTTGCTGTATAGAATAAAGGATATTTTATGGCGTTTGTTGTTTTGTATTTTTTTTTAGCTTCAAGGAAATTATAAGCAACTGTGATCTTCGATCAACAGGTACCTGGGTTGGAGTACAGTGCATTTTCTAGATATGAATGACCTTGAACGTTTTGCGATGTTGTGGGTCAGGTATGTTAAATTCTTTAAAAATCTCATTTAAGAAGACCAAGATTTTTAAGAATTGCCAATAGGATTACATTCTTACTGGTTAGAATGCCATATAGATTCTAATGAATAACTTGAGATGTATTTTCAAGTTCACTTAGGTCAAACATACAGCAAAATATTGGAGAATTTTCTCAAGTTTCGGGAAACTTGAGATGCTGATATTTGCCCTTTAGGTGCATGGTTTATAGTGCTTCAAAACTTTTACCTTGAATATTTTTCCAAAGTCCCTGATAAAACTGGTTAAAACATCTTAATCTTCTAGAGATCGATCTCCAGAATATTAGTATTTAGCCATAAGATATGAAGGACAGAATGGGATAGGTTTTTTTTCATATCAATGATCATGAGCTATCCTCAATGTCACAGAGGTCAAATGTGCTTAAAACCATTCAGAATAAATAATACCCAAGAATACAGATATGTTATGTTGGAAAGATTAAGTTTCCTTTTTAAAATGACCTTGACCTATTTCCAAAGTCACATCTCAATATTATGCTGGACAATCTTTCAAATTGCAGGTGGCCTTGACTCTTCATGTTTAGCTAGTGCAAATGTAAGTTTAGAGTTAAGTGTAGTAGTCTTCGCATCAATGATCTAGACTTTTTCACCACAGGAGTACCAATAAACTGGTTAAAGCATTACAAAATTTCCAGAATACCAGGGCACTGTTTGACCAGGTATTATCTGGGACAGTGAGCTTTAAAATTTCCTCTTAAACATGACATTGTATAATTTTTACTGGTCATTGGGGTTAAATATGTTTCAAGACTGCATCTTTATGATTTGCAAGCAGGTACCTAGGATAGAATGCTACCAATGGTTAAGGCAGGTTCTTAGATATCCGACAAGGAATAGTATAAACAGATTTGGAGCAAGTTTTGATATCCCCTGAAGTTTTTATATCCCCTGGAAACGTTGATGGGACAACAGGAATGTTGTACTTGATGTCAAAAACTGGCTTCAAAGTCCTTGGAAGTATTCTGGTCAAACAAAACTAAGTGATCATATTGTTCGATAAAATTAAGTTTTGGTCACCATTTCAGAAAAATCCTTGTTGACACTGTAAAATCTCACTCCCCAAGGATGGAGCTATGTTTACATAGAATAATTACGATCTTGTTCAGTTTGAGTTTCTGGATCAACGGTCTAGATCACAGTTACTATTTTTAGACAATCATTGTCCGTGTGATTATGACTTCATGCTTGCTGGGGTGTTGATCAAATGCAACATACTGGATTGTATTTCATTGCACATCAGTGGAAGCTGAACCATAACGGTATTTGAGTTTAGATTACCTTGATTTTGTAACTATCACTTGTATTTAGTTTTGAGTCACAAAACAGGGGAAAACTTAAGTTGAACAGGTCTTTATCAGATTAAGCAGATGACCAAATATGCAGCTGTGACTTTGAATTTGAAAATGTAGTTGGGGGGAATAGTTTCAAAACACTAGATACAAAAAAGTGTGAGAATTAAAGAGAGGGATGAAATGCACGTTTTTATTTTCCTATATGCCGGAGATACTTGACTTTGATAATGCATTGCAGACCCTGCATATCAAGTTATCAACTTTATTGAAATCTAATTCTTTTGACAATGCATTTTTGTCAACATCATACTAAACTGCATTTTTGCATCAATATATGTGCACCTATATACATGTCTTAAGGACACTTGGGGATTTTTGTGTAAATATGTGGGAAGTCATTTTTATCCAAAATTCAAAGCAGTCAGTGCTTGTAATTCTACCATTCATAGGTCATCTTGATGGCCATCTTCAATATCAGATGCCATTTAAGACAAAGTAAACAAGCACAACCCTAACATGTTTTGCTGTTATCTACAATTATTAGAATGCTTTTTTAACTCTTTAGAAACAGCACAAGCAAACTAAATTTGAAGATCAATACATCTTGTTGGCCATCTTGAACATTTGACATGTGCAACATGGTTTCTAGTTTGGGCTATTAGCCTCATTTAACCGAGTGTATATTTTGTATCATTTTGCAGGAACAATGACAAAGAATATGATGGAGAACTATTTCCTATCATAATGCAGGTATTCTAATGTGCCAAAACTTTACCAATGACACATTCTCTTCCATCCCTTTGATTTATAACTAAGGACTTAATAGTGAAATTCTATTTTGGATATTTATAAAATTGAATCTTGTATAAATGAAGGAAACTGATTGACAATATGTAATACATGTACCATCTTATTTGCATAGGAAGGGAAATAATAACTAGCTGATAATCAAGATTGAACACATTTTCGGATAGTTTTGTATCTTTTATTGGTCTTGAGAGTTTTATAACACATTTAAACAATAACAAGAGGAATAATTACTGAATGTAAATGCATTTACTTCGTAATTATTAGAAAACAAGAATTCAACTGAATCATATTTCTGGTCGTCACTAATAGGATTTTCAAAATCAGCTTAAAACCAGAGTTGAATTTAAGAAAAAAAAAATTTCTATGTGCATCTTTTCTCACTTAAAAAAATTTAAGCCTCTTTTTGAAATCCAATGAACATTTTCATTTTATGGAACCTTCGAGTAGAATCTAAATGCTACAAATTTCTTTGACGGTACATTCTATTCCAGCTATCAAAATCAAATGGTGTATTATCTAGAAGTTCTTGAAACTATGTGAATACTAGCATACTTGGAAAAGTTACACCACAAATTTGTTCCTTTGCTTCGGTTTAACATACCCAAAAGATATTTGTGATGATCCTGTTATATTGTGTTTGTATATCTTTGTGCAAAAGATTCTCAAGAAACCTGATCACCGATAAACAGGTTTCTTCAGATCATCGGTTTCTGATAAAAGTGATATCCTTCATCAATCCTACTTCTTCATCATAAGCTGTATTGCCTGATCCAAAGTAATTGGAGCAAAATCCACCAACAATCCTGGACTAGTTATGGTTAACTTGAGACATACATTTTAAGATACATGATTTGAGATGGGTGCATCGACATGAGGGGTCAAAAGTTAGAAAGAACATAAAATCCAAGCAAGAACTGTCAACAGTCCTAGTATTTCTAATCTAGATGTATCCAAAGATCAAACAGTCCTATCTATTGTCAGTTCAATTTATCCCACGATCCCTCTGCACTCTTACTTATATGCTAGATGTATCCTAAAATCCAAGCAAGATTCCTCAGTAGTGCTATTGATGAGCTAGATGTTTCCCAAGATCCGACCAAGATTGCTCAACAGTCCTATTCATAAACTAGATGTTTCCCAAGGACAAGATCCCTCAACAGTCCTATTTGATCACTCCACAGTCCTATTCATAAGCTAGGTGTATCATAAGATCCAAGCAAGATCCCATAGAATCCTAATCATAAAGCTAGAGTGTTTAAGATCCTGAACAAGATCCCTCAGCAGTCCCATTTAAAAGCTAGATGTCCTAAGATCCAAGCAAGGTCCCTCATGATCAGCAGTCCCTGTAGTCATTAGCTATATCTCCTCCAATCCGAGCAAAATTAAAGTATTTTTAAGCTAGTGGTATCCTATATCCAATCTCGACCTGTTAGCAATGCTGGTATTCTAAGCTAGACATACTGTGAGATCCAAGCAATATCTGTCATTGATCCAAGTGATTTTAAGTTAAGATATTTGAGACAATCCATTAGTGATCAGAGTAGGGTATTACTAGTCCTAGCCATTAAAATCTAAACTTGTCAGATTTTGCAGCAAACTGGACAAGACTGAAAGTGATCCTAGTAGTTTTAATACACATATCTTAAGATCCATTAGTAATCCCAGTGTATTTCAAAGACATATCCCAAGATCCATTAGCAATCCTTAACTTTTTAGAGATAACTCCTTAGATCCATCAGTGATCCAAGTAAGATCCTTCAGTGATCCTAGAATATACAGAATAGGGTCACCGCCAGATCCTTTCCTCCTAGTGTGATCCTATAGCAATCCTACTGTGTACACGATACACAGCCTGATCCTATAGTGATCCTACCATCCAAAGATCCACAAGATCCTTTGATTTGATATTGGATTCAGTTTTCCAGGCCAGAGGGGGGAAGGTTTTCCTAACACAGAGAAGATCCAGAAGAAGCTTATTGTTTTCTTTAATGTAACAAAAATATTTGGTGGTGCATTACTTCTTTTTCCTCCAAATATTCTGCTAAAACATTATCAAAAAAAAAAACACACATCAGAAGTTTCAAAATGAAAATACATGCTATAAGAAATTCATTTTACTACTAAAGTTACCGAGAACAAAAGAATTTCAGATAAGACTTTTAGAATGGGAAAATTAATTTCAGAATAAATTTAACAATTTGAAAAAAAAACTAAGAAATATTAAGAAAAAAAATTCCATTTCTTTTCCATCTTTCCATCTCTCCCTGTGCCAGATCCCAAGAGCTCTCCCCTGTCTGAATATTTTTGAGTTGGATCCTGAATTTTTCTCCCTTTTCCAAAGAAATTTTATTTTTCCAAGAACAAGGTTATCCAAAGAAAGGATCCTAAAGATTTTGATCCATTTTTTGGTCGACAAAATAGGAAATTATTTCCGCTATGTTGATCCGAGGAGGGGTTCCGAAAGATTCTATCCAAGTGGAATTTGGGGAGAATGGTTTTTCCAAAGATTGAATCCAATACCATTATCTCAATTTGCTTCCTCTGAGTGAACTCACTCCTTCCAGAGTAAAACAAGCTTAGACCTTTGAATCAAACAAAGAAAAAGAAAGTATGACATTAATTCTTTTTAATAATATACACATCATAAAGCATGAAATGAAAACACACAAAAAGATACCTAGAGAAAAATGATTGACTAATAGTCATACAACATCAAACTAATGCAATATCCTTTTAAATGATTACTATCAATTAATATTTATATCACAATGTATTCAAATTAAGGAACCTTAATTTTAAATGACCAATGGCATCTACTATGATTAAAATGTCTGCACTTTCAATATACCTTTATACACGATTCAAAATACTGCTAACATTTTACAATGATGTCAACACTATCAAACATCTACAATTTAGATTTGATTACATTTTAAAATATGGGTTGAAGTGATATCAAACATAATAATATTATACATATGTAGTATTTTACAAAATCATTATGTCAGATGTTGGAATTTAAAATATCTACTACTGTTTTTACTTTTAGTAACATTGTTTCGAAAATATTAAGCAAATTCTGAACCTGAGGCCTTCATTTGTTATCGATTCTTTACTGATAAAGAAATTTTCCTTGATTTTATCCAATTAAATGCCATTACAACATATTTCATACATAAAATGATTGTCACATATATTGTAATGCATGTGATCATCACACAAAGAAATAACAATTACAATATCCTCTATCATGTTAATTTTGTTCCTTCTGATCCTAGAGCACAAACTCAACTTTCAATGACCAGTCAAGTCTTCATTGCTATTATCTTTCCTTTTGCAGTATACCCCTCTCTATGCATTTTCACAATTATTATCATTAAACATACCAATGTCCCTGGTAAAGCAAGGAATTTACCTAATGAACGGAAGTATATATATAGATATAAAAAAAATGAAAATGATTTACTTTTAAGATACTGCTGTGAAATGGATTTGCACTGCAGTACGTATACACAACAATTATGTAATTTCATGATTTTCCATTTGATTTTCTTATAAAATATTGATTTATTTTAATGTCAACAAATTCACAGAACTGTTCAATGATACACTGAATATCCCAAATATATACAGATCAAAACTGAAATATCAAATAAAAACAAAAGGCCCATCTGGTCTGTTCTGCTCACTTATTTCCTTATGGCTATCTAAATAAAAAATGTATTTGCTACACAAGGTCATGTGTTCAGAAACATTGTTATGTAGTAATAGTTTATTTATAAAATAATTAAGCTTATAAACAATCAATTATTTGCATGAAGATTAAATCAGAATTTACTCTAAACAATTTTACTGATAATCTTCCCAGAATTCAGGTTCCAACAAAAGTCAATGATACTACTGTGGTTTTAAAAAAAATCACATATCTTTAACTAAGTTTTCAGATCTGCATCAACTTCAATGTTAAAAATTGGTCTGAAAATAATGATAATGATATAATAGGTAACTGACAAATAAAACTTTATCTATTTGACCCATGGTATTGAGGTTCAGCACTTAGAAGCACCCACCTCAAAATATCATTTAGCTATATTGAGCATCATCTATTGGCCAAACACTTTCACAACCTTCATTTACCAGTACATTACACATGTTGAATTTCTTCAACTAAAGGACATTAAGAGGTTTACACCACTTGCCCTGTGCTTTTAGAGAAGTCTTCCAACCCGATATCTGCAAAGCCGTTATTTGAGTCTTATCCATAGTTCCACTATCTTGCCATAAATTTGCCGCAGTTTTGATTTGTATGCATCAAATCTCCTTTGTCCTCAATACCAATTTCTGTTAAAATATCTTTACTAAGCCATAATGATATTATTTTCTAATCTCACGCATTTAAAGGTGAACAGACGACAGATATTGCGACACAACACTAAATACAAATTGAATAAAATCTGTTGATGAATAAACATTGAAAAAAGCAAACTGACTCTGAAAAATAATAATTTCCATTTGCTTTGTGCTGCCATAAATGTGTTACTGTTGAAATTTACACTAACTACTAGTTATTTCCAGGTTGTAATAAGATCAAATGACATGAAATATTCAAATAAAAAAATATTGAAGATGAGGAAATTTTCCCCATCAAATTATGCCTCCGTTGCATGCTTTGAAAACTAAATTTTTACAATAAAACAGGAAAACCCCAAAAATTTACAAAAAGGAAATATTTAAAAGTCCCTCCCCAAGATCATACCATAATCTGAAGCCCTCCTTTAGCTAGAAAGTGAAAAGTCTGTAATGTCCAGGGATGGAAGAGCGTAGTTAATTGTCTCCCTAGCAAGTAAACACTGTCAACATCTTGTTTATTGCCATGTGACACGACTTCCTCGTTTATCCAGGTTTCATATCAATCTCACTTATGAAATTCACCAGCACCTGTAGCAAAAATACATTGCAATAACTTCCAATTTCATATACATGCACTTAATCACTCTATCCAAATATTTATCACAATAGCACTGTCCCATCTTAAAATCTATGATTAAGACTTTCTACTGTCTTTTTCCCTTAAAATTTACACTATCCGTCAAAAAGTTATATGTTCTCAGTATAAATCATCAGTCATTGTGTAAGTGATTTCTACACAATATCGATTAGCTACCACTGCAAAATTTATCTTTTGTATTAATCTCAATAAATCCTATTCCATCTATAATGATTCAAGCGTTTTCACATTCAAATTTTGGGCGTCAAGAAGAAATTTCTTTTACTTTTCTTTAGCCTATGATCGTGAACGCGACCGGCCATAACGTGGAGATGACCCTCTTGGGCTTCGACTACGAGAACGCCCTCCTCTATCTTCTTTGACTCTAACATATGATGTTTCTCCCTGAAAAATGAAAAAGGTTGAATGTTTATCTAGTTGAAATGTATACATGCTTTGAGGCAACTGGATGTTATTATCAAGCCACTTCTAAATCAACTATACTATGCTATTCATCAAGTACAGCAGCTGTGCTGCTACAAAAGTTATTGGATTTAGCTGTTTGATATAAACAATGTAACCAATTTTCATGAAACCAAATAAAAAAAAATCAAACCTCGTGTGATCTGAACTTTGTATCATCCAATTTTCTGACCGCATACTTCATGTCATCGTGTCGTAGATATTCCACCACTCCTGTGCCATCTTTATAGACATCCGCATAACAAACATCACCAGCTTCACGCATGTGGTCCTTTAAATCTTGCCAGCTTCCTGTTGGTGGTAACCCTTTATGGTGAGGAAAAAAAATATTGAAATTAATGGACTTTGACATTTGATTGAAGTTCAATGGTCTGTTGATAGCCTAGGCTATCAGAGAAATTCTATCTGTATACATATGCCAAAGTTCAGGATAAAGACAAATGACTATGAATTTATGATTTAGAGACCCCTTCACATACCTGATACTAGTACTCTGTATTCAGATCTACGTGAAGCGGAAAAACGTCCCTGGCCGAAGCTACCTCTGCTGCCTCCCATACCACCTGAACGTTGTGTACTCCCACCCATTCTGTATCCTCCACTACCGCGAGGAAATTCCACTCGCAGGTTGTAGCCATCATAACCATAGCCATTTCGACAATGGACTGCATCTTCAGCATCCCTGGAAACAAATCATCAAATTCATCAGTTTATTTATTCATGTCCCTATTTCTAATAATCCTGCATTTCAGAAATATAGTTATTACTCAAAGTAGTACATTTTCATGTAAATTAAAGACTATTACCCATGTGCTGGGTTGTGCCCAACCTGTTAAAAAGTAAGCATTCAATTCTCAAGAATGTCAAAAACAAAATAAACAAATGACAACAACTCTTGAAGAGTTTTATGTGGTAGATATGAGAACACAGACAACTTGAAATTTATAACTGTCAAATAGACATTAAGATCTATTTTATGTCAATCTTGAAATTAAAGATATCTTTAAATGAGATAAAGCATTTCACAGTCAGCATTTGGGGAAAAGCCATTCGCAAAATGTATTCAGCATGTTGTACCATGGCCTGCTTTCCATATCTATGAAAGCTCTGACATGCTAAATGCTATATGAGGAGAAACTATTTGTTTTGTCCACTCCTTTTGAATATATCTCTAAATTTTGTTTGCTGAAGGAATCCATTGAAAGTTCTTCAAACAAGGATATAATTACCAAAACATTTTGTAATATGAAATATTTACATCATAATTTCTATCTTAATTCTTATTTGGCACCGATACCCTGCCATATTTTGGTATCCACGTTTAGTGTCATAAATGTTGCGTCCAAACATGTACTTGTGCATTATTTCCTCCTTGTGGTTATGTATATCCTTGCAAAAATGGTTGGTGTTTTGACAAAAGGGAATATCGTAAAAAAACCTTGAACTTGTTTTAAAGAAATCAAATCATTTAGCGCTTGCATAAATGCTGTCTTAATGTTACATCACAATCATTGAAACTACAACTGATTTATCTCTCATTATGAGTATGAGTATTGAATATGCAGGCCAACCATTGAAGAAATTGTTTGAAAAAACAGAATTTTATTCGAAACAAATCTAATATTACATGTCATTGGATATTTGATATCTTTTACAACAAAATTACAGTTCAAGATTGACCACTGATGAAATGTTGTGCCATATTTTGGTATCCACGTTTAGTGTCATAAATGTTGCGTCCAAACATGTACTTGTGCATTATTTCCTCCTTGTGGTTATGTATATCCTTGCAAAAATGGTTGGTGTTTTGACAAAAGGGAATATCGTAAAAAAACCTTGAACTTGTTTTAAAGAAATCAAATCATTTAGCGCTTGCATAAATGCTGTCTTAATGTTACATCACAATCATTGAAACTACAACTGATTTATCTCTCATTATGAGTATGAGTATTGAATATGCAGGCCAACCATTGAAGAAATTGTTTGAAAAAACAGAATTTTATTCGAAACAAATCTAATATTACATGTCATTGGATATTTGATATCTTTTACAACAAAATTACAGTTCAAGATTGACCACTGATGAAATGTTGTGCTGTAATATGACCAATTTTAATCGAGGTTTGCTATATTGTTTGGTGCGGTTTAGCGTCCATCGTCACATCCTGATAAACCATTCTAAGATGTGAAGGATATGTTGGATTCTTTGCCTCCTATAACACAAGAAAACCCAGAATATACAAGAAAGACCTTTCTACATTTAACACCCAACTGATAAGAAGCACGTGGCTTATCATATCACTAGTTTGTTCCTCGGACACCAAATACAATTTAGTATTTTCATAATGTCTTTCCATTATGAAATAGATTTATTATTTGGATGAAGAAATATGTACAGATAATATTCTATGTAAACCGATTTTGCATGATATTAAGTATAACATTAAAATATTCTGGTGTATGACTTGCGTATCTATTTTTTTTTTTACAAAATATGTCTGGGATGTAACATTGAATGGGATTCTGAACTTAATTAATGCAGACACCATAATTGCAACTGGTGAATAAAATCATTGTCAAGAGATAAAATTCTTTAAACATTATTTTGAAAATCTTTAAAGATATTATTTATACAGTTGCAATATAAAAAAAAAATGCATCTTCATCTTTTAGCATCCAAAAAACTTGATGGCATAATTGGCGCCCTGTTATGTCTGCTAAGAATTTTTGTAAATAAAACTTATTTGATTGCCTATAGTTGAAGAAATAAATATTCATGGCAATACATCATTAAAATAGACTGTAATTTTCATGAATTTGACAATAAAATGTACTTGATACGGAAATATATTCCCAAATGAACACCATTTTTGAAGTCCTGTTACATCTAGTAACTCTACATAAACAGTTGTATTTTCTCAATCAATTCAAATAAAAGTTATCTACTCCTCTATTGACCAGAATGAAACATCATTTTATGATGTGAAATCTAGAACATCATGGTGTTTTACCTGGTTTTAAATGTTCAGAAATGGTTGTCACGGATGTAACACAGATTTTATGACGCCACATTCTGCCTCGTATAGCAAATGTGAAATGCTTAATCTTTAATTAGTTTTAAAAGTGCATGTAACTGTTTTGAGTTGCTGTCATTTGTGTAATTGGATAAATACTTTTGTTGCTGTAAGTTTACAGCATTAAGCGAAATGCTTAAAAGAAACTGCCCCTGTAATTTGAAATGCCGAATGCTCTACAGCTGCTCTAGGACTACAGGCAAATATGGACACTGTTGTTTATCATTAACAACTTCATGATCAAAATATTTCAAATCAGAGAAGTTTGCATTCAGCAGAAAGCATAAAGCGTGTTGTACGGCTTTCCATACATTTTAACTAGATAATTTATAACAATCGCCAACGATAAGACACCATTTTGCAAACACTTTATCAATAATATGCACGATGCCATTATTTTAAACTGTTGAGTATGGAGGCAACACAATAGCACTGGAATTAAATGTAGAAACATTTTCGGTGGTAGGCCTAGGAAACAGATTTACATCAAAATAAAACAGTATTCGCTCCCAACCTTGGATCAGCAAATTCAACGAAAGCGAACGGTGGCCCTCTCCTGTTCTTTAGGTCTACGTAGTGGATTCTTCCATATTTTGCAAATAAATCTTCAATGTCCCTGTCGCTTATATCTGGAGGAAGATTACCAACGTAAATTCTGGCATCTTTTTGCGCCATGTTTGTAAATATGAATTGTTTCTCTTCACCACAGGTACAAAAGACAGAGCCTCAAAGCCGAAAGCGTGGGCAATACTGAAAACGAGGCTACACTTAATATTGAGAACCAAAAGGTCACGTATATCCGGATTTTCTGACAGGTCTTGTTATTATAATTCATATTAATGCAGACACCTAGCAATAGGTTCACACACGCTATACGTAGAAAAGTAACAATTAGAAAAAGGCAGACAATTAGTCCAGACTATTTGAATATCAACATGTAACATTTATGCCGAAACTGTCTCATGATCACTCCGCTGATTATAAATCATCTTGCCAGATTCAATTTATTTATTTATTTAAATGATTTAAACTTATTTATTCATTGATATAAATTATTTGAATTTATTAATTTATTTCAACTCATGCCACTAAAATATCTCTAATCCCACACACTCATTGAAAACTCAGGGGAAACATGGATCTATGTTTGGGTAGGAACATGCGACTTAACTTCAAACACACACAATAAAAAATATCATATCGCTAATATCAGAGGAATACCAGACCGTCGACAAAATTGTTAGTTATCTTGAAAAAACCATTGCACTCATAGGAGAATTTCCCGAATGCAAGGTAACAGTATAAGAAAATCCAGTATACTTCATCAAGACCTGAAATCAACGTTGTGTCGATAAAACCCAGACGATTTCAATGGTCAGGACATAACATTTGGAAATCAAATCGGCACACTATATATGTCAAAATTAGAGACAGGTTCACAACGGAAGGCATTCCCCTATTGTCACAATCGACCTAATCCGAAACTGCCCTCACATAGGCCTCAAACTCGCGAACCAGAAGGCCAGTGATATACTTTTTGTCTCCCACTGATATAATGGTAAATTTTTGCCGTTCTTGTCAGATCTTTGGCTGTATTTATATAGAAAAATCGTTGTATAATGTATCGCAAGGCATCGCAATAAACTGCTTCCAGTAAATATAATATATTCAGTAGTTCTGAGGTCAGCACTGGGAATCTTTTCATTTTAGACACATTCAATAGAGCTTTCATCTTTGTATACATTATGTTTTAACTATTATTAGAAATCACACTATCTTCATTTATTTTTCATTGATGACAATGTTTTGAATTTCATCACTGACATCATATATATGGCATATAATTACAGTATTATACAAGTTTTAGCCCAGTTTAGCATATAGTTCTCCATTCGTTGCTGATATTTTTTGGATTTAACATATCGAAATTATTTGCGGCATACACAGGGAGATATTCGGATACGTCATGGGAACAGAGTTTGTCTATGTTGCAATTCCACATAGAGGTTTTAGAAATCTCTGGATTAATGATACGGCCAATTATGGTTTTGTGTGATAGATTGTTTTTCCTATACTTATACCCAGTACCATGTGTACATGGCAACATTTGAAATAATCATGAACACGATTATCTTTTAAAGCAATAAGCATTGATGTCTTCAAATATAAGAAACTACCGTTTTCTAAACTCGTTTAGAAAGCGGAAGTAACTCTTTGCCCAAACAAACAGATTTTGTCATAGACATTAAAAAGATGACAAACTGTCGCTTCGTGAATTTATAAAAAAAATTGATGGATGGAAATTGGACTCCTATTACATCAAGGGTAATAGAATTTTTAATTCGATCTTTACACCTGTAATTCTTGATGAGTTGTCATCAATGGAGTTAGCACTTACGTTATAATATTTACTTGTAAAGAAACAAGCCCTGTCAGATTCTCGACAACTTGGTATTCTACTATGGTGAAGTTCCTATATAGTTTCGTCATTGTGACGTGTAGACGGGGATATCCAAGGAACAGCAAATAACATTTAATATTTGTATGAAACCAAAGAAGACAAATTACAAAGGGAAATGTTGAACTATGTTACAGCCTATGCTTATTTAAATGACACCCTTCACATGTTTATTTTTTCCTCTTTTCTTTCCATTCTTTGTATTAAGATTTTTTGTCTCTGGTTGTATCTCCCGCGTTCATTCTCATATGACATGGACTTTTTCTAGAACGCTTAACTCCTGTTGAAAATAATGACATAAAAGTATATGTATGACAGCATGTTTATGCTTTCAATTTCGACAAAATTTATTGTGAATCGTGCAGGGTAGTCCAGTATCACACATTGTACATAAACACTGCCATTGTTTTAATTTTATTTGAAGCAAAATTAAATTGTTTAATCTATTTAATGTTATTCATATACATAATAATGAGCGTTACAATGACACACAGATCCATAGCACAGACGGAAAATGTTATTACGAACATTAAAAATAAACGATGAATATTTCCCTATCATAACTACCCTGTTTTCAATATGATACCATTCTTACATTAATTTTGTTATGACACGTGTAATACAACGTAGATGAGCTGTGATTGGCTGGATGCTCAAACTGTTTCTATTGTATCGTCATAACTTCATAATGTCATATACACATATCTATGGAGTGGGAATATTAACAATAATTTGATATTGTCAAAAATGTTAGAAAAAAGTATCCAAACATGTGATAAACAGAATATTACATTCGTTTCTATTTCATATACGATTCATAAAACGTTTTAGATATTGTTTCCTCACCAGAGACGCTGTAAAAGGTAAAAATTTGAGATCCTCGTTATATTGAAATTGACTTTGTAATATAAGTATGATTTGTGACACATAACCTTTAAGTACCAAACACAAGCTATTATTTAAATATCTTTGAAACATAATTACCAAAACCCAAAACTCTAAACTATTGCTAGAATAGCTTTAGATAATTAAAATATGAAAAAAATCCAAACGAAATCGATTAAAACATACTTGCACTACATTGATCCTGACATGATACACTGCTCACTGTACATGTGTACAAAGGTCAATGTCAACATTTCACAATTAAGATATTATTTATTATGCGTACAGTTTCTTACACCAATATATATGTTTTGCATTCAAAGCCCTACAGTTTGTAACAGTGATCATGATGTTTTATGCTGTAACCTGCTCAAAGTAACGCTTACACACCACATTTCCGCATTCAATTTGCTGAAAATAAAAAGACAAAACAGTAAAATGAGAGAGGTAGCTGATTTTACAAAACACGAAAGATTTACAAAACATAATTCATACACTACTTTTATTGATATTGATCTATTTATTTGGTTTTTTTTTGACAAAAAATCAAAATCAATCCAGATTTGGAAAATGAAAAATAAAGATAAATTATAATATTTATTGTTGTTGTAATATTAAAGCAAAATTTTATATACTTGATAATATATTCTTGATATAGAGAGTATCCCGATTATAGATGTTTACGTAAAGCACTTACTACAAGAAGCTCCTCTCCAAACCTTTCCCTGTAGACCGTCTGAGGTTTCACTGTAGAATCAGGAGCTATAGGGGTATTGGTGTATTTGATCTTACCATCTTCATATACAACCAAACACTGAAAATTAAATTTATATTGAAAACGAACTGAACACGAACAGGGTATTGATGTGTATATTGTCGGTCATGCAGCCTTCTTTTCTAACCATCGCACTCAATACCTGTGTCTACCCGTTTGATTCGCAAGCTCATGCTCACTATTTCTTTTAACAAGAAGTTACTATTGTGACTCGTAGGTAGGAAAGAGTGACAGAATATGAAATATGTCATTAAGTCATAAAAGATACCCACAAATGATCAAAAGTAATTGTTTTTATGATTATAATTTACCTTCATTTTTGTACCTTCCATCTCTTTCTCGAATTCCTCATTAAGTTTGAACGTATCCACCTTATCTCGAATTCCTGTTTTCTGTTCTATGGTGATAGTATCTTCATTTACAGATATAACGGTTGTAGGTTTCGCCAGAGCTGCCATCTTCCGAATAAAGAAATTAACGCCTAAAAAGAAAGCAAAAGAATCTATAACTAATTGCATTTCATCAACTTTATATTCTTTGATATAAATGAAACCCCAAATCGACATAGCCGACGCATCAGTTTTAACGACACTTGAAACGGCTGTGCTGAAAACGACAGGAGCAGTTCTGGTCACAAAAATTCATACTTTAAGAGATAGAATAATGTCGATGTAAATGAGCGGCGTACCAGCTTACTTAGTACGCAATGTAAAAAAATATTAATTTTCTAGCGTTGAATTATTCTTTACTGAAGTTGGATTGTTTTAATTACAATAATAAGATAATGATAACCTGTTACAGCTGAATTTGAAGATTCTGGTTGAGAATTGTATTTTGTGTTTACAGTAATCTAGGATTCAGTCACTATATAAAAAGATATGTTTGTTGTGCAAAAGGTTACAACGGCTTTACAATTTTGTTAAGAATCAATCGATATCAGAAGAATGTTGGTAACAGCCGCTTTACCCTTTCTTTATTTTGAACTATTTTATTGATCAGCATCACCTCTGTGGAAATAACATACGGCACGGGGTTTCTTTCAAGAGATTGACTCCTATTTATCTCTAAAATAGACCGTTGTAAACTTAGAATAAGCTTCAACAAATGATCGGATTAACATTATTTAAATACAGCAGCGAGGTATAAATAGCTTTGTAAATAAGATCAACACGTGTTAAATTCACAAGTTGCGTATTATACGGAAAACATCAGAGAGAATAAAAGCAGGTCAAATATAAATGATAAAATTCCTAATTCTGCATGGTTTCGTCCTACACCATGTCTCTAACGTGTAAAACTTAAGATCGACATGGCCAAACTTCTTTATTATTCATTATTCTACATTTTAGATATACGAGCCAATTATTGATCTTTTAGGTACAGTCTTGGGCTAATTATCTCATAAAAAGACAAATAATCAAAAATTGGGACATATGTCATTCCGATAGGTATCTTATCATTCCCAAGTTCACAAATACCATTTCTGTCGATATGGTGCCTACAAAGAATGATTCGAATAAAATACAATGATATATTGATGATATTGCAAAATCTAAATGACATCCTATTCTTCATCAGTCGTATATCTTGATTTTTCCTACAACGAAACCAGCATGGGCAATTGTATGATAAGCGTAATGAATTCAATTTCCATATCGTGAATATACCATTTCTGGACAACAACATATATGCATCCCTCTTCTATGGTGGCTACATGTTGCAGTTGATTCGATATTCAAGGGCCTATGTTCCCAATATTCCGAAGTCGTCAACTGACGGACAAACTCCTAGCACAGGGGTTCAGTGATGAATGCTGATTGAAATTACGGGTTTTAAAGTCGTCATACTGATTTCATTGATCTATATTTCTTTGTTCGATATGACGTTGGTCGTATTTGATGCTCTTAATTGGCCTGTTGGTTCCGTTGTTGTATACCTTGTTTTCCTTTGAGAACGTGACATGAATTACTTGGATTGACCAGGATTTTATAAGGTGAGTATTGTCGATGAGGCGGTAAGCGTCTACACTTCCGGAACACCTGGTCTTATTCTCAGGAGTCACAATGCAAATGTTCTTGTTATTTTGCCCTAGTTTTATTGACAATGAGTTTTTATTTTCTAATGTTCAGATGATGATATTTTTCTTGTTGCTGATTAATAATTTATTTTTTGTTATTTACATTTTTCTAATGTAGGAGCATGCCATTACTTACTTTGATTGACCAAGATCTACATACCGGCTATCGTCGATAAAGTAGAAGACGCTTACTCTTCTAGAACACATTGTCTTCTTCACTTTCTACATGTACAAGGGTCTCTGTGTAAATCTTTCTTTTGTGAACATTTTGCATCATTTTAATCGAATTTGAGTCTGAATTAAGAATCATGTGACACGTCGGCATTTTCTAAGTTTGTTTCTGTACAAATATATGAAAACATGCTTCATAACCTGTTGAGAAATGTAGATATACTAACAGTGTATCACATTTAAGCGATGCTAACGATTCGCTTATAAACTAGATACACATCTAGCTTATATACATATATACATATATACATATATAAACTGGGCAAAGTTTACATTTCTCCCTATAACATATACAGAAGCCATGTCAGCAATCAGACACCATTACAAAATACAAATGATAACGAATTTTATATAACATTTCCTCGTCTATAACCTACCAACTTCCGCAAGAAATTCTTCGAAATTTTCGCTCCTAACCATCTTCCATGTTCCAGCAAACTTCTCCTTAATATCCTCCATCGTTTTATCAACAGTATATCACTGCCGTTCACACGTTTAATGTGTAAGTGTCTAAATCTGGTTGATGCACATTTATCAGGCGAATCACTGTACGGGACACCGATCTCGATAAAACCTCACATAATGATGTTAGGCATTCAGATTTGTATTTATTCGCTGTGTCAATGCAGTGAGGCATATTCGGAAACGATCGATTTTTATAAACATTTTATATACACATCTATATGGAGAATGTATACAACAGACAAAAACGGCACGATATTTTCATGTGATCGATATCAATTGTATCAAATATTTTCTATTTCTCTATTTAGAAGATTCGTGCTGTATTTCAAATATTATTTGTATTTCAGCGACCGATATTTACGTATTTAAGAAATACTGATTATTGTGTAAATCAAATAATGTCAGGTAATGATACTTCTTCATATTGTCACATATACCCAGGGCAATCATGATATTGACTTAATTGATGGTTATATCTTGTTAAAAAACATCTTTCATATTAAATGTCATTATTTACCCATAAATCAATGTTGGGTACAATAAAGTTTGAAATAATTCAATACTGAATATCATATGTATAGAATACAAACTCGTAACACAAGTTTTCAAAAGATGCAGGTTAATGAATTTTAGGGGGAAATTTTAAGGTCGTATGGTCTCATTGAGAAATATTATATTTGAAGCTGAACGTGTTTGATGCTCTTTAGTTTGCCTTTTGGCTACGTTGTTGTATACCGTGTTCTCATTTTGGAACGAGACAACCATCACTTACTTGGATTGATCACGATTTACAAACGGATGTCGGCGACGAAGCAAAGGTCGATTGCTATTCCGAAACATCTACTCTTATTAGTCAAAATGAATACTGCTCCATCAAATCGGCTTAAAAAACCGAAACTGTAGCACATTGTGAATTAACAGTGGTAGTCATACATCATCCGATTTCACAAGTAAAGGCGATATATTTGAGCTCCCGGAAGATATGTTTAAATCTTAATGTATTTGACAAGTATATGAGGGATCGATTCGATAATCCTCAATAATATGAGAGTATTAAAAATATAAAGGAATATCTGGAAAATCATATACCTCGATATGGGGCTCAGTATATGTAAAAATCCTATAGCTATAACCAAAACCCGAAGTCTTGAAAACCCATTGATGAAAGAATGTACAGTAAGCCTGCCAGCACAACACCCGTCGAAACATTTAAACATTCTAAAGTCTTTATTATACATGGTGAGATATTTCAGTCTGGAATATAATTACACAGAACATTCATTGTAACTTCTAAGATGACTCGAAACGCTATTATATATGCGATCAATCGCGTACTTCATGGCTATTTATAGGCGTTGAATTCTTCTTCATTTTCATTGAAATATTTTTAACAATTATCATGTTTAAAATATAAATGATAGAAACTTGAAAACATGGTATTAGCAAATATCATTATTGATACGCGTATCTCTTAATTTTGCCATGTTATGCTCTGTTTACTCGATACGCGCTTATCAACAATGTTAAGCAGCAATCTGAATCCTGATATACTGCAACAGGGTCACAATATAGGTTGTAAGCGGGACTTCTGATTTCATTTCACATATCGCTTCATCATAAAATGGCTCTGGATGAAATAAAGGAATCTTTGGCTGGAAAATGGAAAATGGACAGAAGCGAGAACTTCGAAGAGTTTTTGAAGGCAGTCGGTATGTTTTTGTTTTAGATTTGAATAATTAAGTATGAGAGGAAAATAGAGGGCTCTATACTCGAGAATATTTTAATGTATATAACACAATAGATCTTATCATATCAGGGCTTTGAAGTAAGTGCATGAATATTGATAAATGTGCCATCATATCATGTCATTTAACATTCGGAAGTGAAAAACAATCTCTGTTAACAGTTATTGATATTATACTTATTATAAGATAAAAGTTTGATCCATGAGTGTAAGCAGCTTACAATATCCTTCAAGTGATCTTTTCAGAGAATGGAAAGATCATTTTCATAATTAATTGTTGAACTGTTTGTTCTCTTAATGCTGTTCAGATATTAAAACTTAAAATTATTTGTCATAAGAACATGACATTCAACACAGTTTGTGCTAGAATTGACTGGTTTTTAATATCCAAATTTGTTTGCACAGTCGTCAAACATTATATGTAATTATTTACATTTACAAAGAAAAAAGACTGTATAGAAGACAAACACACATGAATAATACCTTTCGATAGGAATGAAGGTTAAATACTGTATAGTGAAATAATGAAAAGTCGAGATACAGTTATTCATTACACCAATAATGTATTATGGAAGATACGCTATAAGATAAAGGCAAATATCTGATGCGTTGGTACGGGAGCAAATAAATACACGTCCCACTTAATGACTTTAACGTGAGGTGAAGATCAGGTCCGCAGTTACACACATACAATGCACGAAAGTAGACAGTCAAAAGTTCAACATGTAACAGATACCATAATAGGTATTAACGTCTACATGTAGTATTACACTAGATGATATACATACGAAGTAACACTATATAAATCATATGTATAAGATCACAGACGCTTGATATGACCCAAATATTAGGAAGTAAAAGAGACATAGTACTTCAATAGTGAATCAAATGTAAAAAATCTTATTTGCAACAAACAGATTATCTACAAATCAAAGAAATGGAACATGTTCTAAATAAAAATACTTCAAGCACTGCTGAAACTGTGTTAATGTTTCCTACCAATACAATACGGTAGACGATAAACAACAATGCTCTGAGATCCTGAAGAGGTAAAAAATTATTAAATTTCAATTTAACATACATAAAGATCCAAAAAAGATTCGATAACAAAGTTGTAATATAAATAAATATATGACATGAAATAAGAGGCGTAGTATGTCAACACTGCAATTAACATATCAACAAGTGAAATGGAGGCTAGTGTCCCAAAAAAAGATGTGATGCAATACAATTTGCTAGACGTAAAAATAAGTTATGAAAGGAGATCCTCTTTATTTCCGATTTAAACAGTTGAAAAAAAACCCCCAAAAAACCCCCCCAAAAAACGGCGAGGTATGTGTCAGTGAATATAAAAGATATATATATTGTTTAAAACGCTATATTCTCTTACATTTATTCGACATTTACTAGAATATAACAATTTCAAGTTCCTAGATTTTAAAATCCGGCGAGAGTGAAAAAGTTCATTTCTAAAGTTAGACAATTACAATCGAACAAACTACGCACACATTTGAACAAAAATACATTTTCACAGTAGTTTCTCCTGCTTTCTTGGCTTCGAAGGTTAAAATGACGACATATTTGTAAAACTTAAATGTTCAATACCATGGAAACTGTAATAATATGATATCTATCTTTATTTCTACTAGGTATATTAGATATTCGATAAAGCAAAACATAGCCGAATCGACTTCTTTATATTTCTATCATATTGTATATTTTTTTGTATTGAATATTATTCTAAACTATCATCTACAGGTGTAAACTTGGTGCTTAGGAAGTTAGCGCCCCTAGCGAAGCCGACGATGACTATTTCTGTTGAAGGGGAGACAATCATCAGTATAACAGATATGGGAATAAGAAAGGAAGAGGATACTTTCAAACTAGGCGAGCCTTTCGAGAAAGAAAGAGAAGGCGAGATGTTGCGAGTAGGGATTTGATTTATATTTTCTCAAAACTAAAAATCTAAAATAATTTCTCATTTGTTTTAAAAACCCAATTAGTACTGTGATAGCAATCACTGATTAGATATAATTCGTACCTAGTCATCAGTGGAAATATTTTTTGAAAATGGAAGGATTCAAATATGTATTTGCAATCAACGAAGACGATGCCGATATGTCAACATAATCTTAATTCAGAGTCCAATTCGATTTAACTAGGAGAAATATAAACAATAGAGGAGAATAAGACCAGGGCTGTTTCAAAGTTCTGCATAAGACGCCTATTCTTCCAGAACAGGCATTATTTCGATAATGACTCTGGATTTTCAAGATGTTTTTCTGAACAAGTGAAAACAGGGCTGCATATTTTGCATGTTTAAGGGAAATTTTGCTTAACATTTTTTTATCTTTCTTTCGTTGACGATCACGATCGGATTTTAATCAATCTGTTTTCCTGATGAGGGAATTTTTGTGGAATAATGTTAATGGTTCTTATAAAAGCTGGTGGTGGTTGTGATGTGGATGAGGGCATAGGGGATGAAGAATTTTAAGATTATTGTAAAACGGGTTTGTTAACAGATTTGTACATCAATGTGCTGTAACTGTATTTTTGTGGTTAACTTTCCTCAGTGCTTTTCAGACTAAGAGAGTGCAATGCTGATTGCATTTACTCAAAGTTATTTGCAAAATTAATAGTTCGAACGTGAAAATTTATCAATAGTTCGTTTACAGTTTTCATGTCAAAGAACATTGACATTGTTTTCAGATATGTGCCACGTGGGAAGATGGTAAATTAAAGGTGACAGGTCAACCTTTAGACCCTAAATCCAAAATGAAGGCCCCAACAATATATAGGGAAAGAGTTGATGATGAAATGCTTCTGGTGAGTATGATATGTAGTTGTCTGAAAACTGCCATTTTCTGTTATTAACGCATTTAAATAGAAAACAAATTAATAAGGTGATCTGTTTCTACAACCAAATATCTAAAATTTGGGGGAAAAGGTGAGTTAAAAAACATTACATTGATACTGATAAATGTTTCAATGCTGATATATAACATTAAACTGATAAGTTCTTTCGAGAATGTAGAATACTAATGCCCTCTCTAGATGATACTATTGAATTATGTTAAGTAATCTGAATAATGTAACGTTAACGTTTTAAAGTGGCTAAATAGTTTTTAATTATCGAGGCTGAAGTAAAACAATACACCGAGAAAATTACCATGGCGGCAGAAACAAATTATCCTTTCCAGACTTCCAAGAAATAAATCTTCTGTTTCTTTTTTTGTTCAGTCGTTGTCACATGAATTGAACATACTGTTAGCAATGGATATATTTTCTTTTCGTTTCAGACTATGTGTGTCGGTGACGTAGTATGTAAACGATATTTCAAACGTTTAGAGTAGTCCAGAAATCAGCGATGAGAGAGGGAATGCCAATAGACCTTCTTATATTACGCCAAACACATCATTTCTGATCTAAGACTCGAATGTTGCGACTCTTCTAAAACAAATTTCTACATTTAATACTTTGTTTAGAAATGTTTATTAAATAATATTTGCTTACTTTGGCGTTTTTGCGTCATCCTTCCATATCATACGGACACGATTGTGTTGAAAAACAAATAATAAATAGATAATAAATATCTTTTAAGGTGAGTTTAACGGGATTAAGTTCTTTTCATTTCTTCCTTAATTAAAATACCAAAATGAATGCAGTAAGAAATAATCGCATAGCTACTGGTGTCAACTGACTCTTTCTCATTCAGAAACAAAAGGCCTAATTTTCGTTGTGTGGCTTTAGATCCCTCTGTCTTTTAATAATATTTTGCCCTCTTTGTCCGGTATTGAGTTCAAATCTGAATTTTGTTAATATGTCGGTACATTCTTGTCGTTATACCTGTTTTAACATTGCGATAATTCAATTTGGGGCAAAGCTTCCTTCTAATTCAGATGATAATTGCCATAAACATTAAGGTTATATATTCAAATACTAACAACATTTATCTAAAAATGAAATAGAGAAAAAACATACACGCAGACTAGATATTTTTATTTTTGTATTTTTATGTAAGGATAGTAATACAAATAAATCATTTTAAGGAATTTTAATCCCTTGCAAAAGTCGGGGTCATATAAGGACGAGTGTCAACATAGGAATCATTGGCGGTAACAAAACACAAAAAGGAGATAGGACAGAAAGGTCCCAATCATGCATTACGAGTAGTCGATATATTTTGGTCTCGTCTCTTCTCATGTCTGCCTGGGAGAGAACAAAAACCCGATTATGCGACAGATCCTATTTCTGGACTTTTCTATGTCCCCAACTTTTACAGTTATCCACCTTTTACGTTGTGCAGTGTGACAAACAGGTATATTTTTCACTCTCTGTCACCTGCATGGTTTATAGATAGACGTACAACAATACAGATCTTTCATAGACATTTGTGTAATCGAATCCTTAAGTTCTGTATAGAATCATCCGCCATCTTTGTAAGGCATCCGAGGAACATAAGTGATTGTATCTATGAGGTAAGTTTATATCATGTCTATATCTAGTATATAGCTGTCAAATATATGACATCATTGCGCTAACAATTGTACAAGAAGTGGGATAATAAAAAGAGGTGCAGGAGTCCAACGTCCTGTGAGTGGTACTAGTTGGTAGATGTATCGGTAGAAGAATCCTAGGTGGATCCGGAGGATTCTAGCAGAGCTCCATGGACGATAGGTACTAACCACTAAATAAAGGATGAAACATTTGTAACTGTACAAAAAGAAAATAGTAACAGACACCATCGTCGTCTTAAAGTCTGATTCACGTAAAGGCCATTCGATCGTGTTAGTTAATTACAAACATCCCATTCAAACGCACAAAGGCTGATTGTGATTTCCATCATGAAATATCTTTAATCATAAAATACACTGATTGAGAATATCATCATGAAATATCTTTCATCATATAACACACTGATTGAGAGTTCCATCATGAAATATTTTCCATCATATAACACACTGATTAAGGGTTCCATCATGAAATATCTTTACTGATACAATACATTAATTGTGAGTTCCATCATGAAATATCTGTAATCATACAAAACACTGAGTTCCATCATTGAAATATCTTAAATCATGCAATACGCTAATTGAAATTATAATATGCTGCCTGAAAGGTCCATTATGAAATATCTTTTTACTTTGTAAGTAATACAATCTTCATTCTATTGTTTTTGTGTTATCCTTTACTTTCAACAGTACGAGGAAAATGAAAACATCTTTTTCGAGCATTAGACCAAAAAGTGTAACTGGAGATTCTTATTGTTTACATGTATACCTTTAAAACCGGTTCGACAAGTACATAGGGTCACGATTCTCTGACGCACAACCACATATGTTTAACGGGTCTTTCAGGCATTACACGTATTTAAGTGTATACGTTTCCATTGTCGGCAAAGCACATATTCTTAAAAAGAAAATAACTAAAATATTCACCTCACACGATTGTTATCTACCTACGTAACAGCAAAATGAATTTAGTGTAAAGCCCACTCTTGTTATTTCTTGTACCTGTTATTTGTATTGTCCTGTGACTGTTAGTGTTAGATATATATGACCTATGTTATCCATACCGCCTATGAAAACGTATTTTTATATCGCCTATTTAAATGTAATTACATATCGCCCATGTGAATATATCTTTAAATTGCCCATGTAAATGTTACCATATATCGCCCAAGTAGATGCAGCTCTATAATGCCCATGTATATATAGATATATATGGCACATGTAAATGTAGCTCTTTATCGCCCAATTAAATGAAGCTCTATATCGGCCAAGTAAACGAAGTTCTATATTGCCCATGTAAACATAGCTCTAAATAGTCTATGTAAATATCCTCTATAAATGTAGTGCTTTACCGCCTTTGTAAATGTGATGCTTTATCGCCAATGTAAATGTGATGCTTTATCGCCTACGTAAATGTGGTGCTTTATCGCCTACGTAAATGTGGTGCTTTATCGCCTACGTAAATGTGGTGCTTTATCTTTTATGTAAATGTGGTGCTTTATCGCCTATATAAATGTGGTGCTGATCGCCTATATAAATGTAGTTCCATATTTCCAATGCAAATGTGGTGCTTTATCGCCTACGTAAATGTGGTGCTTTATCGCCTATATAAATGTGGTGCTGATCGCCTATATAAATGTAGTTCCATATTTCCAATGCAAATGTGGTGCTTTATCGCCTACGTAAATGTGGTGCTTTATCGCCTACGTAAATGTGATACTTTATCGCTTGTGTAAATGTGATGCTTTATCGCCTATGTAAATGTAGTTCCATATTTCCAATGCAAATGTGGTGCTTTACCACCCATGTAAATGTGGTGCTTTATCGCCTACGTAAACGTGGTGCTGATCGCCTGTATAAATGTAGTTCCATATTTCCAATGTAAATATGGTGCTTCATCGCCTATGTAAATGTAGTTTCATATTTCCAATGTAAATGTGGTGCTTTATCGCCTATGTAAATCTAGTTCCATATTTCCTATATAAATGTGATGCTTTATCGCCTTTGTAAATGTGATGCTTTATCGCCTTTGTAAATGTGATGCTTTATCGCTTATGTAAATGTGGTGCTTTATCGCCTATATAAATGTGGTGCTTTATCGCCTATGTAAATGTAGTTCCATATTTTCAATATAAATGTGGTGCTTTATCGCCTATATAAATGTGATGCTTTATCGCCTATGTAAATGTAGTTCCATATTTTCAATGTTAATGTGGTGCTTTATCGCCTTTATAAATGTGGTGCTTTATCGCCTATATAAATGTAGTTCCATATTTCCAAAATGTGGTGCTTTATCGCCTATATAAATGTGATGCTTTATCGCCTATATAAATGTGTTGCTTTATCGCCTACGTAAATGTATTTCCATAATTCAATATAAATGTGGTGATTTATCGCCTATATAAATGTAGTGCTTTATTGCCTATGAAAATGTAGTTCCATGTTTCCAATGTAAATGGTGTGCTTTATCGCCTTTATAAATGTGATGCTTTATCGCCTATATAAATGTTGTGCTTTATCGCCTGTGTAAATGTATTTCCATAATTTAATGTAAATGTGGTGATTTATCGCCTATATAAATGTGGTGCTTTATTGCCTATGTGAATGTAGTTCCATATTTCCAATGTAAATGTGGTGCTTTATCGCCTTTATAAATGTGGTGCTTTATCGCCTTTATAAATATGATGCTTTATCGCCTATGTAAATGTGGTGCTTTATCGCCTATGTAAAATGTAGTTCCATATTTCCAATGTAAATGTGTTGCTTTATCGCCTATATAAATGTGGTGTTTTATCGCCTTTATAAATGTAGTTCCATATTTCAATGTAAATGTGGTGCTTTATCGCCTGTATAAATGTGGTGCTTTATCGCCTATGTAAATGTAGTTCCATATTTCCATTGTAAATGTGGTGCTTTATCGCCTATATAAATGTGGTGTTTTATCGCCTATGTAAATGTAGTTCCATATTTCCAATGTAAATGTGGTGCTTTATCGCCTATGTAAATACAGTTCCATATTGCCTATGAAATGTTGTGCTTTATCGCTTATGAAAAAGTTATTCTACATTAAGGGCTCACAACATTTGGATTTTTTTAAAATTAAGTTACTTATAATGAAATGTGACCGGATTTATGAGCTCATTTTTTTCACATTTTTTTTAAATTTCACAGAAATTTGTTTTGATAATGTAACTAGTCGAACTAAACCCAGAATACAGATGTTTGTTATATTTAGAACAGTACAACAAAGCAAGGAAACTAACATGCCATTACACGTTATGTTGCACATGTCTGGGAGAACATCAATAAAGAACACGCGACTGGTGACCAGAACTAACACTATCTTCCTTGTCCTGTCTGTGACACACCAACAACTCCAAGTGATCCTATCCAACCTGTGGTTCCTGTCATTCATTTTTGCATTGGTTCAACACCAGCCACGTCTGATGGCAACGTCTGTGATACTTATTGTCGTGTGAAAAGTCAACACCAGCCGTGGCCTGGTGCTCAGGTTGTGAAGAGTTCCTCTGTGATCAATGCCGAGTGTATTACAGTCGGAACAAAGTATCAATAGACCATATAATTGTTACAAAATCCGATGCTGGGAATGTTATTAAAATCTTTATCGGTCGTCGAAGACTGTTCTAGCCACAAAGACAACCACTAGATGCCTACAGCTTTGATCAAAATACAAAGTGTCGTAGTTTTTGTGTGTCCCTGTCACACCGCAATAGCAACAATGTAAAACCGTTAAAAACAAATTTCACAGAATGACGGGGAAACATCTTCATGGAGAAGAATGGAGCGATATCGCAGAAGAGACAAAGACGATGGTGGATGAAGATGAATTAGTGGAATGGAATCTAAGTTCCAAAGAAAAACACAAAATCGGATAGCATGACACAATTGGATGAAATATTTCAATCGGATCTTAATCAAGAAATGTAATGCTTACAGAAAAATCGCTCTCTGCTCGAATGAAGCATACCAAAGTATTTCAAGCTAACGCCTATGACTGTAAAGTTTTGATGGCGACATTGGAAAAGCAAGCAGATCTTCACAAGATATTCATCGTTAGGAACAAACACAACTACATCTTCCGACATGTGGATCAATAAACAAAGAAGCTTGAAAACAGTTTTGAAAGTCATACTCAATGAGGCAAAGATTATCGACAACATTACGAAATTGAAATAATTGGGAGATACCAATGTAGTTACACAGTATTCTCCAAGACGTCCTTAGAAACCAAAACATGCATCAACACTATGTTGAAGTCCCTGGCTTTGACACCTTCTGCTGGATTAATTTCGGTGTAGGATTCCTTATCCAGTCCTGAGCATAGACCGGATTGGTATCTTTTATGAAGTTGGAAACGAAAAGTTCACTAAAGGGATTGAACACCCCTCTCCTGACAGGGATGGTCCGTTTCGACAGCGGTGAATTACAGAAATGACCGTCTTCTTCTGCTTGATGACACGTACTCCTGCCGGAAGGATTATTCAATTAGCACTCAACCGTCCGATGTCGCCCATGGGCTCACTGCAGACGAAACGGTCAACTGCATATCATCAACACCTATCGTAGGCCCAGGCAATATCTGTAGTATAGCTCTCTACAAGGACAAGATACTTACAGGAATAGGTACGTATATAGAGTTTCTGCTTATGGAAGGTGACGTTACCACGACAATCATGGAAATGGGGAAGGGCAACAATCCCACCGTAACGAAGACTGTTGTATACTACAAAATGGCCATGACATAGTATGTTGACAGGTAGATAATAGAAAAGAAATCACCAGATATATAACTATTCTGGTTTAAACGAACATAGGACAGGAATTCATAGTCACTTCATGGAAGGAGTCAATTTCATTCAAAGTGTACAGATCTAACGAACCATCATAAATACTTTATAGCAACAAATATTCGTTGGGGATTTAATTATTTAGTTCGTGTGTCAGAACAGTACCAAAAGTCAGAAAGATGATATCTCGCCTCGAAATTGAATGATAGGACAGTAATATTGTCAAATTTAATACTCAAAAATAAACATTATTTAACAGAAGTTAGGTTATGTGTATCATACCTCAGTATAAAGCTGTGAATTGTATTGAGGATTTGTGTCTTTGCGAAATTTAATCAAATGTATGGGACTATCACTATTTTGCACACGATTAAATTTTAGTTTGATTCGTGTATTGTAAATGAATAATATATAGAAGTCAGTAATATGTCCATAAAAGTGATAACAGAGTATTAAAATCGTCTGAAAAATGAAACATTATCGAAAATTGAATGTTTATCGTGTGACAATATAATTTGTAGTGATGAAATTATTCATTGTATGGGTGTGTCTATTATTTCAACCTTATTGAATACATTTTGATGATTTTTGTTGTCCTATCACAGACGGCGTTTGTGTGAATAACGTTAGAACAAGGACCTACGTCATACCCTCCTTTTCAAAGTCGTCCCACAAATGTTCGATTGGGGACAAATCTGGACTGTATGATGGCCAATCAAGGACTGGTATGTTGTTTAGAACCGGAAAATCATGATAAACCATAACAACACGGGACCTCGTGTTATTCTGTTGCAAAAGTTTCCTTGATGGAGGAGAGGAAGGCCGCGTGTGGTCTCAAGACCTGATCCCGATATGTTACTGCTGTAAGATTGCCATGAATAATCATAAGAGGTGTTTGCCTTGAAATATCCATGTCCATTCAATAACAGACCCTCCCCCGAATATGTTTCTTCCCATTACTCAATCGTCAGAATATCGCTCACCACGACGTTGGCGTTTTTCTGACCTGTAAAGCGTGAAGCAAGCGAGACTCGTGAACAGCACGCTGCTTCAATGGGCCAAACGGAATCGATTAAATGAATGTGCAAACAGTCACTACATTTGATGTTAGCATCGCATCTGCATACGTGGCGGACTTACAAAGGGAAATGATTCTCCCGCAACCGATTCTTTACCGTTCTTAGACACACTGGCCGACTATTAGACCGACAATTTAGTGTTCCCTTCGCCGTTGCTGTCGGAAATTGCTTACGGAGGTGCGAGAGTCGTATGTCTCTATCGACGTAACGACGTAACGCGCTGGAGCCTGCTACTGGGTCGGTCATCCTGTCTCCCTGAGGCGCCCATCTAAACGGGATATTGTCTCATGTACACCATAGTTTTGGGCTACATGACGTTGCGAATACCACTTCATTATCAGAGCAATAGAATTACCCCCATTGTCGGCAGAGTTTTATCTGAAGTATATTTTCACAGAGCACGGAGATAGCTCAGTGTCAAATTTAATGTTTGATGAAAACAATGTTTTAATTTTAATGAAATACTTCTAGCGAACTACTGATGACTACTTCTGCCAGTAAATTATCATGATGTTCTATGATGTCAATATAAATGTATTGCATTTACTGGGACAAAATTACACTGAATTATTGGATCTCAAAAACATACTTTTACAGGCATATACACAAAATCAAATTTTACATACACATGGAATACCATTCAAACTTTGATTACCGTCTTGGAGACCAACTTGCCAATTTTAAAGATAGAAAGTCAATGAAAACTTTGGGGAAGTTATTACACATGCCCTGTCGACTTATTGGTTCTTATTGGAAAATAATAAATATGTATGGTTCATCGAAACCTGATTTGTAGTGTGTTGATGATACACATCGTACTCTTAACACCTAGACACCGTAACACTTGGACTTATTCTCGTAAGTTTCCAGAGTCTCCATATAAATCTTTCTTTCGTTCATATTTGCTCAACATCGAATTTGGGTTTAAGTAAAGATTCTATTAACATGTTGGTATTTTCTGTATTGATTTTACATTATATCGGAACAAACGTTTTAGACATTCAACAAGATATCATGCAATACGGCAAAAACATGTACATAGATATTAATTAATTCTAGAGGAAAACGAAGACAAAGAAATCATAGTTCAATGTACATTATTATTTAATGGATAAGCTGCATTATCTTTTGTGACGTATTTGGTTCCGGCAAGTTCTTGAATTCTGCTGACGACAACTATTTGTTCAGTCCACACATCAACACAATGGTCATCAAGTTTAAAGACACAAGCTCTAAATAACGAGTTCAAGTTCAAAAGTTTTTGATCACTAAGTACATCAACCGCACACCACAATTTGATCCTGGGCCCTATGAGAGTGTCATCGATCACAGTTTATTGACTCATTTAATAAATCATTAGCACGGCGGACAAATTGGCAAGAAGGAACTTAAAACAATTGTTGTAAACGTGTGTTGCTTGTGTCCTTTATGTGGCCGTGCTGTAGGACGTCTTGCAAATGGTTAAAATGGTTAGGAAGATGGATACAACCATGATGTTTTGCTATTTATAATTTAATCAAGCCAGTCACGAATGTCACTGCTTCATGAAAAGAAGCCGTATCGCTGTCACGCATGCGCTAGATAACCATATCTACATATATTTTTCATTTGAAATAGATGATAACATGTTTGAAGCACTTACATGGGATCATTTTCATTTATTTTGTACACCTCCAAAGAAGTCGACTCCTTCAATGACGTCACCACAAACTCCAGTTTGGTAGGATGGACTACTATTCCATATGCTTTGGTGATATCAGACAATTTTGGAAGGATTTCCCTTCCTCGTGACAAATCAGGTGACAAAACAAAGATGTTTCCCGAACCCAGACCACATACGTATATATTGCCATCTCTATCCTGTCCCATACCTCTGGGTTCCCTCAGACAAGGATCTCTGTACCTTGCGATTTCTTTCCCATCCTCTAGCTGGGTACACACAATGTCATCAATATCTTTATGGTATACGGCAGCTTGTGAAACGGTAGGGTATGTAAATGATCCCATTTTCTTGAATGATCTAATCATATCTCCATTCACAGACATAACATCTACGCTTCGATCCGTTCCAGCACACATGTTCTGGCCGTGCACCGTAATGCCCCACGTTTGCATCGGGCTCTTAAAACTGTTTACTGTGGACAATTGACCATCACGTAATGTAAATCTAAATATTTTGTTGTCCACCACCGCGACAAATAAATCTTGATCTGAATGCCCAAGTGCTATGTCAGTAGGGTTCCCGTCGACAGCATGTTCATCTAGATATGAATATTTGTCATTGAACATTATGAGCCTTTTGTTGTAGAAATCCGTGACAATTAATTCTCCTTTGTCAGTAAAGACTCCTCCTGATAGGCATATTTCTTCCGTTTGTCCTAATGAAGCACTCTTTACTGTTGCCATAAGAGAGACCGATCCTTTCCACACTTCTAATTTTTCTTGTATTAACTCTACAGAAAGATGATGCAATGATCCTTCGACGTCGGAGCCGGAAACCGTGCACGCAAAGGATGAAGCTGATGGCGTTGATAGCAGTATCTCAAACATGTTGTTGACACACTTTCTGGAATCAAGTGAAACCTGTGAAGTTTTAGATGTCATGTTGATATCTGCTGCGGATGTCAGTTCCATCATGTTGTCAAAAACTGTTGGCATATTGACTGTAACTTCAAAACTATTTGGAAGTCTCCACGTGTGATGATCCACACGTTGGAAATGTGCTAACAGTTGTTGTTTTATTTGTTCTCTAGCGATGAATATATTGTGAAGATCTCCTCGCTTTTCTAACCGTGACATCAAAACTCTACAGTTATCGGCATTAGCCTGAAATGTTTTGATATGCTTCTGTCGGATAGATAGATATTGCTTGCAGTGGTTAAATTTCTGTCGAAGATCTGACTGAAATAATCCATTCAACTCATCAAGCTTGTTCTTAGCACGTTGCACCGCTTGTGATATTTTGTCAGATATCTCTTTTTCTTCCGAAGCTAGATTAACCATCTCTGATTCGTCTTCATTCAGCATCTTACTTAGTTCTTCTGCGATCTTCCCCCATTCTCCCTCATGATGTGGCTTTCCTGCCATGGCTTTACTTGAAACTTCTTTTATTGATTTGATATTATTGCAGTGTCTGTGATGAAGAGAGACACAAACCCCACAACACAATGATTTGTGATCGAGGCAAAAAACATCTATAATCTTTTCATCGTGATTGGAACACAAACCATTGATCGATAAGTCATGGAGATCAATAGCGCTGCATACCTCTGTCGCTGATACAAGTACATGTTTTGTCGACGTTCTGTTCTTTTTGTGTGCAATTCTACATTGTTTACATAGAAAATCTGGACAGTCAAAGCAAAAAACTTCAGCTGGATTTGCCTCATTCTCGCGACAACAAGCATCACAGACTTTGTCATCTGATGATGTAGCTGATGTGGAACCAATGAACAAACGATTGATAGGAAATGATAACGCCCAGGTATTCACAGGTTGGGTAGTATCACTTGGAGCTATTGGTGCATCACAGACAGGACAAGGAAAATAGAGTCTGTTCTCGTCAGTAGTCACGTGTTCGTTAATGATGTACTCCTTCAGACACGTGTAACAGAACGTGTGATGGCATGTCAGCTTCCTGGGGCGCTTGCATTGGTTGAGGCATAACAAACATTTGTATTCTGGACCTGGCTCAACTTCTGCCATTTCAGGATCTCTTAAATCATCAAATTGTCTTTGCTTCCTGTAAAATACACATAATTGAAAAGGTGTAATGATCAAAATACTTATTGTATATTCCGTTCTTTTATACCTGCTTATAAGACCTATACATTTTTTAATAATCAATCTAATTATTCCGATACCATATATGTATTTTAATGATATTTCCCACATACACTCTGTAACGTTGATATACAAGACAAATATGTGAACAAAATGAATTGTTGAATGTCTCCTCCTTCAGTGCCATGGGGGTACTTCGGACATTATACCGGTATTACTTTTTCGATTTTTTTTTTTATAATTTCATTTAATTAGGTCAAGTCATACAAGAAAATACAGGGAAAAGCATGTACATAAAGACAACATGAGTGCCCTTTTGTTTGGTTTGTTCCCAAGCATGATTATTCTACGACTGTTTACGTTAATAATAATATATGATCAATGAGGTGATACCGACGATACGAACAAGCGACCTGCCGCTTTATCAAGACACAAATATTACATAAATTACATCACATACATAGAACATAAAACAAATACAAAGTTATAGATCTAAATCGCGAGCGGTGGTGTAAATTTAGGTGTCTCGATAATCCCTTCGGTCGATGGACGCCTAAGGCCTTTTACAAAAGACAAAAAGTAAACATCCTTAGCTGTTGTATGGAAGGTGGTGATTAGAATGTCAAAAATGTTTTATATCAATCTCGGTATGTTTTGCACTCTAGACACTGAGATTATATGTGATCACATCGGAAACGATATTACAAGATTTCGAATTTTCTATTGCAATGATCTTAATTTAGTGAGGAGTGAGGCGCTATGCCTCTTACGAAAAGACTGCGTTCTTTAACAGAGGTAAGTTATCTGTCACATTTTATCTTAACAACGGTAGCTAGCCCCCATGAAAAATTATATAGCTTTCCAACATTTAAAACTGAATTAACTTTGTTAAAAATAGCCTGATTCAACAACTTTATTTCTCACTTGCTTATAATGGCCGCCTCTGTGCGGGATCTCTCTAGATTTGTCATTGTAACTTGACATTCCCGCTCATTTATTTTTGCTATGTTTACAAGCACAAATCTAGAGAGATTCCGCATAGTGACGGCCATTCCAAATAATAAAATAAGTGGAAGTAAGTGTACATAGTTTACAACATTTAATTGTTTTGATACATATGCACGTACACTGTAGGTAGAAAAATGTTTTATCTTTCCATCGACGTATAATTTATAAATATCGCGTTGTCATAAATTATCTAAAATATTGCTTGAACGCCGACCCTTGCAGGGGTCGCTAAAATTTCGCGTTTTTTTGTAAGGAAGAATACTCTAACTATTGACCGCGACCATGTCAAAAATAAAATCGTGGTGAGATAGTCAGAACCCTTCAGACTACTCTTGCCTTAATTAAGGGGTTAGGCCGATTACAGGTGGTTCACACCTCCTTTGTTTATATAATTATAAGCCAGTGCCCTAGTGTCTGGGTTGAGTGGGCTGACTGTAATATATTATATATCAATGTATGATAAGGACTTTTTACTTCGTTGTGACAGAATATAAAGAAATCAATTTGCATATAATATGACCAACAGAAAGTAGCAGTCACATGACAATTCTGATCCGGAAAGTCTCTAGCTAGTTATATACATGTATACGACAATGATTAAGGTTTCAAGTACACATGGCCACTTGAGCCAGAGGTGACGGTTTCCGGTTTGCGTAATGAAATACAAGTGTGAGTATAAACATTAGTAATACATTGTTGCGTGTGAACATATTGGATACAGAAAGTGTAATCTCATCAGAGTAAGAAATTTTATTGATTTAATAAAGTTTTACTGGTAACATTGACATAAGACCAATATTTCCTATTTTGTCGTGTACTCGGGTAGACATTTTTGAAACAGGTCACTGTTCAAACCCGACCCGTGTCCGGGAACTCATGACAGCCTAATTTTTTTAACCATCAATTTCTGTATAGCCCCATTTTTGAGAGATTTTTCTTGAAATCTTAACAGATTTTTATAATTGTGTAATATATTTTCTTTTCAGAAAAAGAGTAATGGTCCAAAGACAAGGCCACTTGATGACTTCATCATTGTAAATATACCAAAAAAAGGTATAGCATCTTTTGTATTGAAAATCCATTCAGAACAATTTAAAAGGATCATTAAATATATTGTCAGACATACAAAGAAAAGTGTTTAATATATATTTTATTTCTTTTTTATGCATTTCGATTTACTTCAAGAATGATTTTTTTGCTAAAACTACAGAATAGAAGAGTAGAGTAATGATTTACAACTGCACAAGGACTTGATGGTATTAATGATGTAGTAAATAAGAAATTTAACTGCGGATCCTAGTGCTTATAAATCTCACTTATAGTGTTCAGGACAGTACATTATTTATATATGTCACATCATCTGATTAATTCATTATACAATTCTGATTAATTTGTGTTAAACTTATATATTATGTATTCAGAATGAGATTTATTTGAGCTAGCATCAGTCATTAGATATTGTGTGTTAAGATTAAAGTTGACAAATTAAATATGCAGAATTTAATATCAAAATGTAATCTTTTCCCATAGGTAAAGGTGTGCTGGCAAAAAATATATACCAAAAGGGGACACTGTGCTGGAGTATTGTGGTGTCATAAGGACAGATGAACCACATCAAAGTGAGGATGACACATATATTTTTGAATGTGTCTTCAAAGGCAAACAGTACTGGTATGTAAGATAGCATCCTGGTTTATTGCATGGTGTCCTAATTTCAGCTGGGCATAGTTTGCAGGTAGACCATTGCATATTAAGAACAAAATCCATCCAAGTGCCCAACAGAACATTTACATAGGTAGTGCAGTTTTTTTTAAAGCAGCATTTTCAGGAAATTGGGAAAATTAAAAATTACTTATTAAAGCCAAAACAAAGTTTTTTTTTTCAAATTCTATGTTTTTATATTGGCCGAAAAAAATTCCTATGTTTTTATATTGACCGAGTACTCGTTCTGTAATCATTTCAAAGGTTTCTGAAAATAAATGGCCACATTATAGTTCCGTAATGTTAATTACAGGTAAACTTTCCTAGTTTTGAAATTTTTAAGAGATCCACATGCTCTTGTTTTTCTTTGTCTTTAATCAGTAATTTTCGTACTGCATGTTCCGTCTAGATTCCACCCCAGATCTTGTTTTTAGTCTCATCCCCGCATACAAAATGGTGGCACCCATGTTTTTGTTTTGTTTCACTTTGGGACGATAATTAAGCAAGTTAGTGTCACAACACACTGTTTTAACACGACAGAATTTGAGAATAGATTCTTATAATATAGTTTGCGTTGTTCAGTACAACTTGTATGGGCAAGGATCAGATAAATGGAAATAGTTACGGGCGTCACATATAAGACTTATTTCTCAATAAAAAATATATGAATATTTCATCACAAGAGTTATTTTAATTCAATTTTGACAGTGCATATAACTGAAATAACATGGTGTCAGCACCTGTTAAAATATTTGATTAATATATTAATATAAGGGTATTCAGAACCATGCATGTCAAAATCCTAAATTTTCAGTTTTGTGAAAATGAGCCAGAAAAGATGAAGCATAGGCATCAAATTTAAGATATTAAAGATAATAAATAAACCAAATAATTAAAGTAATCATCTGTTTTATCGTTTAAAAATATAAAGACAAAATGCTGTGATGGACGTAACTTGAAGGGTCAAACATGATGTCGCTAGATTTTTGGTTTTATTTTAGTGTGACCCAACGCAGCATAATCAGGAAAAAAATGACTACATAAATAGTATCAATTAACGAAGTGCAGAACGTTCTAGACATGTCAGAGTATATATTGAGCTAATTTGAAGTATTTTGCTTCCCCCGTGTGGAATTCGGTCAATTTTGTTACAGGCGTTCGGGTCCGGTAATTTACGGTTTCCGGATACTACATTGCGACACGATTTGCTGTTTCCATCTTTAGTGTGCCATTGTGTGTATAACGTCACCAAAAGTGGTGTACAGTCGGAAGATGGCTTCTGTGTGGGTGAGTATGTGCGAACGGTCAACATATTCTCAGTTGTTACGGGCATCACGTAATTTTATGAATGTGAATAGATGACGAACGGTACGATCAATGTATACAATTTTGAGTTGTGATTCAGTTTGACACTGTCACGCATTCATTCAGACGTTTTTTCGAAAATAAATGTAGAGCACAAGGAGTATGATGAACGATTTGCCGGTCGCCCGTAACATTTTGACAAGTTATGCATGAACGTATGTAACAGATTGACAGTTAGTCATGTCAATTGTTACGGGCGCACCATCGTCTTAAAATTTACAGCAGATTTTTTGTAACTGAGTTTCTTCGCATTACTTAACTTGAAACTATTATAACGAAATTAAACATTTGCAATTTTACACGAACAATCGTCGCCGCTGGGCCATATTTCACATACCTTGTGACGGACACATTACTTTGACATCAGTGAATGCTTTGGACGTAATATTTTTAAAGGTACATATTATTACTAACATTGCTGGAAAATAATTCAATAATTCAAAAGATAAGATATAAATAACAAATTTTGATAAAACACTAAAATAAGTACTTTACTCATTGTTAAAAAACATTTAAGATAAAAAAAAACCACATAAGTAACTGCTTTTTTGCTAAAATACTTACATATTTTTATTACATCTTATTCCAGATTTCTAACAGATGTGACATGAGCTGACCAAAGATGGCTGTACATGATGTGAAACGTTCAAAATAAAATTGATTGATTCGTAATTGTTTTAAATCTCTTTCTTTCTTTGTCACTTGCAATATCTGTGTCAGTTTGTTACCTCCAACCAAGCTTCAAGTTATCAACATGTCAATCTGTCAAAAGTTACGTCCATAAGGAAAAACAACCTAAAATGTTGAAATGTTTGAAAATTTGGCATTATTATAATTGAAAGCATTGCTTTAGTCTTGAAAATTATTGATTTTCATAAAAGAAATACAATACATTATGTTTCTTCTGAACTTGGATGCTTTAAATAATAATAAAAAAATGATGCATAATACTGTTACGTCCATCACATCAATAAAATAGGTGAAATGGTGCTTTTGGAAAATAGCTGCTTTACTTAAAAGAAACACTTGGATAATACTGCTCTATATTTTCTAAATGGCTAATAAAATCTTCAATATGTGGTGCTAAAAATGCCAAAAAACATTGATTTTAAATGTCAATGTTACGTCCATCACAGTTGTCCACTTAAACTTTATAGCATTTTATTTTCAATTGAAATGGACCAGTTATCTTTTATTTGCTTTTATTAAGAAGAAAAGGTTTCAAGCTTTATAAAAAGCCTAAAAAATAAGGTTTTCAACAACAATTAAAAAGTCGATGTGACGCCCGTAACTATTTCCATTTATCTGATCCTTGCCCGTATAGGTGTCGTATTTAAGTTGAATTCAGTTCGCGAATCATCTGCTTAATAGGCAGAATGCGGGTTCCGTTCAAACGTACTAATGATCTTGGGCTCACGTAAACGCTTGAACATCTAAGAAAAAAAAAACACAAAAACAAACACTTACGGTGCTTGGGCAGAAACTGGCAATTAGTAGGATATCAGAAATATTCACCGCCATCAATAAAGTCAGGTATCAATTGGGAATTTTACCATCAGTTTTGGGAAAATTTTACCTTTTTTTGGCAAGGGAAAGCCGCCTATATTCGGTGGTAAAAACGACCAATAAATCAGTGTTAAGTGGTGTATGAACTCAATCTAGCACCTCCTTAAATGACCCTGGCTGTCAATAGGACATAAAACAACAATAAACAACTAAAAAATTGTAGGAAAGAATTTTACAGGCTTTTCACCACTAGGGCTTATTTGCCCTTCACAGTAAGAGCTACGCTAATATTAGCACTTTGAGACATTTGGTTATATAAATTAGAAAAGGATGTTTACATATTTAACATATTTAATTATTGTGACCTTAAAAGTGGGTCAAGGTCATTTATACTTGTATTGTAAAACTTGACTACCAATGACATTCACATCTTACATACTACTAGTTCCAAATTATTCTAATGTTCTATCGACTCTTCATAAAGTTCTGGTATTGATGAATGTAAGAACTCTGTCCTGACAGAAATAAGGGACCGTGCCTTAGCTAGCATTATAAGGGTGACTATAATTATATCATAATATATGGAAATAATTTGTCGTGTTGACCAGCTTTAATTAGATCGGAGACCCTGGTGTCTACATTTTAGAGACCCCAATCAGGGTTTTTGCCAGGTATCTGTACCGGACCCATTCCCAATTTCAATCTGTATTTTCCCAATTTGAATTTGCTAACAGTTTTTACGAGTTTTGAGTCATTAGGCCTAATCATGTCAACTACACAAATGTACACACGTATATTGGTGAGCGTGCGCTGGGAAGTCAAATCATATCTGTGTTTAAATTGCACGTTGTATAAGGACTTGAATGCAAAGCGTTTACGGTACATTGACATGTTTTTTAATGGTATTGTCACATAATTCTAAATACTACACAAAAAAGATTTTGGGGAAGGATTCAAAGGATTTGGTGAAACTTACTAGTATTTTCCCAAAATTTATGAAATACCAATGATATTTTCCCAATTTGTGGAAAATGCCGATGATATTCTCCCAATTTTTGCTCAGGGTCCCTTTCCCAAAATAGCTGGCAAAAACCCTGCCAATGTGGCAATTTGACAGTGATTTCACTATACTACAACCTGTTGTAAGTCTTCATTTTAAATCAGTGATCTTCAGTAAATAATTAACACAAAAAAACTCTTGCTGTGTATTAATATTTTTCACTACCATATTTGTCCGCCAATAGGCCCATGCTCAGTAATAAGCCCACCCCCTTTTTTACCAACATTTGTGCATTAGGCGGGGGGGGGGGGATGTCCGGTAATAAGCTCATCCCCCACTTCCGACCTCAGTAGTAAAAAATCCATGTAATGTGCACACTTGTGTAATATGAGTACCCTCAACTTTGGGTCTAAAAATGCTAAAAAAATGCTTCTATTCGGGTAATGTGTGCATGATTTTCCTGTCAAAAACAATGTCCAACATACCTGGAACACTCACTCACTTGAGCATAAAATCTGTTTGTTCATGGTTTATCAGCGAAGTGGGATAATTTTACAAATAACATTTCTGATTTTCAGTAAATCTATAATGAGAAATCAAAACATGACAAAGTTTTAGCGGTATGCCAACTTTTTTTTACAGGTTAGATGCAACGCATGATGATGGATCACTAGGCCGTCTGATAAATGATGACAGGAAGCCAAACCTGAAACCAAAGATGGTTCCGATTTGTGGAGAGCCCCATATTTTCTTCTATGCCATCAGAGATATACATCCAAGGGAGGAATTGTTATACTGCTATGGAAATGGTCCATATCCCTGGAGAAATACTACAAATGTAAAGGACGCTCCAAATGATCTTGTATCCAGTATACAGAAGGATAGTATACCTGTGACAGAAACTGATGATACTGCTACATACAGTTCCAATGAACCAGCATCTGACATTTCTGTCTCAATGGTCAACATCCCTGCATCTGCAACTGATGCCAGCAAACCAGATAATGACTTTTGTTTTTGTTGTTCTAATAATGAGACGGATTCAATTTACGGAAATAATTTCATTTTTTCCCACAATTTTTGACATGTTTTGTTCTTATCTTTGTCAGATGGTAATACAGTGTAACTTGTCTAAACCGGCCCCTGTGTAAACCGGATCTCTCTGTATTCCAGCCAAAATGTTTGGTCCCAGCAATGGAAAATGTAAGCAATGTTGACCTCTACAAACCGGACACCTGGGTAAACCGGCCAAAAAGTTTGGTCCTGGTGACATCCGGTTTAGACAAGTTACACTGTATATTGCATCTGTTTGTGGTGCTTGTGTTCGATTTGAAAGAAATAATAATAAAAAATAAACCTCAATGATTTATCTCGCCTTTTGTGTTACTTAATACAGTATTGCCCCTAGGGGCTGATAAGAGGGACTATTGCCCCTAGGGGCTGATAACAGGGACAAAGGATCAAACTGAATGAAAGATTAAATTTACTATTTGATATCTTTTCACTGATAAACATTTGATTATAACATGGAGCAAAGTTGGTGAGAATTAAACGTGGAGCCAATTTACCAAAGGTCAATGTCACTGGGGGAAAGGTCAAGGTCAAATGTGGTATCTAGTCACTGATAAATGTTGTTTTCACATGATAAAGCAAAATTGACTGGAATCAAACGAGAAGTAAAATGACAAAAGGTCAAAGTCACTGGGCAAAGGTAAGAAAAATCCGCCCCTGGTCGCTGGGTTAGAGCAGAGACCTATATCACCATGGTTATATAGCTAGGTCTCTGGTTAGAAGTCTGTTTGATATCTCTCTTATTATGAAAACAAAATATCAATTATATGTATAAATACATCAGAACTCAGGTGACCATTAAGGCCCATGGACCTCTTCTATATAGTAAAAGAATTATGAACTTTTTACTTGGTCAAAATGCTGTTCTATTTGCTAGAAGAAAACATTAACAAAGGCGATTGGCTGCATAGAAAACGGATATTAACCGATGTATCTTTTTCTATGGATAGTCAATATGAACGTATTAGCCAAGTAATACATATATATGTATAGAACATGTATGTACAGTCACGTCCTCTTTTTGGAGGTTACACACGTCCTCTGTATGTGCACACACGTCCTCTGTATGTTCACACACGTCGTCTCTTTGTAGGTAACACGCGTCCTCTGTATGTACACACACGTCCTCTCTTTGGAGGTAACACACGTCCTCTGTATGTACACACACGCGTCCTCTGTATGTACACACACGCGTCCTCTTTTTGTATCTAAGACACATTTGTCCTCCCTTTGTCGCAAATGTCCTCTCTTTTCATTCATTTTCAAATGATAATAATGAAGCATTTAAATTACTTATGTTAAATGAAAATTATGTGGTGAGTATACCTTCCAAGCCCGTTGTTTGCAGTCATCAATTACTGTGATAATACCATTATATGTGAGTGCCCTTGGTTTACCTTTGGGAGCCAGGTCCTGACTTTGTATCAAATACGTGTAAGGGTGTGTGTATGTGTGTGAGAGAGAGAGAGAGAGAGAGAGAGAGAGAGAGAGAGAGAGAGAGAGAGAGAGAGAGAGAGAGAGAGAGAGAGAGAGAGAGAGGGGGGGGGGGGTGTATGTGTGTGTGAGAGAGAGAGAGAGAGAGAGAGAGAGAGAGAGAGAGAGAGAGAGAGAGAGGTGTATGTGTGTGTGTGTGTGTGAGAGAGAGAGAGAGAGAGAGAGAGAGAGAGAGTGTGTGTGTGTGTGTGTGTGTGTGTGATGGTGTTTGTGTGTGTGTGTGTATTATCAAACGTATCCGTCCTAGTCGTTGATGTTAGGTTTATCGTTACAGTAGTAAATTACAGCAGTGAGGTAAGACTTTACATATCTATTGATGCAGAGTCAGATTTTTCTTTTATATGTGTTCTGCTGACTGGCCAAAAACTTGTTTTAAGGATCTGAGTTCCAGTAAGGAAGTACCCAGTTATTACAGATATCATATCCGGATTATCCATCTTTGAGTGTTTTAATAAACAAATATCCATGTAATGCATACTTGAAGAACCATCATCGGTTTACGCGAATTTATTTCATTCTCGAAAAAGAATTTACGCTCGCGATAAGACGGACATTTCCATTTAAATTATTCAAAAGATCGATAAGGTATCATTGAAGATGTGAGGTATGTAGGTTCCATAACTATTCGGTTAGTGTATATTATGAAGATGATGTCACAGCCGCCATGCGCTGTAGTGTTTTTCATCAGATGATATACTTCCACTCATTAAGATAGCATTTAACTGGCGTTTATGTTGTAACGAGAGGTAGCCACAAGCAATAAAGAGCAGATTCTGTCCCAAAATGACGCTTGATGTTGAATGGACGTTCAACTTGGCAGACAAGGAAATGATTTCCCGATATTACGATATTCCATGTAGATGTATAGATCACGTTCAATGGCTCAATGATTGTACAAAAGACAAACAAATTAACAGCACATTTTAATGAAAGTATAGTTAGCTACAGTAGAGCCAAACAATGAATTAAACTACATCATACAGCTGTTTTGTCCTTCTAGGAATCGTCAGTGAGACTAAGGGCTTATATGTTAAAGCTGGCCACTGAGCAAAAATAAAAGTAGTCGAAAAAATAATCAATATCTAGACTAAGAGATGCACTAGTCCGGAAATTCTATAATGGTTGTAATTCTCTAAATTGATATTTTAAGAACAACGTAAATTACATGTATATCTTCCAAACCGTTCCATTATCAGTATGAATGAAAACATGACTTGCAGCTTACGGTAGACCTCGGGAACTAATAGTTCACCAGCTGTATTAGGTGACAAACGAAGGAATATTTTCTTTCCTTCGTTTTCGTTTTTATATTGTCATTTTATACGCAGTTATGCATTTTTCTAAATATTTTTATTATGAAATCGAAACTACTTAACTTATTTTGTTATTTAATTGCTCGTCTCGGCTTAAACTTGATATTTAAAGAACAAAACGGGAACTTATCCGTTTGAATAGAAAAAAAACAAAGGAAATGCTGATATGTCAACAGATTCAAACTGACATTCGACAAAACTAAGGGAAAATATGAACGAAGAAAATTTTGTGAGTTTGTCAGTTTTCAACAGATGAAGATGATTATTTAAAGATACCATTTATTTCTACCCTATTGGGTTATGTCTGTCAGATCTCATCTCTCAGCTCTTAGAAAGAGGATAATTTCCCCTCTTTTTACAATATTGAATCCTCTTTACTTCAGGACGCCTCAGGTCGAAACCAAGATATGCTTACATAGGAGAATAGGAAGGATTTTACACAATTTCCCAATCCTTCAGAACGGGGCCGAAACCCACCGTTTATAACTGTTGCTAGAAAAGACGACAAGGACCCTGGAATCACTACTATATATATAAACTTTCCCCACTGCCTCTGACCAAACAAGTATTGGTTCAAAACCCACATGGTTTTTTATGACTTGTGACTTTAAGGAAAAGGTGTCATCACTGATATTGTTGAAACGGCTAGAATTGTACACTTTTGTGAGCGTGGTTTAAGCGTAGTGAGGACAAATATTGAAATTTACACTTGTGAACGTTGCATAAACGTTACAACATTGGAACTTTGAATGCATTTACACAATATAAACAATCTAACGAAGAAATCTACACCCATTATCAACAAACAAACAAAAAAAAAATGCACGTATCACATCATTTTCGGCTTGATTGGTGAACCATATCAAGGTGCATCACAAAAGAAAACTATGTGTATGCGATATCTTCATGCAAACGGTAAACTGCACACATATATGCAGTAGAGATGATACCATTTTGTAAATAAATGGTGTTTCAGCAGAACCCAAGCATCTAATTCGGAACGACGGTGTATCAAATAGTGTTTCTAAATAAACTGATGACCTGATTTTTTATTTCACTGTTTTCGCTCTGTTAATCCTCGAGTACGAGTTAAATAAAAAGTTAGATTTATAACAGTTATCGAAACGTATCTCCAAATCCCACTATGTTTGTATTTTCGATCGGTGGTAATGTAATATTTGAAATGTAATTCAAACTTATGTTAAATAAAGTAGGTGACATTATCAGATTTGAATGCAATTTAAAGTAATGAATTGTGAAATTAAATAAACGGTGTAAGTGTGGGTGGGTGGGTTGTAGGGGTGGTGTGTGTTTATGTGTGTTATGTAATCTGATTTGAATGTAATTAAACCTGATGTTTAATAAAAAAAAAAAAGGTGGGGGGAGGGGGGGTTAAGTAATCAGATTGAAATGCAATTTAAAGCAATAAAAGGTGATGTTAAATAAATAAGGGGATGGGGGTGTAATGTGAGGGGAGGTGGAAGGAGGGGTAGGTTATGTAATCAGATTTGACTGTAATTAAACTTATGTTAAATAGGACGTAATCTCTGATGCAGTTCCTGCTGTCAAACAAATTTGATTTAAGAAATACAAAAGAACTGAAAACTACAAGTCAAGGACGTAAATAAGGCCTATAGTTGGTGTTCATCTACTTCCCGGTTGTGATTATTCCTTAATATATCAGTATCACAAAGGAAGGTGAAACAGATATAATTTAGATTTACTATTGATACAATGCATAAATGTTTTTTTTAAACTTACGTGTAGCAACAGATGACGTTCTGTCCATTCGAACGTTTTACAAGAAGGCGATGACCAATTGTGCATTCACAAAATGGCTGACTCTCTCCACGGTGTCGGCGAAATCAAGACGATGTCTTATATATAGATACTGATTGTGAGAAAGTGAAACACTTCCGCTACTGCGTAGTTCTTCCTTATACATCAGTAGGTAAACAGCGAGAAAAAGTGGTTATAGAATAAATATATGTAATAAATATTACGAGTTATAATTTTGAATAGAATATGTCGTAAATATCGTTAATCAATGATGGAAAATCCAGGTCTATAGTCAACAATGTCGACGATAGGAGAGTATTTTTAATTCAGCGGGAAATGTAGTAAAGATAGAAAAATATAAGTCAAATGATAATAATTATAATTAATTTAACTATTTAACAAGAGTACTAGCACAAAATAGATCACAACTAATAACGACTAAAATTACATATATACAATACAATATCACACACATACCCGATCTTCATGTATTGAACCAACTCTCACGCACAAACTCACTCTCAAACACATACCTACCCTAACATCAATACCCAATCTCTCACACACACACTCTCACACGAACCAACTATAATACTAATGCACCTTCAAACTCTCAAAAACGCATGCCCAATTTAACACTAAAAACCACTCTCATACACACCCTCACACACATACCTAATCTAACACTAATACCAACTCTAACGCATACACCTACACTCACACACAAAACCAATCTGACACTAATACTCTCCCTTATACACATAGCCACCCTGACACACATACCCACCTGACACACATACTCACCCTTATACACATAGCCACCTAACACACATACCCACCCTGGCACACATATCCACTCTAACACTTATACCCACTCTTGTACACATACCAACCCTGACACACATACCCACCCTGACACACAAACCCTACCTGACACACATACCCACCCTGACACACATACCCACTCTAACACACATACCCAACCTGACACACATACCCACCCTAACACCCATACTCACCCTGACACACATACCCACCCTGACACACATACCCACCCTGACACACATACACACCCTAACACCCATACTCACCCTGACACACATACCCACCCTGATACACATACCCACACTGACACACATACCCACCCTGACACACATACCCACCCTAACACACATAATCACACTGACACACATACCCATCCTGACACACAAACCCATCCTGACACACATAACCACACTGACACATAGCCACTCTAAAACTAATATCCATCATCATACACATACCCACCCTGACACACAAACCCATACTCACACACATAACCAACCTGACACACATACCCACCCTTACACCCATACTCACCCTGACACACATATACCCACACTGACACACATAGCCACCCATATCCACTCTACACACATACCCACACCCTGACACACATACCCACCCTGACACACACACATACCCACACCCTGACACACACTAACACATATACTAACACACTCTTGTACACACCAACCCTGACACACACACATACACACACCCTGACACACATACCCACCCTGACACACCTGACACACATACCCACCCTGACACACATACACACCCTGACACACATACCCAACCTGACACACATACCCACCCTAACACCCATACTCACCCTGACACACATACCCACCCTGACACACATACCCACTCTAACACACATACCCAACCTGACACACATACCCACCCTAACACCCATACTCACCCTGACACACATACCTACCCTGACACACATACCCACACTGCCACACATAGCCACCCATATCCAGACTCACTTACACTCTTTTATACCCAACCCTGACACACATACCCACCCTGACACACATACCCACACTGACACACATAGCCACCCATATCCACTCTAACACTTATACCCACTCTTGTACACATACCAACCCTGACACACATACCCACCCTGACACACATACCCACACTGACACACATAGCCACCCATATCCACTCTAACACTTATACCCACTCTTGTACACATACCAACCCTGACACACATACCCCACACACTGACACATACCATGACACACATAGACACACACCCATATCCACTACACATACCAACCCTGACACACTAACACTTATGACACACATACCCACACTGACACACATTGTACACATACCAACCCTGACACACATACCAACCCTGAACATCTCATACACAGTTTGCTCTGTTTAATCATCTATTTATTTCTCTACCCAATCCTGACAACACAAATCTTAAGAGAATTATTCAAAATTATGCAAATAGGGGTTTGAAAATGGTTTATCTGACAGCCTATTTACACTCACTGAAATTTACCTGGATACGAGGTCTTTTTCACAATATTGAGAAATGGCAATTTATATCAAAGACTTAGATCAATTGAGATCTTCTAGCAAATTGTGGTAGTGAATATATTGATACGTGTAGTAAGAAATGTAAAAATGATTTTTGAGGGACGTCCTTAAATCCTGGTATGTTTTGAATACTAAGTACTATGTCAAAGTTTATTAATGAGCAGATACTAAGAGTACCTGTTTGGTACAACAGTAAAATAAAGATGGGGAAGAACTATTTTTCATAAAGAATTTCATGAGAAAAGCATTGTTGTAATAAATGACTTAATTAAAGATGACAACACTGGTTCATTCTATACATTTGCTGAATTTACTCATAAATATCATGTCAATACAAACTTTTTAAGATATCAGGGCCTTATTTCGTCACTAAAGAAATTCATTTCTTCAAATAATATACATGTTCATGAGCTTAACTTAACTCATCCCTACATACATTAACTTAGAGCTTCTTCTTAGAGATTAAAAAAAAAAAGGTTCTAAAAGGTTCTATGACACTTTGATCAAATTTGACCTGACTTCATCAGGTACCAAGAAGTGGAATACAGTATTTGATGATATAGACAAACCAACACGGAATATTTTCTGTAAGTTAACATTTATTGTAACTAATAATACAAAACTTCAATGGTTTCAGTACAGGGTTGTCCATCATAGTTTAGCAACAAACCCATGCTTGTTTAAAATTATGTTAGTTATCTCCCCTTTGTGTGTTTTCTGAAACAGAAACAATTATCCACTTATTATGGGAATGTCAGGAGGTGCAAAAATTACTAAATAGCTTTGAAACACTACTAGATGCATTGTTAATCCCCTTTCAATGAACAAAAAATCTTTAATTTTAGGGTTAATTCATCGGAATTACCTTCCAAGCAATTTTGAGGACCATGTGGTAGATTAGCCTTTGGCTAAACATGTATTATCCTCTTTAAATAAAGTCTATTATTGTTATTATTATTATCATTATTAAGCAATCGAGTAGATAATGAGATTATCATAATCATTAAGGAATATATTTATAAAATGAGATGCCTGCATAGCTCCCTTAATATAAATGCCCTTGTAAATACAATTAAAGCAATTATACAGTTAAAAATGTATTGCCTATGGTAAAGATGACATAGTTCAATCTAAATTTGAAAAAGAATGGAAAAAATGGGAAAGGCTTATTAATCTTTAATAAACTTTTCATATGCACCCTAGCTCTCTATTTCTGCTTTCCTCTCCATACTTATGTTTGTGCTTTTATTTTTATTTGAAATATCTATATTTATACAAATATGTTAGTCCTTCATATAGCCGATATTATATGTTCTATAGCTTGACAATTTTTTCTCATTTTTCAATTTATCTTTGCAGACACAGACTTCTTGTTTCATCATCTCTCCTAACCCTTTTTTCTCTTTTTCCCTCTTTCTCTTACCTCTCTAATCTCCTTTGTTTCCCGAAGTTTCTTTCTCTTTTCCTAATCTTTGCCTCTTTCATTCTCACAAAAATAAACAAATACAAAGTCCTTCATGACGCATTGACTTGTGTGTTTACTGATAAATGGGTGTAGATACATGCATGTATGTATGTTCACATGTATGTTTTACATGTGCTTCCATATATTTATGATGTAAGTTTGCATGCATGTACATACAATGTATGTAGTATACATATGTTTGTGTACAAATAGGTATGTTCGTACATGTGTAAGAATGTAAATGAGTGTATGTATGTATTGTTTGTGTGTATACATACATGTATATATGTAAGTGTATGTATATGTCTGCATGTAAGCATGTACATATGTACTACATATATGTGTGTGTGTGTGTGTGTATTTATTGGTGTGTACCTGGGTGTGTATCTGTATAAAGTCTCACAATTTAAATATGTAGTTGTGTTCTCGTGCATGTGTCTGTAAGCGTATGTTTATTTTTATTCATGTATCTATCGTACATTGTATTGAATAAAAAGATAAGTTTAAAAAAAATCATACACATACTCACCCTGAAACTTATACCCACTGTAACACTAATATCCACCCTCATACACGTTCAGATCAGTATACACATACCCACCCTGACACACATTTTCACTTTTACACTTAATGATAGTCTAACCAGGATATATCTTCCGCGTATAACCAGTAGGGTCTCCCTGAACACCAACTCTGCCTATGACAACATGTTTACTTATGAGGTCAGTTGTAATGATAGTGAGTTATAGTCTGGTGCAGAATTGTGTACAGGTAAATTGTACAGGTAAATCAGATAATCAAGTTCTGATCACTGTTCAGAAAACTGTTAATAACTGTAAAATAAAGGAATCAAATATATTTGTTTAAACTGTTCCAATCCCAAGCTGTTCAATAGGAAATGTATAAAAGCCCAGTATATTTTGGAGAATTATCATATTTCAATCTGCACTTTGAAGCATCAATTTCTCATTGCTTGATTTATTACTTTTGTCACACAGATATTAGTTAATCTTGTACTTTTTCTGTTTAGTGTACTTTCGATAACTTTTGTGATATACATTACTTAATCTTTTCAGCTTAGTGTAAAGTGTGTTTAATTTGAGTGATATCATTATTTGTGTGGTTTGATACAAGTACAGGATGACTAAAGCTCATATCAACCAACCAGTGTTGTAGCCAAACAGAGGAACCCCGGACTACCAACCATCTTGAAGCTTGGCAGGGAAACTGAATAAGAAGATACTGCATGTCCATCCCAACATCTACACCATAAACCAGACGCTTAAGGACATACAGAACATAAATGACAACAGCCGGATTCAGAGAGATGCAGGAGGCACCATTCAGCCACGGAAGAAGAAATACGCCAACATTGACAGACGCCTGACCACATTGAAGGACTGTTATCAGACTGGGACGATCGACCTGATGACCGCTGCTGATTCAGCATCCGAACATCTCCATCTTGGATAGAGTGTTTTGTGAGTCAGTGCTAATTCAGCTTCATTTAGGGGTTTACTGTTTATTTCAAATAATAGTGTATTTTAGTGCTAAATGTGCATATTGATTCACTATTACATATATAAATATAAATTCAATTTAATCGCTGACATCAGTTTATCAATGTGACTTGATGAATTTTATTTATTAATTCAACATTATCTGACATAAAAATAATTAAATAATGAATAATATTTGATGTTTTATAATACTTTTGTATGCTAAAAATTGTGTTACAATCATGTAAAACAAATAGAAACTTTATCTTTTTCATTATTGATATGTAATTATCCTATTTACAAAATAAGTTGACATTCTTAGTTGAAACAGATTCCCTATATAAACACCTTCCTTTCATGTTGGCAGAGTTGGTGTTCGGGGAATGATCTTATTCAGCCTGGTAAGGGTAACTGACTCTGTTTATTTAACTGATTTGTTTCTTCGAAGATTGATTATATAGGTTTTTTAATTCTTACCTAATCAGATACCAAACACACACACGGAACATGCCTTCTATAGATTAGATCACATATGCTTTAAACGTCCATATTTTTGCCATAATCTTACTCGTTCGCACCGTAACAATTACATTGAAGTATGATTATTTATCTATTGTTATTGTCGCGCGAATTCATCACTACATTTATTTGCTAGAAAGTGATTACACGGTAAAATATGAATGATTCAGTATATTTACAGTAGATGGAAAACTGTTCCAATGCTATGTCAAATGAAAACCATTGATTTTATATACTGCTAAAACAAGGGGCTTTCACATTAACACCTAACCAGACAAGTCACACAACACAAATTATCAATTCCGTTCTATAAAACTCTCTACGGTATCCTGTTCTATAGACACTGTAATGTTGACACGTTCTGCTCTGTTGACCAACCCGTCAGTGACGGAAATAATTAAAGTGCTATATTTACGCTTAACAGGGGAAGCCATGAACCTTATCTTATAGACGTGGTAATTGTCCTGTGTTTAACCACTAGCACTGTAAGAATTTATTTTGAGGGTGTACATAGATTATGTTTGACACGAATAAGAATCTTGACAATTGTTTGTAAACTAACATCACATTCAAATATTCATTTGTTAAGAATGTTGTAATAAATGATATCTTTAAAATAATTGTGGTCGGGTTGCGTAAGGTGACGAACTCGTCTTTCTCCAAGACGTCCGGCGTAAAATTACAGGAACTGATATGGAAAGATATAGGCCACCAGCCCGAGGACTCCAGTTTACTTAACAGGAACAACTTTCCTCACAAGAACGATTGATGTAAGTCGACAGAACATGCTTTGCAATTGTGTTAAAATAGATAAAGTTTTTTTATTTAATTCTTCTTCAACATTTTTTTTCACACCGAAAAAACATTTTTATAAGCATAGAAATAAATTGACCACAGAACTGTTTCTAATGAAAATTATTGGTCAAATTTGTAGCGGAACTGAATACCAATTTATTTTATTTTAAAATATTTGTATAAACTCTAAATTACATGTGAAGTAGTTGAAATTCTATGACATTAATAAGTAAAATCATGATTCAAGAGGACCAGTTACTGAGGGAAATAGATATAGAACAATGTCATGTCTTCACGGTTTGCTGTTTAAATGATCAATAACAAGTTAAAAAGTACAAAATGTATTCCTTCAAAAGTCAGCAACGTGTAAAAAAGCCCTGAGAGACAAATGTTAATAAACAGTGATCACAACACTATTTACACCATCAGTCATCACTACACTATTTACAACATCTGTCATCACAACACTATTTACATCATCAGTCATCACTACACTATTTACCCCACTACACTATTTACACTATCAGTCATCAATATACTATTTACACTATCAGTCATCACAACACTATTTACACCATCAGTCATCACTACACTATTTACACCATTTGTCATCACTGTACTATTTACATCATCAGTCATCACTACACTATTTACCCCATCTGTCATCACTACACTATTTACACCATCTGTCATCACTACACTATTTACACCAAGAGCCATCACTACACTATTTATCCCATCTGTCATCACTACACTATTTACACCATCAGTCATCACTACACTATATACATCATCAGTCATCACTACACTATTTACAACATCTGTCATCACTACACTATTTACATCATCAGTCACCACTACACTATTTATACCATCAGTCATCACTAGACTATTTACACCATCTGTCTGTCACGTCGTATGTATGTATATGTTGTTGTCTACGTTCGATATTTTCGTTATCCCTGTCGAGCGACCGTGCTTGTGCGTGTGACCAGGTGAGTGGGAGTTCATGGAGGTCGCGTGAATTTCGCATGCGGTTGTTTACGGGTTATTTACCCCATCTGTCATCACTGTACTATTTACATCATCAGTCATCACTAGACTATTTACATCATCAGTCATCACTACACTATTTACCCCATCTGTCATCACTACACTATTTACACCATCAGTCATCACTACACAATTTACACCATTTGTCATCACTGTACTATTTACATCATCAGTCATCACTACACAATTTACACCATCTGTCATCACTACACTATTTACACCATCTGTCATCACTACACTATTTACACCAACAGCCATCACTACACTATTTATCCCATCTATCATCACTACACTATTTACACCATCAGTCATCACTACAATATATACATCATCAGTCATCACTACACTATTTACACCATCTGTCATCACTACACTATTTACATCATCAGTCATCACTACACTATTAACAACATCTGTCATCACTACACTATTTACACAATCAGTCATCACTACACTAATTATACCATATGTCACCACTACACTAATTACACCATCTGTCATCACTACACTATTTACACCATCAGTCATCACTACATTAGTTACACCATCAGTCATCACTACACTATTTACACCATCAGTCATCACTAGACTATTTACACCATTTGTCATCACTACACTATTTACACCATCCGTCATCACTACACTATTTACACCATCAGTCATCACTAGACTATTTACACCATCAGTCATCACTACACTATTTACATCATCAGTCATCACTACACTATTTACACCATCAATCATCACTAGACTATTTACACCATTTGTCATCACTACACTATTTACACCATCAGTCATCACTACACTATTTACACCATCAGTCATCACTACACAATTTACACCATTTGTCATCACTGTACTATTTACATCATCAGTCATCACTACACAATTTACACCATCTGTCATCACTACACTATTTACACCCTCAGTCATCACTACACTATTTACACCAACAGCCATCACTACACTATTTATCCCATCTGTCATCACTACACTATTTACACCATCAGTCATCACTACAATATTTACATCATCAGTCATCACTACACTATTTACACCATCTGTCATCACTACACTATTTACATCATCAGTCATCACTACACTATTAACAACATCTGTCATTACTACACTATTTACACAATTAGTCATCACTACACTAATTATACCATATGTCACCACTACACTAATTACACCATCTGTCATCACTACACTATTTACACCATCAGTCATCACTACACTAGTTACACCATCAGTCATCACTACACTATTTACACCATCAGTCATCACTAGACTATTTACACCATCCGTCATCACTACACTATTTACACCATCAGTCATCACTAGACTATTTACACCATCAGTCATCACTACACTATTTACATCATCAGTCATCACTACACTATTTACACCATCAGTCATCACTAGACTATTTACACCATTTGTCATCACTACACTATTTACACCATCAGTCATCACTACACTAGTTACACCATCCGTCATCAATACACTATTTACACCATCAGTCATCACTAGACTATTTACACCATTAGTCATCACTACACTATTTACATCATCAGTCATCACTACACTAGTTACACCATCAGTCATCACTACACTATTTACACTATCTTTCATCACTACACTATTTACACCATCAGTCATCACTACACTAGTTACACCATCCGTCATCAATACACTATTTACACCATCAGTCATCACTAGACTATTTACACCATCAGTCATCACTACACTATTTACATCATCAGTCATCACTACACTAGTTACACCATCAGTCATCACTACACTATTTACACTATCTTTCATCACTACACTATTTACATCATCAGTCATCACTACACTATTTACACTATCTTTCATCACTACACTATTTACATCATCAGTCATCACTACACTATTTACATCATCAGTCATCACTACACTAGTTACACCATCAGTCATCACTACACTATTTACAATCAGTCATCACTACACTATTTACACTATCAGTCATCACTACACTATTTACACCATCTGTCATCACTACACTATTTACCCCATCTGTCATCACTCCACTATTTACACCATCAGTCATCACTAGACTATTTACACCATCTGTCATCACTAGACTATTTACACCATCAGTCATCACTACACTATTTACACCATCTGTCATCACTACACTATTTACACCATCAGTCATCACTACACTATTTACACCATCAGTCATCACTACACTATTTACACCATCAGTCATCACTACACTAGTTACACCAGCAGTCATCACTTCACTATTTACATCATCAATCATCACTACACTATTTACACCATCAGTCATCACTAGACTATTTACACCATCTGTCATCACTAGACTATTTACACCATCAGTCATCACTACACTATTTACACCATCTGTCATCACTACACTATTTACACCATCAGTCATCACTACACTATTTACACCATCAGTCATCACTGCACTATTTACACCATCAGTCATCACTACACTAGTTACACCATCAGTCATCACTTCACTATTTACATCATCTGTCATCACTACACTATATACATCATCAGTCATCACTGCACTATTTACAATCAGTCATCACTACACTATTTACACTATCAGTCATCACTACACTATTTTCACCATCAGTCATCACTAGACTATTTACACCATCTGTCATCACTGCACTATTTACAATAAGTCATCACTACACTATTTACACCATCAGTCATCACTAGACTATTTACACCATCTGTCATCACTGCACTATTTACAATAAGTCATCACTACTATTTACATCAGTCATCACTACACTATTTACACCATCTGTCATCACTACACTATTTACATCATCAGTCATCACTACACTATTAACAACATCTGTCATCACTACACTATTTACACCTTCAGTCATCACTACACTAGTTACACCATCAGTCATCACTACACTATTTACACTATCTGTCATCACTAAACTATTTACAATCAGTCATCACTACACTATTTACACTATCAGTCATCACTACACTATTTACACCATCTGTCATCACTACACTATTTACCCCATCTGTCATCACTCCACTATTTACACCATCAGTCATCACTAGACTATTTACACCATCTGTCATCACTGCACTATTTACAATAAGTCATCACTACACTATTTACACCATCTGTCATCACTACACTATTTACACTATTTTTCATCACTACACTATTTACACCATCAGCCATCACTAGACTATTTACACCATCAGTCATCACTACACTATTTACACCATCAGTCATCACTACACTATTTACACCATCTGTCATCACTACACTATTTACACCATCAGTCAGTCATTACTACACTATTTACATCATGAGTCATCACTACACTATTTACACCATCAGTCATCACTACACTATTTACATCATCAGTCATCACTACACAATTTACACCATCTGTCATCACTACACTATTTACACCATCAGTCATCACTACACTATTTACACCAACAGCCATCACTACACTATTTATCCCATCTGTCATCACTACACTATTTACACCATCAGTCATCACTACAATATTTACATCATCAGTCATCACTACACTATTTACACCATCTGTCATCACTACACTATTTACATCATCAGTCATCACTACACTATTAACAACATCTGTCATCACTACACTATTTACACAATCAGTCATCACTACACTAATTATACCATATGTCACCACTACACTAATTACACCATCTGTCATCACTACACTATTTACACCATCAGTCATCACTACATTAGTTACACCATCAGTCATCACTACACTATTTACACCATCAGTCATCACTACACTATTTACACCATCTGTCATCACTACACTATTTACCCCATCTGTCATCACTCCACTATTTACACCATCAGTCATCACTAGACTATTTACACCATCTGTCATCACTACACTATTTACAATCAGTCATCACTACACTATTTACACCATTTGTCATCACTACACCATTTACCCCATCTGTCATCACTCCACTATTTACACCATCTGTCATCACTACACTATTTACACCATCAGTCATCACTACACAATTTACACCATTTGTCATCACTGTACTATTTACATCATCAGTCATCACTACACTGTTTACCCCATCTGTCATCACTACACTATTTACACCATCTGTCATCACTACACTATTTACACCAACAGCCATCACTACACTATTTATCCCATCTGTCATCACTACACTATTTACACCATCAGTCATCACTACAATATTTACATCATCAGTCATCACTACACTATTTACACCATCTGTCATCACTACACTATTTACATCATCAGTCATCACTACACTATTAACAACATCTGTCATTACTACACTATTTACACAATTAGTCATCACTACACTAATTATACCATATGTCACCACTACACTATTTACACCATCTGTCATCACTACACTATTTACACCATCAGTCATCACTACACTAGTTACACCATCAGTCATCACTACACTATTTACACCATCAGTCATCACTAGACTATTTACACCATCCGTCATCACTACACTATTTACACCATCAGTCATCACTAGACTATTTACACCATCAGTCATCACTACACTATTTACATCATCAGTCATCACTACACTATTTACACCATCAGTCATCACTAGACTATTTACACCATTTGTCATCACTACACTATTTACACCATCAGTCATCACTACACTAGTTACACCATCCGTCATCAATACACTATTTACACCATCAGTCATCACTAGACTATTTACACCATTAGTCATCACTACACTATTTACATCATCAGTCATCACTACACTAGTTACACCATCAGTCATCACTACACTATTTACACTATCTTTCATCACTACACTATTTACACCATCAGTCATCACTACACTAGTTACACCATCCGTCATCAATACACTATTTACACCATCAGTCATCACTAGACTATTTACACCATCAGTCATCACTACACTATTTACATCATCAGTCATCACTACACTAGTTACACCATCAGTCATCACTACACTATTTACACTATCTTTCATCACTACACTATTTACATCATCAGTCATCACTACACTATTTACACTATCTTTCATCACTACACTATTTACATCATCAGTCATCACTACACTATTTACATCATCAGTCATCACTACACTAGTTACACCATCAGTCATCACTACACTATTTACAATCAGTCATCACTACACTATTTACACTATCAGTCATCACTACACTATTTACACCATCTGTCATCACTACACTATTTACCCCATCTGTCATCACTCCACTATTTACACCATCAGTCATCACTAGACTATTTACACCATCTGTCATCACTACACTATTTACACCATCAGTCATCACTACACTATTTACACCATCTGTCATCACTACACTATTTACACCATCAGTCATCACTACACTATTTACACCATCAGTCATCACTACACTATTTACACCATCAGTCATCACTACACTAGTTACACCATCAGTCATCACTTCACTATTTACATCATCAGTCATCACTACACTATTTACACCATCAGTCATCACTAGACTATTTACACCATCTGTCATCACTAGACTATTTACACCATCAGTCATCACTACACTATTTACACCATCTGTCATCACTACACTATTTACACCATCAGTCATCACTACACTATTTACACCATCAGTCATCACTGCACTATTTACACCATCAGTCATCACTACACTAGTTACACCATCAGTCATCACTTCACTATTTACATCATCTGTCATCACTACACTATATACATCATCAGTCATCACTGCACTATTTACAATCAGTCATCACTACACTATTTACACTATCAGTCATCACTACACTATTTACACCATCAGTCATCACTAGACTATTTACACCATCTGTCATCACTGCACTATTTACAATAAGTCATCACTACACTATTTACACCATCAGTCATCACTAGACTATTTACACCATCTGTCATCACTGCACTATTTACAATAAGTCATCACTACACTATTTACAATCAGTCATCACTACACTATTTACACCATCAGTCATCACTACACTATTTACATCATCAGTCATCACTACACTATTAACAACATCTGTCATCACTACACTATTTACACCATCAGTCATCACTACACTATTTACACTATCTGTCATCACTAAACTATTTACAATCAGTCATCACTACACTATTTACACTATCAGTCATCACTACACTATTTACACCATCTGTCATCACTACACTATTTACCCCATCTGTCATCACTCCACTATTTACACCATCAGTCATCACTAGACTATTTACACCATCTGTCATCACTGCACTATTTACAATAAGTCATCACTACACTATTTACACCATCTGTCATCACTACACTATTTACACTATTTTTCATCACTACACTATTTACACCATCAGCCATCACTAGACTATTTACACCATCAGTCATCACTACACTATTTACACCATCAGTCATCACTACACTATTTACACCATCTGTCATCACTACACTATTTACACCATCAGTCAGTCATTACTACACTATTTACATCATGAGTCATCACTACACTATTTACACCATCAGTCATCACTACACTATTTACATCATCAGTCATCACTACACTATTTACATCATCAGTCATCACTACACTATTTACACCATCTGTCATCACTACACTATTTACACCATCAGTCATCACTACACTATTTACACCATCAGTCATCACTACACTATTTACATCATCAGTCATCACTTCATTTTATTTACACCATCTGTCATCACTTAATTACTTTCATACACTATTTACACCATCAGCCATCACTACACTATTTACACCATCAGTCATCACTACACTATTTACATCATCAGTCATCACTACATTATTTACACCATCTGTCATCACTTAATTACTTTCATACACCATTTACACCATCAGTCATCACTACACTATTTACACCATCAGTCATCACTACACTATTTACACCCTCAGTCATCACTACACTATTTACACCATCAGTCATCACTACACTATTTACACCATCAGTCATCACTGCACTATTTACATCATCAGTCATCACTACACTATTTACATCATCAGTCATCACTACACTATTTACACCATCAGTCATCACTACACCATTTACACCATCAGTCATCACTACACTATTTACACCATCAGTCATCACTACACTATTTACACCCTCAGTCATCACTACACTATTTACATCATCAGTGATCACCACACTATTTACACCATCAGTCATCACTACACTATTTACACCATCAGTCATCACTACACTATTTACATCATCAGTCATCACTACACTATTTACATCATCAGTCATCACTACACTATTTACACCATCAGTCATCACTAAATTACTTTCAATATCTGTCATAACTTCACTTCTTATTCTATATGTCATCACTACATCCCTGACTGTACCCGTCACATTAAACATATGTAGAACCTACATTCCTTATTGTACCCGTCAAATTAAACATATATAGAACCTACATCCCTGACTGTACACGTCACATTAAACATATATAGAACCTACATCCCTGACTGTACCCGTCACATGAAACATATATAGAACCTACATCCCTGACTGTACCCGTCACATGAAACATATATAGTACCTACATCCCTGACGGTACATCCCACATTAAACATACATAGAACTTACATCCCTGACTGTACACGTCACATTAAACATACATAGAACCTACATCCCTGACTGTACACGTCACATTAAACATATTAGAACCTGCATCCCTGATTATTATCAATATACATTTTCCCGGCCTACATGGGTTAGGTTATTAACGGAGTTTGTTAAAACCAATAGAGAAAAACCACATTTTTCTGGATTTTGCAAATTTTGCCATACTAGACCACACGATTTCAAACGCGGATGGTCTACAATTTTTAAAATGATTTTTTAACGTCACAGATATTTTTGGTTTATCTACTTGCCATCTTCAGGCTTGTCGCAAACATAGTGAAGGGCGTGTTTTGTAGGTCCAGATGGAATAGGATACCAATGTTGGGATTTTTTGCGTCCAGTACATTCGAGGTTTCTTCTCTGCACTTTTTGGTAGGGTTGTTCTTGAGTTTTTCATACGTGTTGTTGTCTTCAAGCCTAGCCACGATTTTGATCTCATATTTGTCAGTGTCCATGACGACTGTGTCATTCTCCTTGTCTGCCGGTAGAACCATGATCAATCTGTTCTTGTTCAATTGGTTAAGTTCAAAACCTTCTTCTTTTGATATGTTAATTTTTTTTATTATTTAGTTATTTCAGCCATTTTATTTTTTCTGTCTTGTAGTTTCGATGTTGTCAACGTTGATACGTTTTCCTTATTTTGACAAAACGATACTTCAGAAATGAGGCTGCTGAAGCCTGAAGACATTTACGATGTCTGATATTATTTTTTATTCTTTATATATATATATATATATATATATATATATTGTCCTTGAATTTGCATTTTGATTTAAGATTTGTTAACGTGTCAAAACATTGATCTTTGGAAACAATTAATCATCATCATATCATTGCATCGATGGTTTAAATGAGTGAGTAAAATCAGTTTCGAATTAGTCATGTCGATCTTGTCAAATTGCATTCACCGAAAAGAAGACATTTTTATGAGATAATCCGGTCGAGTCGAAAATTACTGGCTCTTCTGGACCTTTTACAAGTAAAACAAAAGTATTGCCAGCTCCAAAACAGTTTTCCTCATGTAAGTTCGGACAAATAGAATTTATAGCGATTCCTCTGGTCTGAACAATATAAGATCGTCTAAATATTGCACATTTATCAAGTGATAATTCTGAAAACGGTTCTAGGAGATGGATATCCGATTCAGCAAATTTTGTCGGATTTACGAGTAAAAAAATCATAGCTTGTCCTGAATTTTACTTTAAGGTTCGAAATATGAAATGGATAATTTAGTTGATATCTCTAAAGTTAGTTTGTTATTGTTATTTCTAAAATGTAAAAGACCACCAAAATCATATCTCTTATTTAAGATCGAGAAAACTAGGACAAAGGACATATTCACACAGAGAACAGAGAGGGAACAAGAGAAACAGACCAGATGCCTTCAAGATAGACTTAAGCTTCGTCATCGTAGATTTCTGCAATGTTAAGTCATATCAATTCGAGTTATGGTATTCTATATCACTGTTCACAAATTCGTTCTTGCACTGACCAAGATGTACTTGGTAGGTTTGGTCGATGAAGCAGAAATGCCTGCTCTTCTCCTTGTACTTTTTTCGGGGAAAATCATGTGTTTTTAAATATGTTTATATTTTCCATCCTGATGGTATTTTCTTCACAAAACATCAATCTAGTTGTTTTATGAGTGATGATTCAGATGTCAATCAGTTATTGGTATTAGTGAATCATATAGGCATATAGATGGATATTTCAAAACTTTAAGACTAGGCAACTACGTTCGCTGTAGTTAACTGCAGAAAAAGCTGAATTATTACTGATTAATAGAAAACAAAACAAGTTTGAAATGTCTGCCTTTACAACGAATAATACAATTATAGAAAATGTTAACTCACATAAACATATTGGCGTTACTCCCTTAATTCTGACCTTAGCTGGTAAGATCACGTTGCCTCAATTATTTCAAAAGATTCCAAACGTCTTGCAGTATTACGTAAACTCAAATTTACTCTCAACCGTTTCTCCTTAGAACACATTCACCTCTTTTTTGTCATGCAGATATTGTCCAGGACAATTCGACATTACTTTTAAAAAAGATATTCATTTAAAATCTACACGAATCGTTACCAGAGCTACTAAACTTGTAAGTACTGACCTTCTGTATGAGGACGTGTGTTGGTAATCTCTCTGAACGTCGTGAAAAACGTATTGTTATACAAGTTCAAAAGATTGTTGATGATGCAGCTATGGATATACAGAAGATAATTTTTATTATTTAATATTTTGTCAAAAATGTAAGGAAATGAGGTCTCAATATATATTGCCTCTTAATTATAATTTTGATGTGGACACACTATTATGGGCTTTAAATGATATAGAAAATGAAATTTGCTGTGCAAACTTTTATAATTTATAGCAATCGTTTTGAATGAAATCAATTCATCATGACGTACTACTGTTGGTTTTTGTTTGAAATTTTATCGATGTTCAACATTCAATCATTGTATATCTATTTATATTAATATATATATCATTCACTAGATTTTCTCTTGCATTATAAGTAATCATAATTTTGTACCACTTATCAGCAATGTGTATGCTTGTCAATTTATGGAAGATGGCTTACATAAGCTTCAAGCTTGTTGTCAAATTCCTTTTCACATCTGTTTACTCTGTGTCATTTTGTATTTCAGTATTAGTGAATAACATACCGTTTAAATTAATTTCTTTGTGACAAACATGTTAACCTCATAACTTCATTTTCAAATATTGACGGGGCGCAGTTGTGTCCTTTAGTTCATGATCAGACTCATCAGCACGTGTGAATTTTATTGCCTTAATTGAGACATCATGAAAGAACATGTGATATGCACACAGTTGTTAGCATATCATACTAAAGTGACGAATGATCTCAGCAAAATAAGTCAGATCCCATAAAACGTGTTCGCTGCTCTAAATCGATAATTTGTGGAAATACCCGAATATTATAGATAACGCTTGTGGTCGACCTAAAGGTTTTTATTTTCATCTTTTTCTAATTCAATATTTCGATTATTACTCTTATATATTCCATGTGAATACAGTGATTTATTATATTTTTGACAGTAGATAAGTAAGTAATGTCATTTTGCACTAGTGAAAAATAACATTTTTTTGTTATTTTCAAATAACACTTTGGCACACTTACGCCAATGAAAATCGAGAACACAAATCATCTGATAAAACTGAAAAAATCATAAAGCCCGGTACAAGAAACATAGAACTAGGCACCTGCAGCGTTGTTTATTTGTGACACGACCTTCACTTTCATGGTAAACGTTCATTTAACATGACAGTCGGCAAACAATGCAACGCAAATTACCTCATCAGAGACCTAATCCAATCTTCAACGGAACGTCTTAAATGTGGAGCTAATACGTTAGACATTTCTATGGGATTCGTGTCATCAACAGCGACAACTGTGGGTTGCCACCGTATTTTCAGCAGCGTAGTAACTTGCTACAGATTAAACTCTCTTTGAACGTTTTACAGCAGGTTAGGTCTCAAAGTGACATGGATAAGAAACATTTTTCTATATGAATTTATAAATATGTTTACATCGAATTTTTGACCATGGACTACAAATTCCGACAAGATTTACAAGGCGTACTCTCAACTCATATCACGTTTCACTGCTGTTGACGTGAACACTCATGACCTTACATTTTACAGATTAGTAAAACAAAAACAAGGGATTTCTTAAGGTTTATTAAAATATTAAACTAATTCAAAAAAATTTATGTACAAAAAAGAACACATATAATGCGAACGATGTTCTTTTCAGATGAACCATTTTATAAGAAAACAACAACACTTATATTCTAAGATTAAAAAAAATTTACTATGGAAACAAAACAATTATTCTTAAGCAATTGACCTTTATGTGCAATCAGAACATCTATAAGTCTAATTATATTTTTTTTAGCTAAAAAATTCTATATATATACTAAAAAAAGGAAATTCGCTCTACTAAACCTTTAATATTGTTAAAATATTCTGTTTTGCTAAGACACGCAATTTTCAGGTGAGGGTGATTATGCAAATGAACCATTCTTAAAATAATAAAATTCAAAAAAATAACGAATTATGAAAACCCCCCATAGCATGTGAAAAAAACGAGGTGCTAAAATTATGAGACAATGAGAAATGAGACCAAAGATATTATCACTACTGTAACTAAGGTCATTTATGTGCCATGTCATTGATGTCCGTCGTTTTGAAGTGTTCTGCTTAACTCACAACTTAGCGTTTCCTTAAAATTCCAGCAACATAGATTTTTATTATTCATCGACACGGTCTGTTTGTGTTTATTGCTTAATACGTAAATAAATAAGATGACCATATTACACATTTTTAAAAATGTATCAGGAAATTAGTTCATTAGATAAATGACAAATTGAAGTTCTCTTTCTTTCTGGCATGTAATCGACATCTAGCAAACGCTAACACAAGTTTTAAATTTTCCATAATGTTTCCGAAAGTCAGTAAATTAGTTAATTATTTTATGTTTTTGTTGCAGACATTTCGGTCTTCCGTAGATGACAAGTACAATTTTATGTGTTTCCTTATTGGATTATTAGATACAATATCGAACTGTAGGGAACATGTATGTATTTGACTAGTTTTCAAAATCAATGCCCACAAATTGAATAGTGTTTCTCTGCACAATCCACACTGGTTAAGCCTGTCTGTGTTAGTAAAACACAGTGTCCATGAGTGGCATTCGGGTTGTCGGGGGACCAGAGGGCGATGTTAATTTCGTCATCTTCGCCGTCATGCATCCATCTGCCTAGAGACGTATAACCTCCTGACACGTAGAACTTGTAGATGTTTTCTGAAGCATTATTATAGATTAAAAACAGAATGATGTTTGCAATCATGGTATAAAAAATGAATAAAATATATATATTTTAAGACTTTCCAGAATAGTGTGGTATTTCCCCAATGAACAGTTCAGATAAATGACGTCTTATATGAATTATAATAAAGGTATTACTTTGACTGATATCGATTCAGGAAAATAAATAGTATTTACTGAAGATGTCGGATCTACTGATGACGTCATGGAGATTGGCCATTCTGGATTTTGTGTCGATCCTGAACAAGCGTGTCAGATGTTCTGTACATGTAACTGATGCATTGACCTTGTCCTTTCTAACCTCGATAACGTTGTACAAGAAAGCCCCTCCCAGACTTTCCTTGTAGCCATAGTAATCCAGGATATCTGTACATTATTAATATAAGTAAAGTTATTTATCTCACTATAGTAAAAAAGTCAGCAAACGAAAACACCACGATTCCCAATTTATTTACTGGTGTTGTTTTTATTAAACAAAGAATCCAATTCTTCCTTGCACCTCAAACGTGTGATTATTTTAGACCATGTATTTTGTAGATCCCTATTGAACTGACAATGTTTAAAGAAGACAACAAACGCCCTGGAAACCCATTCGTACGAAAGATATGAGTTTAATTTAGTTTTGTTTTTGATATCATAGTAGAATGCGTTGAATATTATAAATTGAGTAAAAGTTCAATTTAACAGAAAATATAATTTTTTTATTAAGCTATATATAAAGTGATTGTATTTTACCAAAATCGCTGATATTGATATTGCCCATAGGTTAGGACGGTTTAATAGGGGCAGACCACGGACGATCATATGTAAATTTACACATAGAAGGAAGAAGACAGAGATTCTGAGCAACAGAAGAAACCTCAAGGGAAAGAAGCTGATAGTGTTTGAGGACTTAACTCAGCGGAACCAGGACACACTGAAAGAGGCTTATAAACTTAAAAGTGTTAAGCATTCGTACAGCATGGACGGAAAGTTATTTGTTATTTTGAATAATGATAAGAAGCGCAGACTGTGGAACGATACTGAGCTTACGGACGAGTTCTTGGCAGATGATGACAACTTCAAAGTCGGGAAATATGACCGTTAGGTTATGATCGGTAAGTGACTTTTAGGTACGCTAGTACCGCCAGAGAGGGTCTTTCTCTGGTTTACCGATCAGACTAGCACATTATATATACTAAGTGTTTGTGTGTTTAGCTATTTATTTTAAATGTGTCTGTGAGTTCTTTTCTATATGGAAGGTATGCAGTGGACAAGTTCGTGCTTATGCTCTGGTAAGTAACAATGATATCCTATCTATGGCATTATCTTCCAATATTTATGTAATTGTTCATTGTGATGAGCATTTATTTTTAGTTCTCTACAATATTGTGTAGAATCAAAAATGATCTTTAACGATTCGGTGTCCTGAGAGACCTTTACTGTTTGTATCCAGATATCCGGAATTATCTTTCCATATCTGGTTTTAAAAGTAGTATACTACTTCCGGTGTAAATGTATTCCGGCGCATGGTACACGTGCTGCAGCTATTCCTTATATCTAAGAAAAGGGGCGCTTGGTTACAGTTGGTATGATTGTTTGACCATATTAATATGTTTTTACATCTTTTTCTTATCAAAATTTATCTCTCTCCCTCTCTTTCTTTCTTTCTTCACTCAATGTCTGGGTTAGAACTTGCATTATGTTGGCTTAAATTGGTTATTACATTCGCACTTCTCAGCAGTATATAGTAAGGTAATGGACGGTATATCGTTACTTTCGGTAAATTGTCAGGGTCTCGGGGATAACAATAAAAGAAAAGATGTTTTTTCATACTTGAAATCAAAAAAATATTCAATCTACTGTCTGCAAGACACGCACTTCTCAGAAGAAAATCAAACTTTTGTTAGAAGTCAGTGGGGTTTTGAATGTTTTTTTAGCTCCTTCAGGTCCAGTTCAAGAGGGGTAGCTATTTTATTTAATAACAATTTTGAATATAAGGTTAAGAGGGAAAAGAAGGACCAATCGGGAAATTTTTTAGCATTAGATATTGTTATGGAGGGGTCAGATATTACACTTATTACACTGTATGGTCCAAACACTGACTCGCCACTTTTTTATGATACTTTAATTAATACATTAGATGAATTTGGGAATGACAAATATATTGTTTGTGGTGATTTTAATTTAGTTCTTAATCCGGATCTTGATTATGATAGTAGTTATAAAAATATTAATAATTCAAAGGCCAGAGAAAAGGTTTTAGAAATCATTGAAAATTATTCTTTAGTAGATATTTATAGGGAAGTAAATCCAGATAGTAAAAGATACACATGGAGGAAAAAAAATCCTCTGAAGCAATCAAGGTTAGATTTTTTTCTTATCTCTGAAAACTTATTATCTAGTGTAAATAAGTCTTGCATTGAGCCGAGTTACAGATCAGACCACTCTTTTCCATTTCTTAATCTAAAATTTAATGAATTTAAACGTGGTAGAGGATTTTGGAAATTCAATTCTTCTTTATTGTATGATGAAGATTATTTAAAACTAATAAAACAGACCATCTTGGAAATAAAAACACAATATTGTCTTCCTATTTATAATCATAATAATATAGAGAATATCCCAGATACAGACTTACAGTTCATGATTGATGACCAGCTTTTTCTAGAAACTTTATTGATGGAAATCAGGGGCAAAACAATTTCATATTCATCTCACAGAAAAAAACAACAAAATATGGCTGAAAAAAGTATAAGAAATGAAATACAAAACATTGAAGATCAAGACCATGTAGATACAGAGAAATTAGAGCATTTGAACAAGGAATTAGAAAAAATAAGATTAGATAGGATTAAAGGTAGCATTGTTAGATCTAGAGCGAGATGGCAAGAGGAAGGAGAAAAACCAACAAAATATTTTTTCAATCTAGAAAACAGAAATTTTACCTCCAAAATTATACCCAAGTTAGAAACAGAGGATAAGGGCACATTAACTGGACAAGATGAAATTCTTGAAGAAGTACGGTCATTTTACAAAAAATTATATGATGATAATAGAAGTGTAGAAGATGTCAATTTAAATGATCTCTTAAATAGTTGTAATGTTTTGAAATTAGACAACGCTGTTTCAGAAAGTTTAGAAGGGCAAATTACTTTGGAGGAAGCAACAATTACTTTGAAGTGTATGAAAAATAATAAAAGCCCAGGTACGGATGGTTTTACTGTCGAGTTTTTTAAATGTTTTTGGAAATATCTTGGGGGGTTCATTTTAAGGTCTATTAATTTGGGTTATGAAAAAGGGAGGTTATCGGTAACACAAAGGCAGGGGGTTATAGTATGTATTCCAAAGGGAGATAAGTCTAGACAATTTCTTAAGAATTGGCGACCAATTACATTGTTGAATATAGTATATAAAATTGCATCAGGAACCATAGCTAGAAGAATTAAGAAAGTTTTAGACACATTAATTAGTGAGGATCAGTCAGGTTTTATCTCAGGTCGTTATATTGGGGAGAACACAAGATTAATATATGACATTATGCAACATGTAGAGGAAAAAAATATTCCCGGAATGCTGTTAATGATAGATTTTGAGAAAGCATTTGATTCCGTTTCATGGAAATTTATTGACAAGGTTTTCAAATTCTTTAATTTTGGTCCAGATATTCGTAAATGGATAAAAGTTTTTCATACTAATGTCAGTGCTTTTGTTAATCAAGGTGGTAATGTATCTTCATCCATCAATATAAGAAGGGGCTGTCGACAAGGTGATCCAATCGCGCCATATATCTTTATTCTCTGTGTTGAAATTTTGGCCATTAAACTAAAACATAACAAAAACATTAAGGGTATAAACATCAGTAATATTCCAATTCTTATCTCACAATATGCAGACGACACCTCTCTTATATTAGATGGCTCTGAAATATCATTAAAAGAATCTATTTTAGAATTGAATGCTTTCGCAAAATTCTCTGGTTTGAATCTAAATATTGACAAAACACAAGTGATCTGGATAGGAAGTAAAAAATATAGTGAAGATACTTTGTTACCTGACTTGAAATTACAGTGGGGAAAGGTCAAATTCACGCTTCTTGGAATTGAATTCAGTGTCAATCTTCATGAAATTCCAAAATTAAACTATGATAAAAAATTAATTAAATTGAAATCTATCATTAAGATGTGGAATAGGAGATCACTGACTCCAATTGGGAAAATTCATCTTATTAAATCTTTAATGATATCACAGTTTAACCATTTATTTATGTCTTTGCCAAACCCAGACAACCAGTTCTTGAATAAGCTCAATTCCATCCTTTTTAGCTTTTTATGGAACAGTAAAACTGACAAGGTAAAGAGAGATATTGTTACCCAGAATTTTGATAACGGTGGACTTAAAATGGTAGATATAAAGTTGTTTATAGATAGTCTGAAATTAGGCTGGATTAGAAGATTACACCAGAAATCTGCTAAATGGCAAGCAATTCTTCAAACATATATTGACCTACATATGCTATCTTCCTGTGGAAGTGATTACATTCAGAAATGTTGTAATATCTGTAGAAATAATTTCTGGAGTGATGTTTTCAAAGCCCTGTTGAGGTTCAGTGAAAGGGTGGGGGTAGAATATGTTAAGAAAAATATTTGGAAAACTCCTTTATGGTATAATAAAGATTTGTTGATAGGGAAGACAAGTATATTCTACAAGACATGGTATGATAAGGGAGTGATGATAGTTAATGATTTATTCAAAGATTTTTCTACTGGCACTTTCTACACTTTTCAAGATTTTAAGCAAATTTATAATGTAAATTCAAATTTCCTTGAATACCATGGTGTAGTCTCTGTGGTTAAGTCATATTTAGCTAGATCTGACTTTGTAAGAACATGTACCTCTCAAGTTTTTCCAACCATTCCAAGTAGTATTGAGTGTTTTGTAAAAAAAGGAAATGGGTCAAAAGATATATATAATCTTTTAGTAAAAAACGATATAATTTCTACTGGGAGGAAAAGATGGGAAGAAATATTAGAATTTGATGTTCTAAATTGGAGGGATATTTATAAAAATTGTTTTCGTGCAACAAAAAATACAAAACTTCAATGGTTTCAGTACAGAGTGGTTCAACACATCTTAACAACAAATTTATACATGTTTAAAATTCGACTACTGAATAACCCACACTGTACATTCTGTAACTTAGAAAAGGAGACAATTATTCATATTATGTGGGAATGTCCAGAAGTTCAAAAATTTTTAGAAAGTGTAGAAGTTTTGCTGGAGGCTCTTTTTATTCCATTTTCCTTCAATAAAATAAGTTTTCTGTTTGGTTTCATTGCTAATAAAAATCAGTTAATCAGTAGCAAACTTGACAATGAAATCTTAATTATCATTAAATATTACATATATAAGGCAAGATGTCAACACAAAGCCTTAAGTGTATATAGTCTTATTTATTCAGTCAGGGAATTTTATACCTTTCAGAAATATATTGCCAATAGTAAAGGTGAACAGGCACAGTTAAGTTTTAATGAGGAATGGAGAAAATGGAGAAAATTATTGGAATTGGCCAATTCTTAACTTTAAATACATTTACTGTCATGTATGTTTTACCGTATTTTAGTATTCTCTGTCTTTACAGTATAGCAGGCCCCTTGCTTACCCTTATAGTATTTATTTATTTATTTATTTACCAGGTATTTTTCTTTATACTCGAGTCCCTATTGTTTCGCTGATTATTGCAATTTTTACTAACCCAGATCACCTCTCTCTCTCTCCCCCCCCCCCTCTCTCTCTCTCTCTCTTTTCTCTCCTCTTTATCTTTATGTGTAGTATTGATGTATGTGTAGGAGTGGGTGTGTAAGGGTAGTGTTGTGATGTTAGTAAGGGTGTTGATGAAAATGCCAGGCGATGATGGTGGTGATGATGATGATGATGATGATGATGATGATGATGATGATGATGATGATGATGATGATACAACTTAATCAAGATTATGGTGATGTGTGAGTGAGCATATTGTATGTTGTATGTTTGATGATGTTTTGTTGATGTAATTGTTATGTACATTAAAAACTCTTGAAAAATAAAAAAATATTTCCCATGGAATATACACATAATATACACGCTGGCTCCGATGTTGTTTTAACTCGCTCAACAACTAAGATATTCACTGCAATGTGTGACACTTAAACACATCTTACGGAACAGGAATAAAAAGGACGCCGGATCATTTGATTTTTCATTTGAAGTAAATCATGATTCGTTATTCAGAATAATACTGCTTTGTTTTATTTGGAATTGATTTGCAACAGAACATTAATGATTGTAAAACTTAAAAGTAAAGAAAAGCTTACTCATCTAATAAAAAATAATGGTGAAAATAAATTATCAAGTATATGTTCCAATTGCCTATTTCATCATAAATTTTATAACCCGTCTGTTATCATATGAATTGTTTTTTGTAATGTTTTTTACGTGTATGTCGTTATTGTTATATACCATAAAATGTTCTCCATCGGGTACGCCAGTCAGACATTGATCGAAATACAAAACTATTTCAGTGGACGTGTTTTCGCAGTCTGTGATGGCGTCAGGAAGCCAGTGGACTTGTTCCAAAGTGTGAATGATGTTTTCAGAGGCAGATAGACACAAGTGCATTTTGTTTCTAATTTCATAATTGTGTATTTCAAATATGTGTGCAATTCCAAATTATTGTGAGTGATTATGTGTGGGATTTAAGAAACACCATATTTTAAGGTAAGCATTTTTGTGTCCAAATTTCTGAAAACTTTGAAGTAATCTTTTTAATCTATTAACTGTTTGTGCATATATCTGTTAGCTTATAGATTAATATCATAGTTCAGAATTATAAGTATCTCTGATATTGAGCAAGTAGAAGTTTGAGTATGAGTGATCTCTGTAAGTAAATAAACTATACATATGTTACAATTTTGTATAGTGCAGAGCTTGAGAGTGGCCTACACATGTGCTTAGCTATGGTTGTTAACTTTTTAACTAGGTGGTGTAAGGGGATATGTGTTGTTTTGGGGGGAGGAGACAAGTTTGGTGTGTGCAGGGTCATCAGGGTAGGGTTAGGGGGCTGCCCTCTGGGTCAGCATTGTTGCTATGGGTAGTATAAAATGTCTTTCTATGAATGTAAGGGGTTTATATTCCGATACCACTAAAAGGAGAGACGTGTTCCACTGGTTTAAACGAAAAAAAGCAGATATTATTTGTTTACAAGAAACGCATTGTACAGGTGAAGTAGAAGCGTTATGGGAAAGGGAGTGGGGGTATAAATGTATATTCAGTAACTTCAATTCACGATCAGCTGGGGTAGCAATTTTGTTTCGAAATACGTTTGAATTTTCTATTCATGGTAGCAGAGTAGACAGAGTGGGTCGTTTCATCCTTTCAGATATATCAATAAACCAAAATAGATTAACAATAGGTTGTGTCTATGGTCCTAATCACGATTCTTCTACTTTTTTAAATACATTTTTTAACACTTTGCTAGTTTTCAATAATTCATAAGTGCTATTATGTGGGGATTGGAACTCTGTTCAGGACAAGAATATGGATGCATATAACATATTAAACATAAATAATCCAAAAGCACAAGAAGTAATTAGAGATATAATGGACAAATATGATTTGATTGATCCTTGGCGGCAGTTTTATCCCGAATTAAAATCTTTTACATGGAGGCAAAGAAATCCAGTTCGACAAAGTAGATTAGATTACTTTCTTATTTCTAATGATATCTATTCAAGAACCAAAGATTGCAAAATTATACCAGGTTATAGAACTGATCATTCATGTATTATTTTAGAAATAAATTTCAAAAATTCTGAAAAGGGTAAAGGGTTTTGGAAACACAATACATCATTATTGAAGGATTTAACTTACATACAACAAGTAAGAGATTGCATCGAGGAAACCATTGAAGAATACTATAGTTCGGGGAATAAAGAAACATTAGAGTTAAGAATTAATGACCAATTATTTTTTGAAAATAAGGTCTATCACTATCTCATACTAAGTATCTAAAGCCAAAAATACTATGAGGGAAGAAAACAGTCTAGAAACTGAAATATCTGTATTAGAAAATCAAATCAAAGAGTCGCCCAACAGAGAACTATGTTTACAATACGAAAATAAAAAACAACAGTTGGAAAATATTAGGAAAACAAAGATAGAAGGATTAATAATTAGATCCAAAGCAAATTGGTATGAAAATGGAGAAAAGGCAACAAAATATTTTTGTGATTTAGAAAAAAGAAACTTTGTAAATAAATCTATAGTAGAGCTTATTGCAGATGACGGTAGAATTCTTGACAGTCCAAGGGAGATAATTCAGGCTGAAGTTGATTTTTTCAAAAACCTTTATAGTTCTAGACAAGGAGACAATACTCATGTTGATAATTCTTATTTTTTAAGACATCAAATTAAATTAAATCAAACTGATAGGGATAGCTGTGAAGGAATTATAACTATAGATGAATTGTCAAAAGCTTTAAAAAATATGAAAAATGACAAGAGTCCAGGTTCAGATGGTTTTGGTGCAGAATTTTATAAATTTTTCTGGAAAGATATATGAATATTTTTATGCAGGTCAATTAATTATGCATACAGTACTGGTCACCTTTCGGAATTTCAGAGTCAAGGAGTTATCACATGTATTCCAAAGACAGAAAAAGATAGACGATATTTGAAAAAATTTAGACCAATATCACTCTTGAAGATTGATTACAAAATAGCGTCTGCAGCAATAGCAAATAGAATCAAACAAGTACTTCCGAATATTATTAGTGAATCTCAAACTGGTTTTATTAAAGGTAGATTTATTGGAGATAACACTAGGCTATTGTATGATGTAATGCAATTTCTAGATGAAAAAAATCAGCCTGGGTTATTGTATCTTTTGGACTTTGAGAAAGCTTTCGATTCTGTAGAATGGAATTTTATTGATAAAGCTTTGGAATCTTTTAACTTTGGTTTATCTTTACGTAAATGGTTCAAGACTTTGTATAATGATTCAAAAAGTTGTATTATTAATAACGGTCATATATCGCCTTTCTTCAGTCTCGAACGTGGCTGCCGCCAAGGGGACCCATTATCACCGTATATTTTTTATTATTGTTGTTGAACTATTAGCACTATCATTGAAATCAGACAATGGTATCAAAGGTTTGGTAATATCTGGGAAAGATTTTTTACTTGGGCAATACGCAGATGATGCTTATCTTCTCTTAGATGGATCCAGCCATTCTCTTTCTACTGCTGTACACATTTTAGAAGATTTTGCTATTTTATCAGGGTTAAAGGTTAATTTACAAAAGTCAAGCTTATATTGGATTGGGAGTAAGAAATTTTCAGAAGACAGAATATGCCCAGAATTGAATTTGAAATGGTCAACAGACAAATTTAAGTTACTTGGTGTAACTTTTTCTCTTAATATTCAGGATATGGAAAAGATAAATTTTGATAGTAAATTGCACCAAATAAATAAAATTTTCAGACTCTGGTCATGTCGTGATCTCACCTTAATAGGTCGAATAACTATTGCAAAGACTCTTATTATACCAAAATTTGTACACTTATTCACCTGTTTACCAAACCCTTCTAGCCTGTTCATGAATAAACTCAGAGTATTTACAATTTTGTATGGAATTATAAAAGTGAAAAGATCAAACGAGATATATTAATTGCTAGCTTAGCAGATGGAGGACTGAATATGACACATTTGGTTTCTTTTATTAAATATTTAAAGGTTAAATGGATAAAAAGAGTTTATGGAGAATTCAATGCATCATGGAAATCACTACTTGATGAAATCTTTCCTGTTGATATTGATATCTTATTTGATCTTGACAGAGTAAAACTGAGAGAAATTGGAAAAAATGTAAAAAGTCAATTTTGGCAGGATGTATGTTTTGCATTATCTGAAATTCAATTTGAAGCAACAACTATTCAGGAATATTTGGGCAAGAGTTTGATCAATTTAGTTCCATACAAGAAAATAAAAAAGGCTGTTCTCTGGAGTCAGCATGGGCTGAAAAGCATTAGTGATCTTTATGAAAATGGGGTACTTAAAAACTACGTTGAATTCTCTGATGTACCATCGTTTGATTTTATTGAGCATTTGTCTTTAGTTAATAAGTTGGAAAGAAAGTGGAAGTTAGAATTAAGACAAGAAGTAGAAAATGCTAACACTATCACTCCTATTAAAGGAAAGGACATCATTTCTTCAATTAGGAGTGTGTGTATAAAATGTTCATTGAAAATATAGTTATTAAGCCATTAAGATGTCAAGTAAAATGGGCAACAAAAATGAATTTTAACGAAAATATTAGTTGGGGTGATGTATACACTAGTTGTTTTAAATGTACAAAAGAGACCAAACTTCAAGCATTTCAATATAAAATTTGTCACAGAATACTTCCTACAAACTATATCTTATTCAAAATGAAAATAGCATCCAATGAACTTTGTACTTTCTGTGAAAGAGAACCAGAAACAGTGGAACACATCTTCACCCAGTGTTATTTCACAATCCGACTAATTGAGGAATTTACTGCCTGGTATGTACAGTACAATAATTTACATATATATACATCGTTAAGAGAAGTAGATATTTTGTTTGGAAAACCTGAATTCGGACTCTGTTTGAATAATTTAATACTATTGTTAAAACGGCACATTTACTCTTGTCGAGTTAAAGAGTCCATACCTAACTTTGAAATTTGTAAAATTTTATTCCAAATGACAATGAAAACTGAAAAGTGGGTTAGTATAAAGAATAATAGATTAGCGGAATTTCAACAAAAATGGAGATGTTTTGAAAATGCGTTGGACATATAAAAATACTTAACGTTGCTTATATATATTCCCCTTTTTATATTGTAAGATCATTAGTAACAAAACACATATCAAGAGTGATGTTTCAGTTGGGTTAGGCCCTCTGACAATGCCCCGGGGTACCCTTTTGCACACAATGTCACTCTTTTTTCTTGGGGGAGGGGTGGGGGAATCCTGTAAATGTGAATTGTGTACATGTGGTAACATTGAGAATGGTGAGAGGTGTACAGTTATGTTTAAATTTAGCTTATTGTTAGCAGTCGTAATGTTGAATGTAAGGAATGTTAGTATGAACATTTAAGACTAACAGTATGTGTGTAGGTGTGTGTACATGTATTTTATAGTCTGGAATATGAGAAGTCTGAATGATGTGTGAAAGTATGAGAGCCCTCCTGTGTGAGGACACATTTGTAATCTTATGTATGTCTCATCTTAGTCAATAAAATGTTTGAAAAAAAAGAAATACAAAACTATGGACAATGACGTTATGCCATTAACTGGAAATGGTGAAACAAAATGGCGGATTGGATGAATAATACATACATTATTAGTCATTATGTACGTTAAATCATTTTATCTGTTTCAAATTACCCATCGTTATCGGAAAACAAATATCATTCCGTCTGTCTGCTTGTTCAAAAGGATGATTTCGATCACAAGTGCTTGAATAATAATATCTGTGATATGGAGTCGATTCCTCCAGCGAAGATGCATTTTTATAATAATAGGCATCACTTTCAATTACTACACGCGAACTTGTACGTTTTAATGGCGGATTGGATGAATAATACATACATCATTAGTCATTATGTACGTTAAATAATTTTATCTGTTTCAAATTACCCATCGTTATCGGAAAACAAATATCATTCCGTCTGTCTGCTTGTTCAAAAGGATGATTTCGATCACAAGTGCTTGAATAATAATATCTGTGATATGGAGTCGATTCCTCCAGCGAAGATGCATTTTTAAAATAATAGGCATCACTTTCAATTACTACACGCGATCTTGTACGTTTTAATGTTCCTGGTGTGGAGTTAATGGACGCCAGTAGTCGCGAGGACTGAAATTATCTATAAACATACGCAGTCATTCGAGCCTTGACAGCTAATTGAAATCCATAAAGTGTTCACTGAAATTTAAATCAAAAGTGTTATTTATTTATTTATTTTTTAACTAATTTTTATTTTTGATAAAAGAAATTTCTTTCTCGATTCGAATACCATATCTACAAAACACGATTTCGACATGTCGAGGTAGGGCCTAGTCTGTTGACCGACTGCATCAATACATTATTGTGAATGTTTATTCCTTTATTTGGTTTTTCATAATTGGTTGAACGAAGTGAATAATTGAAAAGTCGGTCAGTGGTAGCCTCTCACCATTTCTGGTTCGTTCATGACAGCCGCCGACGTCAAATCGCAATACGGGGTAAATATTCCAGGACACAGGTTTAATACGTATGGCCAGGGCGTCAACGTTTGGTAAAACTGCAGTTGTCACAGGCGTGTTATTTCCATCGAATAGCTATTAAAACAGATAAAGGTACAAGTTAAACGGTTTTTTTTTTTTAAATAAAACAATACATAACTTTATCTCTGAAACTGTTTGTGTGCATGCTTTAAGATATACGTTGTGTGTCCAAATCCATCAGGTAAGAAAAGAAAATACTTTCTCAATTATATAACTGACGATACGTAGTCAATTTATGTTTACGTATAATCTTTACCAGAGGGGATCCATCTTGTGACGTCACTGTAGCCCACGTGAAAGCGTCCATGCTGTACAGCAGGTTGTAGGTTTTGACCCATAGCTGTTTGGTATTGTATAGCCCTTGTGTTGTTATTGATTTAATTGTTGTCACTCGAGGGAACTTCACCTGTATGTTTCGAGGAATAAGTCATGTTAGCGTGGTCATATTCAAAACGCTTATGAACGTCATAAATTCAACACACAACACAAGATTTTGAGATAATCATCTTGGCTTTTCTCTTTTGAGAACGTCCACACTTAAACCCTTGTCACCGATACACAAAATAACATAGCCTACCGTATTTAGAAAGAGGTATGCAAACGTGATTTAATGTACATTAACTTACTGTCGTAGTTTTACTTCAGATTGTAAAAACCTCCTCAAAACGTGAGTGGCGATTTATCTTTTAACATGTTCGACAGTTAACTACGACAAACTTGAAAATTTGTCGTACTTACACATAATTTACCGTTCTTTACTGTATTTTAAAAAAGGACATGAACAAATACATACTTTTATTTGCCGTAATCTTCTTCAGGGCATTTACTTTAACATTCTTTTAACTCGCGAATTCCGTAGTTATTTCAAGTGGGCTAAACTTTGTTTTTGACGTATGTGTGAACAATGCTTTAAGTTTATCAACTTTAACTTACTTTGATCTTATCTTTGTATTTTGAGGGGTCCTTTTTAATTGATTTGGTGTTGATCACCATGTTGTCTTGGGACTGATATAGGCTTTAGCCTGCTTTCTCATCCTATTGACTGTTTGAAATGGTGTTTGAATAAAGATATGTCTACATGTCAAGATGTTGATCTTCGAAAAACATATAGAGAAAAGCAGACAGTTAATCATATCAGTCACAAACATCTTTTATATTGCATTATATGAAGATACCCTAACATCTGAACCAATGGGCCGTAAAGGTAATTATTATTGATAAAATTAGTTTTAAGTTTTAAGTTTTCACTTCAGGAAAATGAAAGAAAATATGCCAGGTAGATTCAGAATGACAGAAGTTGATATCATATTTAAAACATAAATTCTCAAATTCAAATTAAAGGAAAAAGGCAAAATAGAGATTTACATGGAGATCTTTAAAAGAAATAAGACAATCAGACTAGAAGCCCTGACATGTTAACATCTTCTCCTTCATTATAAATATCCACGATGATAGATCCTGCCATTACATATAATGACCCTTTCTAGGGAAATCGTTGATAACAGTGATATAACCTTGGCATTCAGTGTTATAGCAAATATTTTTTATTAAATCTAAATTTCACAAATACTATCATACCTGCTGTTTAAAAGTACCTTCCGATCTTCCCATTAAAATTCAGGGAACAGGGAAATAGAATATTTTGATAGTTTTATGATGACGACTGTAGATCTTCCTCATAGTGATAGCAATAAAAGAATTCTAGGAAAGATATGTTGTTTTTGCAATGATATTGACATCACTTCCAGGAAAGTCAAGGAAAAAAAACAGAAAACAGCATAACAAATACAATAATATTGTGCTACTGAACAAATACCCCCTCTTTTGGTAAATTTTGCATAAGGAGAATTTAGCATTGCAGTATTATCAAAATCAACCGGTGCATTTTGCCAAAATCTGCCTTTATTACATGGATGCCTCGTTTATTTCAAATAATATACATCCTTATGTCATATTTTATATATTGCATATATGTAATATACTTACAGTAATGTCACTTTAGATAATGAAATGATGTCACTGATGATATTGCGATGTAGCAATAGACGGCATAAGTATATAGCCACAAATTTCAATATTTTTATGTTTGCTAGGAAAATCGATCACGTGATGAAAAAGATCTTGAATTTGTTCTTTATTTTGCATGTAATTTATGAAACTCGTTACATTTTTATTGAGCATTGAAAAAGGTTGTGATTCGTTTCATATAATAACATATCCACTTATGTAAGATTCCTTATAGGTATATAGATATTTAGAAGTAGTTTAACATTTATATTCTCTTGAAACATTTTTTTTTATCTTCATCAGAACTTTAAAATTAAAGAATGAATTACATGTATTTTAAGGTGTAGTTTACTCTTATTTGACGTTTACACTATCGTTAACACCCCAAATATACTGAAATTACAGTCTTGTTTATGACAAGGTAGAGTGAATAAATAAAAAAATCTACCGTATATGGTCCATAGCTTTTGATATGTGAATCAATAATTGTTTACGAAAGGATGCGCATAGTGGAATATGTATATGCTATATCATTGTTATTTGTACGACGCACTCAACTGTGAAAAAAAATATATTGATAATTTATTCATTAGATATCGGATAACATTTTAAAATCAACTAATGATAGAATATAAAGCAACTGTATTGAGAGATATACCCGTTGATACATTAATACCTATTAATGCCGTGGGTTGGAATTCATGCTAAGTCTCTGTGAGTCAAACACAAAAATAAACAAGTCCAACATGCTCAAACAAATAAACTTAAGTGATGTATGCGTTTTTTTTAAATTTCTTTTAATTTCGCCATTTCATATGACTGCTTATCCGGTCAGTGCCGAATTCGCCGTATTATTTTACCTACATTTTATTGTATTAACATAGGAACAAATATAAACAAAAAAATCTGCGGCGAACAGCTCTTTGTACAGTAATAATGATAAACCCTTACCTTATTCCAACACACTATCAATTCCCACATAAATTAGCTGATGAAAACAGACATTGAGATAAGTACCTTCACGTTCCTTAATGTCATATGTAGTCTATTCACCCCTTACCTGTATGTACGAGTTTTCGTATTCAGATAGACCAGGCATCCATCCTCCCATTCTCTTCGGTGTGATTGAAGTATCACCTTGATAATAAAGCCTAGCATTTCTTGGACCAAAGTCGGAATCCGGATATTCTGTTAATTCACTGGACGCTGTCAGTTCACTGTCGTTGACCGCGTTTAAACCGGATACCAGATAATCCGAACAAAGTAAGATATCTGTATTAAGAGAATATTGTGGGTGTTAATGTTAGTTATCACTAGAAAACAGCAATATTTAAGATTTTATCATGCATGACCGATGATCTGTAATATGACGTCATCAGATACGTAAGGTAATTGTGAGATAGGTATATGGTGTATCGTTACATCTCTATTACTTTATTTGTAAGACATAAAATCAGTAGATATTTTAATTTCTCATTTAGTGAAAACGACATAGTAACTTGTTTAGATATATAATATAACATAAGGACAATTTATACGAAAATTAAAAGTCAATATTGGCGGATAACGTCATTAATGCGAAGTATAATGACAGAAAATGGACCTCATATTTGACTAGGTCACATTGACCTGTAGTCAGGCGATTTTATATTCGAATCTTACCAACTATGCTTCATAAAGTCATAAAGTATTTATTGGTAAATTATTCAAACTTTAACCTTTCCCTTTGACCCCCAGGCCTATTTTCAGGCAACTTGTCATTTTATTTCCGTCAATTTTATTTCATAATTCCATAAAGAATACTTACCAGTAAGATAAACAATACAAGAATTGAATAATGTATTTTAACAGTGTTTTTCCAATTTTAGTAACAGTGACCTTGGTGTTTGACATTTTGACACCAAAGTCAATCCCAATAAAGCACTCCTGGTAAGACGGCAGTTTTTGAAATTTTGTTCACTGGAACTTACCTATTGATCCCGACCTATTTTATTTTCTTAATTCATAGCAACATCGACCTTGCTGTTTGACCTTTTAACCCATAAATCAATCAAATAAAAAAGTTCATAAACTTGGAATGTCTTAAATTCGAGTTTGACCGTTCACAAGAAACATCCCGATCAAAGTTTTTATCCACTTTAGCCTTGAAAACTAACAAAGATAAAACCAGTATGTCAACATAATCATAAGCTAAACTCAAATGTATGAACACCAGGGCAAAATATAATCAAAAGAAAGATTTACACCGAGACTCCTGAAAAAGTACGATGATGAAAATACCAAGTGATCCGGAAGAGTAACATCTCTCCGGTTTCATCGACGACATCCGCCATGTAAATATTGGTTTACCAAGTAAATAATGGCCAGCTCTCAAATTAGAACACAATAAACAGCAACAGTATCGACAGGTATACCATTGTGCATCAAAGACTTTACATGACTTTATAGCACATTTCCAAATAAGAGCATATGACAACATACAACCTCCCAAATAGTTTCATCAACCCACATCTCTCGATACCTTGTGCTGTGAACTTCTCAGTTTTCTGACAGTTCTTTGCTTTTATTCTCTTTGAAGTTTGAGTGGTTGCTTATCCTGCAGATATATCGTAACACAAGAGAGCCATGTCAGTGAGTTCAAGTTATGAAGTCTTGCATGTTTTGATATAAAAGGTTTATCAGTTACTAAATATTCATTAATTTCATGCCATAGGAGCTTATGTAATATGATATCGAAATAGAGTCATGTTAGTTAAGTAATGGTGTGTAGTCTAATAAGCTTAAATATATAAGTAATGATAATGAATTAATATCCAATAATCAACAAGCTTTCATACACAACCCTATGTTATAATCACTTTCGCTTCATATCCTTAACCACAGTGTTTCAGTAGTCTATTTGGGATACATCAAATTACCCTTTATTATCAATCTCATGCAATTGCCAATAACATTAAAACGGGATTTTCCATATCTCTGTTAGGCAATAGTATAAAGCATTCTTGTTAACCTAAGGTATGATAAACTGTCGATAACGTTAACTTTGAACTTTGAACTTTGAACCCAGCAGTATGTATGTAAACAGTAAAACCGATACCAACAAAACGTATTTCTCATAAGGCACAAAATTGGAAAGATATGTTGTAAATATATTGTAAACGAGGCTTTGTCAACTGTTACTCTATTAAGGTTATCGGCTCCTGATTCCATTACGTAGGTGTAAGAGACCTGAAATATGCGCCTTTTTTAACATGAAGACAATGATCCTTAAGTATGGAGACAACTGGTATTATAGCTGGCATTGATATTGATTTCGAAAATATATTGAACTTTCCATTGATGGTGAACGAACGGCAGATACGTTCTATAACAGGTGCAGTATATTGCGTATTTAAAAATCAAACAGTACTTACATCTATTTATGTACCTGAATTTAATCGACATCCTCGATACTCCACGGGTAACGCTCACTTTCGCTCTTTGCGCCCTTAGAACATTTCATTGCAAAAGTGGATGCATAATTTGATTGGTCTAGAGTGGGGTTCAATGGAAATGGATCTAATTTGACAGCCTTGGTCAATTTGGCTAATCCTAAGGTATGAATATGGGCTAGAAAGATCGCACTTCACATTGGTTTCTGAACTCTGTGAGGTACGTACACTAACGGGTTGTCAATAATCCTTGGGAGGTCCAGACTCTATGACAGGTAATTCACTATACGATCGCAGTAGTTAGATGTAGGACAGGACAAAAGTGAGAGAACGTTTGCCTGTCATTTTTGTTCAATAAAAAAATTACTCTTCCAGAATGGGAAGGTTTCTCTTTTTACGACAACTCATCATGCTGTTTCTGGTAGATGTATTTTACTTTTGCAGCTGTGTATTAGTGCAAAGAACAAACTGAAAGTTAATGTTTATCTCACGTGTTAATGGCAATATTTTCAAAAAGGATCAATGCTGGAGTATCGAGGATGCTTCCTGGAGGGTAGAGAGCGAAGTGAGCGTAACACCTTCGGTCGATATCGTAAATTGTTTCATTTTGTGAGAGGAATTTAATACAAGAACTTAACAATATTTCAATAAAATATTAAGCAGTCTTCCCATGTGTACAGTTACATTTATTTGATATGTTCAATTTATCTAAGTTGCTGATCAAATAATTTCAGTATTTCATGAACTAATTCTGAATCAACAAATATTTCTTAGTTGTCATATGGAAGCATGTGATTTAATAATGTTTACAAAGGACACCAGTACGTAGCTATATAACAGATCATATTGAAAATTGCAACAAAGTTATTAATGTAAAAAGATTACACTTAATATTCTGTTTATAAACGTCCACGGTATCTATAAAATATGATCAAAGTAAGAATAGCTAAACCTAAAATATATCTAAAAAAATAAGAGTTTTCTAAGCAAGTTTCTGTTTATTCAATATAAAGACATTCCAGGCCGATTCTGAAACATAACAAACATCTAATAAAATATTTTAGAGAATATTTTTAATGTCTTTTGCAGACTTTGTAAAATACCATATTCTACAATCTTCACTGATTTCAAACAAATGTTTAATCAAATAATATATATATATATCAAGATTTTTGTGCAGAACTTGGAGAATGATTGAGCAAAATATGAAACGAAAAGAAAAGTCTTGGAGGGGAGGGGCTCTCTTGTACAACGTTATCCTGGTTAGAAAGGGCAATGTCAATACATCAGCTACCTGTACAAAACATATGACACACTTGTTCAGGATCGACACAAAATTAATAAAAAGACTGAGAGGTATTTCAATACAGTCAAATAAATATTTTCATAATAACAATTACCAGGGTATTTAAATCGGCATTTGAGGATTAAGGTAACCAGATTACTAGTATATGTCATGATACAGATATTATTTATTTATATGAAAAAACATATGTGACATTGTTTATATTGTAAGCTGTGGTGTGATATTTAGAACAATATTTAACACAAACACCCTCACACACACCTTTACCCACTCCCATCCTCACCATCTCCCACCCTCACACCCCACAAACACCACACACCACACACACACGCACTCACATTTAAATACATATATTACATGAATTTCGTTATTTGTGTACTGTATATATAAATAGCGATAATATAAATTTATTGTATACTCATATCATACATATTACAACATGTAATACAATTATTACCCAGATTTTTGTTGACTCTTAATTAAGAATCCCGTGTGTGTATATGGAGGTAAATTAGATATTCACATGCAATGCAGCTCAAGTTGGGAAACGATAAAAGTTAGCTTTGTTAAGAGACAAATAAAAAACATAATACATATGATGATGACACACGATACAAATGTACATCAATATATTTATACAACGTTGTACAACGTTCTTGTTGTGTATTACGTAGCTAGCATATACACAAAGGACTGATCCAGTTGCTAGAGAATCTGGCTGACCTACATGTTATGTAAGATCCAATATAAATCTGTGATTACACATATTGGATATGTCCTGGGTTAATGATATCAAACGACACACATAAGACTGCTGAACTTTGGTGGTAATCCTTATGTAGTTATGATATACCAAAGCACTGAATGCTATTGCAGATACGAGCTTGGAAACAATATAGTATATATAGCATGCCCATCAATTGTTTTGTACGTTCATATGTTTAAATAATAAAGATGTACTTTTAATTCTGCAGTAGAATATTGTATTATTGATATATATAGAATATTTAATAGTGTCTTCAGTAACAACAAATATATTCCACTCGTGTAGCTAATATTTTTGGTATCTTTCATGAGTGCTTCGCAAAAATAAACCAAAACAATGGCAAACTTACGATAACAATAAAATGGGTAAGTTGACCATGCTTTTTCCAGACACTACTCACTCATCATACAACGATGTTGTGCACGGCAAACAATAGTCCATTTTATGAAAAATAGTAAAAATTTACAGACTCATAAATAAATCATAATGAATGTTTATTTGTGTTTGGACATGGATTTTGTAATTTATTGATGTCACTAATACACAATAAAATGGTTTAAACGTTAACCGAAAAAATAAAAAACAATGTTTGATAAATTCTTCCGCGCATGAAAAGTATGGCGTTCGTGATTACGAACATTGTTCTGAAATATTTAATGCAAATTACATAAATGTTATATGTATTACAGGGGCAATCATTTTCCAATATCTTGCTCAATGGGAGGATACCAAAATGTCTTATTTAAAAGCCAGACAACATTTTACAAACAATGATTTCTTTCTATATTATAACATTTCATATTGAGAATTGTTTGATATTATCATAATTTTTATGTTGAATTTACATTGTATATATGTCATAAAACGATGTTATTTACAATATCTACAACAAAGTTATTTAAATTTTGACAGTGGGTTACATGTAAGCTTACCATACACATTCAGTATTGACATTTACACATAGATACCCACACAGATATATGCTTACACACTATAGATAAATTTCATATATTCATTTTCGCACAAAGATGCTTCATCTACATATTTGCACATCACATAGCCTTATATTTAGAGAAATAAAATTGAAGAAAGAGAAAAATAAATAAACATTGTTATTCTTTAAAAATGTATAAAATATTTTATCTATCTATAGAGGAACTGAGATATAGGAAGAAAAGTCTTGGAGATATGAGATGAGGAACACTGTTTTATTTGTTAAAGATTGCTTGAAGAATGTCAATGATGATTACTAAACAAATGATTTAGATATTCCCATTTACTCCAGGTATTTTATAAATTAGGTCGAGTAGGAGTTGATATTTTTTACACTGAAGACAAGCAATGTCCCTAAACGTGCTATTTTTTATTTGATTATTTTCTATAAAATTCTAATTTTAATCATCTTTTAATGCATGCATTTCAGGTTTCTAAGACCAACATAATTGTGAAAAATATCTGTCTGGTTTTGTATTCGGTTTGATATTACAGGTTTAAGTGTTCTCTCTGATAAGCCTATGTCCTCAGCTTTTACCAAATAATCCGAACATTGTAAGATATCTGTATAAAAGAATTATGTCTCTAGTGAAATTTTATAACCGCTAAATATCTCCAGGAAACTGCGGAATCTACATAATTCAATGGCGTTACCACGTGTTACCGATCTACAGTAATATTTTTACTTGTCCATTCGAAATGCGAAATGAACAGAAGTGTCGTCGCTTTTCTGCAAATTGTAAATCATTCTATCTTGTAAATATATTAATATAGTTTTTTTTATTTTCATTGCTGAAATGAATAGCAGCAGCTACCACTATTCATAGCTTCATAAAATGAAGACAAATCCATTTCATCAATATATTTCTGTACATGGTAATATTTATATATAAGTTGATGGTGTTGACTTTATGACTATTTTCCTTGTATGATTTCACATAATATGCGGATATGACTTATTAAAACACTTTTCGATATTAAATGTATTTAATTGATTAAAAAAATAGCAGAGCAACTTGTTTGTATTACATCATTTGTCTGTGTGTTGAACACGATCGCGAGGCTTTGATATACAATATTCTTTAGTATTTAACAAGTAGTTAAGAATAGTTGCAAAAGAAAGAAAAACACATTACGTACCTGCTGAAATATGCTGAAAAGAGCAGAGTATCACCAAAGTTACCAACAAGAAACATTTGTTGCCACACATTTCTCCAGAATTGCCACGCAATACACCCAACGACACAACACTATATATACTGCCTGTAGTTCCTATATAGTGGACATGAAGATCAATAATCTACTGGCGATATTCTGCTACGGTGCTTCACCACTTGGGTACACACCCCGCCCGTTATCAGGCGTGCATCACTACCTATCACTCACGGGGTTTTTACCTCGGTCCAGCATTGACTGACTTTTGACCTGATGTGCTTTAAACTAAGACACTGCTCTCTACGATACACGCCATTCCAAAGTTATCATTAAACCCATTCTTTTTACTCATTTTGTTACATCGCAGTGGTTTCTGAAATTATTTACGAAAAAGGTTGGCTAAAGAAACGTTATAATAATCATAATATTAAGAAAATGAAAAAAAATGGAATTGGAAAAACAATAAGTTTTCCCGACTTTGTTGGGGTGACTAAACAGATTTTTGTGCACGGACATTTCATAAAGTAACTAAGGTCCCTTTGCTCACATATGCTCACTGTTCTATCAAGTATACCACTGAGTTTACTTACATGTCAGGCATACATTTCATAATATCTCACGAAGAAAATATTTAGATATAGTCTGCCGATACTGCCGGTAGTGTCATCATTTTATCTATCGTAACCATGACAACTATTGATACGTCATTAATTTGGACACATATCTCCTTGAACGATGACTTTACGAATAGGTTCCACAAAAGCCTTTAGTGTGAATACCTATTTTCTCAGTATGTGAGATAAAATAAGGAAAATGTCTGTTCCGTGATATTTTAAAATTCATAAAGACTGATAATCTTTCGACAAACATCATTCCGTTCAGAAAAATTCTTACGCCCGGGTTTAGCTATCACAGTTCACGACGCAGACCCATTTATGATTCTTCGAACCAATAACTTGTTAGAAAACCATAAGAAATTCATATAAAAATAAAATCATTGACAAAACAATCATCAAATACTAAATGCGCGTTATAATTTCCACTATTTGGTGCAGTGCCATTCGGTCAAGTTCAACTTTGAAACAAATTACTAGACAGAAGGCTCATATACCATTAGTGGTATTTATCAAACATAATAAAACCCAACATGTGAACAAAATCAAGATTCAAACCCAAACTCACTAAAACTGGCGCAAAAAAGAACAAACGGAAGATCTAAATGAAGACGCATGAAAAAGCACATCGCCAATAAGACACCTGTCATGTAAATCTTTTGCTAATCCATGTTACTTTATAACGAACTCTAATAAGAATGAGGTACAAAACAACGGCACGAACAGGCATCATATGATGAATCGCACAAAGAAAGAGAATATTTCTTATTGAGATCAGTATGACGACCGTAAATTTTCTCCATTATGTTCATCAACCTTGGAACTTTTGGAACCTTGAGTAATGAGTTTGTCCATCAGTTAACGACTTCTTTCGTGATAATGGGAGCAGGTATCGAATCAATTGCGACATGTAAACGCCATAGTTTATCAAGTAGATATATATATGTGTATGTAAAGTTTAAGCATACCAATACTAATACCAAGGTATTGTAGAAGACTGTAAATCGTGTCATGTCTAATTCCTTCGGTAGCAGTTCACAGTTTCTATGGCTGTGGTTATATTTTTGTTCGTTAAATTACCTCATAATAAAGGTTTTGATAAAAATTTGAAAAATAAATATTTGCTAAAATGGAAGTGGATAATGCAGAGTTTGATTTTCTTCAAAATAATATCTTAGCTTAGTTTGGGAGATTACTGTTTCGACTGTCTCGAATCTGTGTCTACACACTAAAACATAGCTTTACCTGAAGTAAAATTTCCAAAGTGTTTACACGTGGTCATGTTGTGAAGGATTTCCGAGTTTGAATTTGCTGATATATAAGTAGTTTGTTACCATGACAGTGCTGATTTTAAGATCGGTGTTCAGAAATAAATTTCTTCTATAAAATAGTAGTGCCAGGTTGGAATTAGCATTTTTTGTTTTTGTTTTTTTTTTTTTTTTGTTTTTTTTTTTTTTTTTTGCATTTCTATCATTTCGAAGTTTGCAACCATGGCATAAATTTTGTCTCTCTACTATTACTGTAATTTTTACGTAGTTTTTAAATATATATAGTATAAGGATATGTTTTTCATAACAAATTGCTATACCTGTATATCTCAAACACGATCAATAATTTCAGGAAAAATGCAAATTAACTGTTTCCTACTACCTTAAAACAATTTTGACAGAGCCAATGCCCTTTATATATTCATCACAAGCTTCTTATTTATACAATTCAGATCTACATTCATTTCATAATCAGTAACTTTCTAATATTGCTATAAACATACAATGTGTTTATGACGTCAACACTTGTTACCTCTGTGTAAACTATATTTTTCAGTTATTTTCAATCACATGCGTGTAAGTTGACAACTAAAAGGAAACTTATTTCTAATTTTATTGTTATAGTCATTTTTTTCTTCAAATTTACGCTACTTTAGAAAGAATTAATAATCATTATTCATTGAACGTTATACGCAACTCGACAACTGATCTTGTGTCTATTTTAGGCAAAATGATGGAAGGTTGCACGTTGAAGTATATTGATATGTATTTCTTAGCATAAGGATTAAGAAACAAAATTAGTATTTTGCAACATTAGTGAAGCATTTGATCGAGTATTCATTGCGGCCTAACCAAACTTCTCGAATCAAGGACAGTTTTCTTGCGTTAAGATGTCCTCTGGGGACTACTAAACCTGGGCAACATGCGTGATTAGTATAACTCGGATGATTTGTTTCACCGCTGTTGTAAAATAATTGAAATTTATTGTAAAGAGAAACAGTCCATGTTCACAATTTTGAAATGGTTTGAAAAGGCGAGTTTCCCTTCCTTTACTATAATTACTCGATGAATGGGTGTCTTTGATATATAATATTGTTCGCCTAGACATCCGGTATTACAATGTTATACACATGTTGTAAATTGTATATATATCTAAATTTTGTTGCTGTGTTGTCAACTATAAACTAATCAGTGTTGTATTTTCATCCCAGCATGAATCACTTTTGCCTTCGATGGATTTACAAAATGTGTTTCAGTAAAGTTTACAACCAAACATTAATATTGCTTATCATGAGAGAAGGAATACATTTCATATATTTAGAATGTTGATCTTTTATGAGCTGAAATTCATGCTTATCAAGTGGTCATAATGTGAGATTGTTTAATCGGTTGGTAATCAATTTCAAGAAAGCGATGAACGCCTCGTAATTTCTTTCAAACAAATTACGTCGTGTTATGGACAAGTCAGTTATCACGATCTGTTACTATGCTTATAAATTGTGTAATGTGGGCACGTGTTGACAAGGAATCCAATCATGTCGCGACCTTAAACCTCATTTTCAAACATTATAAATAGGCACCACTAGGAAACCATTATCAGTACAGACTGCTCTAGAGTATCTAACAATTAACATGAATGCCGCGTTCCTCCTCGTCTGTCTTGTTGGCCTAATGGCTGGTAGGTAACAGTATTCTTTTCACTTGAACTTTTACTTGAATTATAATATATCATCTGTGGAATACATTACGATATGTTAATATATGCATATTCACTTATTCATTTCAATTAATACATTATAATACAATAACTGTTAAATGTCAATGCTATTGACATCGTCCTTTTCAAAAGTCCAAATATTTCTGAGATCAGAAATTTAAAAAAGTATCATGAAAATAACACATTAGAATTTGTAATATCTATTATATATAAATTATAGATATTTTTGAACGAAAACTATATGTATATGCAACAGTATATGATATAATTATCTATTGTGAAATAAGTCTACAACACTGAAGGGCAGACTGGCTCAAGTATAAGAATATTAAGGTTGGAACTGAGAAAAAAAATTATATCTATATCTTATCAAGTTGAAGCACAGTACTGTGACCCAGTGTGGTTTCTGTTTCCAACAATTCGTTTTTGCTGAATTTTATCATCAATGAATATTCTCATCGATAAATCGATACTTTGATATATATAAAGTATTTGCTATTTTATTGACTTTGATATGAATGTTTGTCCAAAAAACCCCATCAACTACGTCATCTACTTTCCCAAGTTTTTTATAAATATTATATATTGTAAATGTACTGAAAGTCGGAATATGGTACTCCAAGTAGTTGATTATAGCAGTTCTGAAACATTTTTAAAAGCTGTTTTGTAGAATTGAAATCAAATTAAATTAATGTTATCAATTTGAAGACAAAAACAGCAAAATGAAGTGTTTTGAATTTCATTTCATTTTAACGTTTTACTATGAAGTTAAAATCCTTTTGTAAGTAGACTCATTACACTCAAATATAACACCGCATAAATATGTTGTGATAGACAGAATTGTGAAAATGTGACATTAAGTTATATTGTCCTTTCATTATTTTAGTTTACACATCAAATGCAGCGCAAGTGGCATGCACATCCGATGCTGATTGCACAGCTAGCTGTCCTGACCATGGCAGTATGACCCATATGAACGTATGTCTTGAAAGCTTTTGTCAATGCCGTTCAAAACACCAATGTACTGATGTCGATGATTGTGCGTGTAACGATGGTTTCACGGCAAGTTGTGACCACCAACACTGCCATTGTATGTATTACATATGTTATTTTATTTAATTGTTTATACTTTGTTGTCTTTCATGTTTAAAGGAAAGGTGACAGAATTCTTTATATTTTGTGTCCAAACCATTGTTTTTCTTTTAGATACTTTGTGACGTTTCACATCTTCAAATCGTTAAGATGTTGCAGAAAACATCAGAACTTTGCTAATTCATTTCATTGCCTATTTGTAGGTCATCATGTCCATGATCATCACCATCAGCATCAGCCTCACCACCCATGATCTGCAGTGGTTCAAAAATTCCTTTCATTGGTTTTCGAAAATAAAGTATAATTGCGAACATTTTGCCTTTCGTTCTTCTTTACACCTTACCACATTTGACTATTCATATCCTACTGTTTGCTGAAATGAAACACGAAAACTGCCAAACGAAATCGAGAACTTTTGCCCTGTTGAATTAGAAAATATATTTAGCATACTTTTTGACGTTCATGAAAACCTGTCTGGTCAAAAGTGATGTAAAAATTGCCCACAACTACCTTGCTTTTTTGGCATCTGAGATTAGGGTTGGCCGCAGATTTGTTCCTAGTCTTATGAGTAAAGCAGAAAAAATATCATTGTAAAACTGAATTCATTACACTTTGGCTTTCTTTTAGATCACATCGAAAAATTGGACCAAGTGCATGGGAGTTAATCATCTCAATTAACTCCGGTTATCTAATGGAGACCTCATTTTTGTCAGAAGTTTAAGTCTGCGTATATGAGTTACCTCCCTTAGACCATTTACTCACTTGTCGCAATTCGGAAATCTTTAGCTTTTGGAGACAGAAATCTTACGCTACACAGGCTAAAAATTATCGCTCCTGAATTCCAGTTATATTCCAAAATCTAGATTTACGCAATTCTCAAGAAAGGAATTTACGAACTTGGAAATTTCTAGCTTCATCGTTTGAGTCGTGGTTACGACCGCGGGCTTGTATCGAGGCCGATGTCGTTCGTTTCTAAGCCTTAGCCTAGCCAAACTTGATTGTCATGATGGTGGTGCTCGTCGACCTCGCCACGTGCTCCTATATTTCTGTTTTAGATGATGTGTAGATATAGGTTCTTATCTAATAATCTAATATATCTCTGTGAAACAAATAACTCTCGATAAATGAGTATTATGTAAGGGAAATGCAATAAAAGCTGAGCTATATATAAAAAATTATTATTCCTGGCTCACGATGATCAATTTTGAATTATTTAGCTTCTTGCCACGTGTTTCTTTCAATATCATGCCCATGCCCTACGTTGATGTCGTCACACCGTGAATATAGGGTTTTAATACACTGAAACAGTTTACATATAGTTAAATATATTTAGAATCCAGAAATTTTTGTATCAATTATAACTGCAGGATGTTTAGAATTCGTATTTGTTAAATCCAGGTTGTACTAGCAAGTCTTTTTTTAAAGTTTTTAGTATGAGAGGGAAAGGTGTTCGACGGTCAAGCCGCCCATCGGCTAGCCCTTACGCAGGCTGTCCAGGATCGGGAGCTGGGGGCCGTGGCAGTGGCCAGCGGCAGACAAAACAGGCAGGAGAAGGAGTTCAAGGAACGGTACCACTGTCGCCTGAGCAGTTGGAGGAGGTAACAGAGTGGGTGTCTACCAAGTTGACTCCTCAACTAATAGAGGTGGTCCAACATGCTATTGAGCCTCAGATTGCTGTACAGCCGCCAGGTAATGACACCAATGCCCAAAATTCAAATTCATCTACGGACACCCGTAACTTTGATACTAGTGTCAGTTTAGGATCTAGTTAATTATTTAGTTTCCGGTTTTCGTTCAGGTTTCCCTTTACAATTTGAGGGCCCACGTGTTCATACTACCTGTAAAAATTTGAAGTCTATTTTTGGGAATGAGGCGACAGCTATAGCTAAAATAGACAAGGAAGTTCTAGCTGGTCGAGTCGCAGGACCATTTGATTATCTCCCTTTACCAACTTTAAGAATTTCACCTATTGGCTTAGTGCCCAAAAAAGATGGGTCCTGGAGGCTTATCCACCATTTGTCTCGCCCTAAGATCAACAGTGTAAATCATTTTATAGATGAGAATCTGTGCAAGGTGCACTATACTAGTTTTTATCATATTATTAGCATTGTTCAGGTTTTAGGACATCAAATCTGCCTTTAGGTTATTGCCAGTTTCCTAACAGGATTGTGACTTACAGGGTTTCAAACTTGGTGATCATATCTTATAGACAAGTGCTTACCTATGGGTTGTGCCATTTCGTGTGCCATGTTTGAGAAATTTTCATCTGCTGTAGAATGGATAGTTAGACAAAAAGTGTTAAAGGGCCAGAAAGATGAAATATGAGCTAGACCACTATTTAGATGATTTCTTCTTCGCGGGTAAGGAGAGCTCTACAGATTGCCTCCATCTTATGGAGGTTTTTGAGCAAGTGTGTGCTGAATTAGGAGTTCCTATCGCAGTTGATAAAACAGTATTTCCGACACAAATTTTAATATTTTAGGCTTGGCTAGTGTTTCTAGATCTGTTCAATGGTTACTATAGTTTTCCAGAGAGGAAATGGGTAAAAAGAGACATTTTGTGATAAATGAGACAGGACATACAAACATGGCTTTTCACAGACATGGCGCAGAGAGGACATGGGTTGACAGTAAAGCTTTTCACAGACAGCGCGGAGGGAGATGGTAGTAAAGGAGGGGGGGGGGCTATTTTCATGGTCTCTGGGCATTTATCTCCTGGCACCAGAAGTGGTTAGGATCAGAGATCATTAAGGATATCACTTTCCTAGAGCTTTATACTTTATACACAGACAATATTGGCTTGGTTTCAATTCTCAACAAGAAAACTTCAAAATCATGTAGTGTTGTTGAGTTCATAGCTTGGTTGTCTGCGGATGTTCTCCATCAACTGTGAAGTCATACATAGCAGGCATAAGTTTTAAATGTAAGATCGGGAGTTTTGTTGATGTAACACAGTTTTTTATTGTCAAATAAAAAATGTTGCAGGGCCTGACTAGATTGAACTCTCATGTTGACACTTGTTTCCCCAATACTGCTATCTAGAATTATACAAACATTGCCAGCCATTTGTACTTCAATTAATGAAACATCATTATTCCCAGCCATTTTTTCAATAGCCTTCTATGGATTTATGAAGGTGGGTGAGTTAGTCGTTGCTAAACAAAGGGAATATGGCCTGCTTTAATGGCACATAGTGTTAGAATTTGTGACATTGATTGAACCTTGGAGTTGAAGCTTCCACATTCGAAAACTGATCAAACAGGGAAAGGGGTCATTATTACTTTACAGAAGATTAATTCCCCCACATGTCCTGTTACTTTAGTTAAAAAGTTTTTAGCAATTCGCAATCCAACTCCAGGAATCTTTTTCTGCCATTTTGGTGGTATGCCAGTTACCAGGTATCAATTTTCAGCAGTTCTGAAAAAATCATTAAATGCCATTGGTGTAAGCACAGAGGGGTACCGATCACATTCCTTCAGGATAGGTGCAGCAACATCGGCGGCCATGAAGGGGGTCTCTGATGATAAAATTAAGGAGTTGGGGCGGTGGGAGTCTCGAGCATATAAAGGTTACATTAGAATTCCAACTAGTAAGTTGTTTTGAAGTGGATCATTGAAACACATGGCTTATATTAAGCTTAAGTTACAGATCACTGTAAGACAATCTGGATCGTCGGGTCATCCATCATCAGACGGGCTTTTTGTCATGCCAGAGCATCCATTGAGACATCCCAGCTAGATTTAGGACGGCTACAAGCTAACATTGTGTGGCATTCAAAGGGGGGCTTACGATGAAGAAATTTGTTCAGTCATTTGAAACTTTTGTTGCCAAGTTATGACCCTCCTCACATTTTAGTAATCCACTGTGGGGGAAACGACATAGGCCTGCAAAATTCCTGTGAGTTGAGGCATAATATGATTGAGGTTTTAAATTAAATCTCTGTACTTTAACCTAATACAAAGTTAGTATTGTCTGCCATTTTGCCACACCTTAAATGGAGGGGTGGGGTGAATCACAAAGTAGCAAGAAAAATTCCAGTTCGTGTAAATAGTCAGATAAGCGCCTATATAGTCAGTCGGGGTGGGGGCTATATTAGGTACCCTGAAATAACGGATTCAAATCCGGCTTTATTTGCTGATGACGTACATGTGTCCCCTTTAGGGAGCAATTTATTCCTGTACCGATTACAGCAGGGGCTGCAAGTATTTTTGACCAGTAACGAGAGCATGTCCTCACGGTTTGGAGAACTTGGCCCATGGTGGTTTGTTTGATATGAAAAATGTCTAGTCTGGATAAGCACATTGCAATTGTTTTTGGTTTATCTGATGGCACGTTTTGAATGGGATATTCCCTTGATATTTGTTTTTCCTGTTGGGACGATAAGATGGCTGTTGGTTTTTGGAGGTCGCCATACTACGCCCATGTTGTTGGGTCGGTGATCCTCGCCTTGCTTTTGATGCAGGCTGTTTTGACGGGTTTGTCCCGTTGCTTCCAGCTGGGTTTGTGCCCATGATTTTTGTGAAACTTTTGACATCTGTCCCTTCAGCCTTTTTTAAATCATGGATAGAACAGTTTGGCTTCCAATTGTTTATCAGTTCCATTTGTGTGGGCTCCTCAAACATGCATTTTGCCTTACTAGACATTTTTCAGCAGTTGTACGCTCTCTGGTGTGGCTGTGACAACATTTGCTTTAACTTCATATTGTCATTTGGCAGGTTTTCACTCGGGGCAACAGAATGCGGTTTTTCAAATTGACTTTTACATATACAGTGTTCCAAACAGCAACAACTATTATTAGTGGAATTTTCTGATCCCAGTTTCCATTCAATACTAGCTGTTGTAGCCATGGCCAATATTAGCCAATATACAAAAAATATCAAAATTCAATATACAACAAATATCAAAATAATAAAATAGCAGTTTACTTAATATTGCTGTGTTCTCTTTTATTTGATAACGCTATTTGACAATTTTTTTTTAATCAAAGAGGATTGATGTGACATATTTCAATTTATTTTGAGCAGTTAGATTTTTTTATTCAATTGATATGAAAAAATAGTTAAACGTGAGCTGACGTTGTAACGTTATCAATGCAATATAACATAATGTTTAATAATGCGAGGACTTGACGTTTACTCTGTGAATGTCAGAAGTCGAGAAATGACAATCTTGTCTATGGCAAGTGTGTTAAATGTAAAGTCAGGTTTGATATCAATGTTTATAAACTCTCCATACGAATACACTCTCTGACACCTTCAAATCATATTGGTGGAGTGGAAAAATAAATAGATTAATTTTCAACACATTTAAATATTATACACAGCAAGCTACCATTCCTCCTTTCCACTGTAATGATACTTTCAAATATAAAGGACAAAGAAAAGCTAACATAATTTTATGTCAACTAAGAAACTCTGCAAGTAATCTGAATTTTGATTTATTCAATTCCCACCTTAAAGATAACCCTGCCTGTAACTGTGGCCACCCAGTTGAAGATTGTACCCACTTCTTTTTCCACTGTCCCTTCTTTACTAACCAGAGACAATTTCCCTTTCTGACCTTAGTGATTCTATATTTCCTACCATTGATACATTTCTCAAAGGTTCTCCTATACTTGATGCAAACATGAATAAATTTATTCTTGATATAGTTCAGAGATTCATAACTGAAACTGGTCGCCTATTTTAGCAAATGTACATCCCATTCTATACTTCTATCGTTTCTATCTCTCTGAGGGACTCAGCTCAGGATTATGTGCAAATGGACTGTTTGAACCTACAGCCTGTCCCACCACAAATGGACATATTTTGACCCAGTGTGTGATACCTAATTTGTATTTTTTAGTTGATGTTACTGTTCTGGAACTCAATAATGCAAACGATGGTGATGCCTATTTTGCATTTCGGTTATATAATCATCCATTTGAATCTATATCTTCTACATTCTTATTCCTAATATTATTATTATCTGTTATCTCTAATTTTGATTGATGTGTCTGCATACTTGTTTATGCACTGTAAGGATAGGGCTTTCATAGGCTCTGCCTGTTGCCCAATTCCTACTGTCAATACCACCATGACAACAAAATGTTCTGAAAGAAATATTATACAGCAGATAATATTAGATAAGATATGTCCACGGGACAAGCTACGGCTACCAAATGCGATATGTAGATTTTCCAGCAGGAAAAACTGAAGAAATAAAATCAGCCAACTACTTATCATGTTTGTTTGTGTTTTGTTGTATTACGTCCTTTAATCAGCCAGAGACGTTAAAGGACGTGGCAGGTTTGGATTGTTGTGAAAATCCCGAGGTTCCGGGAAAAGTCGCCAGTTACCATATAAGAAAGCTAACTGAGTAAAACGAAGAAAATTGAGACAAAATTACCAATCGGTAAAAAAGAAACGAACTATCAATTCTTTATAGGAAGGTAGTGACAAGGTTGAAACATTTTTCCGAACTATACATTATTTCGGGATAAAAAAGATAAATAGGTTTTACCACCAATTAACACACATGACATCGATAGTTGTAGCTATAATCCGTATTGTACAGACAAGTCCAAAAGTGTTGTATGACATTTCAAAAGCATAAGACACGCAAAACAGAACTTGGTAAAGTTTATTCTTCAAAATGGTTGTCAATCACAATGTCATATTTGGGCATACATTTTTAATCTTTCTCTCGGGTCAGTTCATTTTCCCACCTGGTGGAATACATCTCATGTCTGTACATATAAAAAAATGGCTGCGAAAAGAAAACAATATTACATTTGTACAGCATTTATATGCAGATATTTCAGGAGAGAAACGTTGCATTCATCATAACACTTGTCCAACATTCTGGAACATTACACCAGTTTGAAGGAATAACCTGTTATCAGAAATTAGTTGCGGAAAATAGACAACATTACAACAGTTTGTGAAATAAGAAATTAGTTATGTAAGTGCATAACTAACCAAATCGACAATTACAATGTCCATGTCATTCTGGATTGCCGTGTCTTAGTCACCAAACTGACACTTGGAGACAGGCATCAAACATAATGTGTAATTGTTATCGAATTGATGTTTATCTATTGATAGGAAAAGTGCACACATTATAAATACACATGTGTACACTTTAGGATAATCAATAATGTATTTGTCCGACTGTAGTCCATTTACAGCGTCAAAACGTTCATCAAAGTAACAGAAGTTGCAACATTTCCCCATTCTGGTAGATCTATAAATTATTCGTACTGTATTCATTATCGTTGTTCATTTTGTTTTAAGTATCAGAGGTCAGATAATGGTGGCCATTTTCTACAAATGAGAAACTTACAAATTTCCAATAGTGACCAATGTACCATGATATACCTATATACCAAATTTCACGGTATTCAGACTGTCTTTGACGAAATTCATTTCCCAGAGATAAAAATGTGTATTGTATGGAATTTCCTTACTTCACTACTTATTCAAAAAAAAATATGTTTCTAACTCAGACAATTTTCTTGACATTCTATCAGATTCTACGTTAGTAGTGAACAGTGTGTCGTTAACTTTGCTGAGTCGATCAGTCCGCTCTTGGACAGAGAAAGCAACCAAAAAGAAAATTAATGAGGGAGCCGTAATGAACAGACAACAGGGGACTTAGTGGCTTATCTAGGATGCTCGATCCGGAAAAGAAAATTAAAACGAACAATGCGACATGATACTTTGGTAAATATTGTAATAATCGCAGTGGTTTCTGAAAACATTTACGAAAAAATCTGGCGAAAAAAACGTAATAATAATAATAATATTAAGGAAAAAAAGTTTGAACGGGAAAATAACAATAAGTTTCGCCGACTTCGCTTGGGTGACTAAATAGCTTTTTTTTTGTGCATGCACATAACATAAAGTAACTCAGGTCCCTTTGCTCACATATCCTCACTGTTCTTTCAAATATACAGCCGAGTTTACTAAAATGTCAGGCATCCATTTTGTAATTTCGCACGAAGAAAATATTGAGATACAGTCTGCTGATACTGTCAGTAGTGTCATCATTTTATGTATCGTTACCATGACAACAATGTATGCGTCATTAATTTGGACACATATTTCCTTGAACGATGACTTTACCAACATGTTCCACAAAAGCTTTCAGTAAGAATACCTATTTTCTAAGTATGTGAGGTAAAATAATGAAAAATGTCTCCATTATATTCATCAACCTTGGTACTTTTGGAACCTTTTGTAATTAGTTTGTCCATCAGTTAACGACTTCTTTTGTAATGTGCAGCCTAGCTTTGCACACGGTGGGTAAGTCTCTGATTCCTTGCAGAGATACTAGCTAACAAATGCCGATATATACATATAGCGTGGAACAGCAAAATCTACCTGAGTTAACAATAAATCTAACGAACGAACTAGTATTCACATGGACTGCTGTCTCGACACAGACTGTTCTGACTAGCATGTGCGCGTGAGTGCAAGCTCGACACCCAGTGACTTCACCTAACCCTAGTTTCAACTACTGAACTAGTCGCCGAGCAATACCACTTAGTCGGTCCTGACTAAGCACTAGGTTGTCCTACCAACTAAGTCAACCCTTGCTCGGGTTCTAACCTAACCCTATAGCATAGCTAACAGTCAAAAGTCCAAGCTTCGGTGAGAACTAAACAGCTCTCGCACCAGCTTGACAAGCGGTTTCGGAAAAGCCACTATTTCAGACTTTCACCCACCACCTGTTACAAATGACTGTGTTACTTGCTTAGTAAGAAGTCTTCCGTCGTCTGTGTATCTCTGAAAGCCTCACCAACAGTCAGTATAACAGCGATCTCAATTATTCAAAGTAATTTCTATTTACATGTATAATAAACTCTTTCATTAGGTGTGACAATCGTTGGTATTTAATTTACCATTAATGATGCATACTAAAATATTAACATAGTACAGAATACCTTTCCATATCTTACTACAGAATTATAAACATTTGTATTAATCGACAAAAATCAATAGATGAACAAATTAACCAATATGTAGTTAGCTATAATCATATTCAAGGGACATAACTCTTATACTTCAATTTCCATTACACTTTCACGAAATCGTGATAATGGGAGCAGACACTTGGGTATCGAATCAATTGCGATTGTTCGTTAGATTACCTCATTATAAAATGATGAAATTAAAAAAAATAAAGCTTTGATAAAATTGGACTTGTAATGTTGAAGTGGGTTATGTGGGGTTTCATTTTTTTCAGAATAATATCTTAGCCTTGTGTTTGAGATTACTATCTGGGCAGTCTCGAATCTGTGTCTACGCACTAAAAGCTAGCTTTACCGGAAGTAAAATTTTCATAGTGTTTACACGTGGTCATGTTATGAAGGATTTCCTTATATGTATATATGTGATATGTAAGTAGTTTGCTACCATGACAGTGTTGATTTTAAGATCGGTGTTCAGAAATAAATTTCTTCTATAAAGTTGTAGTACTAGGTTGGAATTATCATTTCGGTTTTGAATTTTTACGAATTTTAAGTTGGTAACCATGACAATCACATGTCAGAAAAAATTGATTTACACAATTTTTGTCTCTCTACTATTAATGTAATTGTTACGTAAGTTTTAGATATATATAGTGAAAGGATATATTTTCATAACCAAATTGCTATACCTGTATATCTCAAACAGGACCAATACTTTCAGTTAAAATGCAAATTAACTGTTTCCTGTTACCTTAAAAGAGTTAATATTCTTCCTATTTCCAAAAATGACAATTTTGTCATAGTCAATGCCTTAAATATTTCATCAAAAGCTTCATATGTTTACAATTCAGATCCAAATTGCTTTCATAATCAGTAACTTTCTGATATTGCTATATACAAACCATGTGTTTATGACGTCAACACTTGTTACTGGTGTGTAACTATATTTTTCAGATATTTTAAATCACACGCGTTAAAGCGTTATGTTGAAAAAACATTACGCCAGTAACAACAAAAAAGAAACTTATTTCTAATTGTATTGTTATAATTATTTTTTAACAAAATACGCTACTTTAGAAAGAAATAATAATCATTATTCATTGAACGTTATACGCAATGACGGAACAACTCGACATCTGATTAAATTCTGAAAGAGCACCATTCGGCGGACAAGATTGTCAGACATGGGGTTTACCCAAGTATAAACGCCAGTTTTGTAAGTGAAGGCAAATTAGGAATATACTATCGGAGGGTATATGTATTCTAGTGGCTGATCTTTTAACCCCTCATTTAATTAAGATGTTCTAGATACATCGTGCATACCCATTCTCTAATCACATGTAAATTCATTTTAACGTTGACTTGGGCCTATGGCAATCCAATGTACAAAAGCATATAAATAAATGATACATATGTTCTTACAAATTATCGTCCTTTCTCTTTCTCTCTGATGTCCGTTTAAGTTAGTATTTGTGCGTTTAAGTATATTCATATGTATTTAAGTTAGTAACACCTACTTTCATCTTGTTAATCTGGCCTCTACTTTTCATCTTTAAATAAGGATTAAGAAATAAAAAATGTATTTCGCAACATTAGTGAAGCATTTGATCGAGAATTCATCGCGGCCTGATCAAAATTGTGATATCAAGGACAGTTTTCGTGTGTTAAGGTGTCCTCTGGGGAGGAGATGAAGTTAACTCTGGCATCCACAACAAGGTAATACCGAATGGGTAATATAGCTTTTTCCCAACACTAAGACCCCTCGTACAACTAAACCCGGGCAACATGCGTGATTAGTATAACTTGAATGATTTGTTTCGCCGCTGTTGTAAGATGATTAAAGTTTATTGTAAAGAGAAATAGTCCATGTTCCCAATTTTGAAATATTTTTGTGTTTATTGTCTTTTCACCAGGGAGAAATTTTGGACATGGCGAGCTTTCCTTCCTTTTCTATAATTGCGGGATGAAGGGGTGTCTTTGATATAAAATATTGATCTCCTAGACATCCGGTATTACAATGTTATACACATGTTGTAAACTGTATATATATATTTAAATTTTGTTGCTGTGTTGTCAACTATCAACTAATCAATCTTGCAATTTCATCCTAAAATGAATCACTTTTGCATTCGATGGATTTACAAAATATGTTTCAGTAATGTTTACAACCAAACATTAATATTGGTTATCATGAGAGAAGGAATACATTTCGTATATTTAGAATGTTGTGTTGTAGTGCTCCGAGCTGCAAACACCGTTGGTCTTTTATGAGCCGAACTTCTAGCTTATCAAATGGTCATAGAGTTTGTTTGTTTAATTGGCTGGTAATCAATTTCAAGCAGGCGACGAACGCCTCTGAATTTCTTTTAAAAAGGTTATGTCGTGTGTTTGACATGTCCGTTATCACGATCTGTTACTATGCTTATAAATCGTGTAATGTGGGCACGTGTTGACAAGGAATCAAATCATATCGCGACATAAAAACCTGATTTTCAAACATTATATATAGGCAGCACTAGGAAACCATTATCAGTACAGACTGCTCTAGAGTATCTAACAATCAACATGAATGCCGCGTTCCTCCTCGCCTGTCTTGTTGGCCTAATGGCTGGTAGGTAACAGTATTCTTTTCACTTGAACTTTTACTTGAATTATAATATATCATTTGTGGAATACATTACGATATGTTAATATATGCATATTCACTTATTCATTTCAATTAATAAATTATAATACAATAACTGTTAAATGTCAATGCTGTTGACAGCGTCCTTTTCAAAAGTCAAAATGTTTCTGAGATCAGAAACTAAAAAAGTATTTAAAAAATATTTATTATATATCAATCATAGATATATCGTTGAAAGAAAACTATATGTATGTACAACAGTATATGATATAATTATCTATTGTGAAATAAGTCTACAACACTGAAGGGCAGACTGACTCAAGTATAAGAATAGTTAGGTTGGAATTGAGAAAAAAAACTTTTACATCCATGTATTATCAAGTTGAAGCACTGTACTGTGACCCAACGTGGTTTCTATTTCCAACAATTCGGTTTTGCTGAATTTGATCATCAATGTATATTTTGATCGATTAATCCACACTTTGATATATGTAAAGTATTTGATGTTTTATTGACTTTGATATGAATGTTTGTGCAAAAAAACCCATAAATACTACGTAATCTACTTTCCCAAGTTTTTACAAATATTATCTATTGTAAATGTACTGAGAGTCGGAATATGATACACCAAGTAGTTGATTTTAGCAGTTCTGAAACATTTTTAAGAGCTGTTTTGGAGAATTGAAATAAAATTAAAGGAATGTTATCAATTTGAAGACAAAAACAGCAAATACAGTGTTTTGAATTTCATTTCATTTTAACGTTTTAGTATGAAGTTAAAATCCTTTTGTAAGTAGACTCATTGCACTCAAATATAGCACCGCATCAATATGTTGTGATAGACAGAATTGTGAAAATGTGACATTAAGTTATATTGTCCTTTCATTATTTTAGTTTACACATCAAATGCAGCGCAAGTGGCATGCACTTCCGATGCTGATTGCACAGCTAGTTGTCCTGACCATGGCAGTATGACCCAAGTGAACGTATGTCATGAAAACTTTTGTCACTGCCATTCAAAACACCAATGTGCTGATGTCAATGATTGTGCGTGTAACGATGGTTTCACGGCAAGTTGTGAACACAAACACTGCCATTGTATGTATTACATATGTTATTTTATTTCATTGTTGATGCCTTGTTGTCATTCATGTTTAAAGGAGAGGTGACAGAATTCTTTATATTTTGTGTCCAAAATATCTTTTTTCTTTTATAAACTTTGTGACGTTTCACATCTTCAAATCGTTAAGATGTTGCAAAAACATCAGAAATTTGCTAATTCATTTCATTGCCAATTTGTAGGTCACCATGACCATGATCATCATCATCAGCATCACCACCCATGATCTGCAGTGGTTCAAAAATTCCTTTCATTGGTTTTCGAAAATAAAGTATAATTGTGAACATTTTGCCTTTCGTTCTTCTTTCCACGTTACCACATTTGACTATTCATATCTTACTGTTTGCTGAAATGTGTTGATTTGAGAGTGGACATATTCTATTTGTTTATTTACAAGAACATTGACTCCTGGTGCTTTCATTCAATCCGAAACACGAAAACTGCCAAACAAAATCGAGAACATTTCCCTGTTTGGTGTTCATCGAAACCTTTCTGGTCAAAAGTGACATAAAAATTGCCCACAACTAGACTTTCTTTTTGGGCATCTGAGATAAGGTTTGGCCTTGGCCGCAGATTTGTTCCTAGTCTTATAAGTAGAGCAGAAAACAATAATTGTAAAATTGAATTCATCACACTTTGACTTTCATTTAGATCACATCGAAAAAAATTGGACCACGAGAACGCAAAAAACAAAATCAAAAAGGATTGATGCTACACATATTACAATTGAGTTTGAGCAGTTTGATTTTTTATTCAATTCATGTGAAAAAATAGTTCAACGTGAGCTGACGTTGTAACATAATCAATGGAATATAAAACAATGTTTAAGAATACGTGGACGGTTACCAAATGCGGTATGTAGAGTTTTCAGCAGGAAAAGTGAAGAAATAAAATCAGCCAACTACTTATCATGTTTGTTTGTGTTTTGTTGCTTTACGTCCTTTAATCAGCCAGGGACATTAAAGGACGTGGCAGGTTTGGATTGTTGTGGAAATGTCCCGGAGAAAAGTCGCCAGTTACCATATTAGAAAGCAAACAGAGTAAAACGTAGAATATTGAGACAAAATTAACAATCGGTAAAAAAGAAACGAACCTTCAATCTTGTACAGGAGGGTAGTGACAATGTTGAAACATTTTTCCCGAACTATGCATTATTTCAGGATAATATAGATAAATAGGTTTTACCAGCAATTAACACGCAAGACATCGATAGTTGTAGTTATGATCAGTATTATACAGAAAAGTCCAATAGTGTTGTCCGACATTTCAAAAGCATAAGAAACGCAAAAAGTTTATTCTTCAAAATGGTTGTCAATCACAATGTCATATTTGGGCATAGCTTTTTTATCTTTCTCCCGTGTCAGTTAATTTTCCCACCTGGTAGAATACATCGCATGTCTGTATATAAAAATGGTTGCGAAAGGAAAACAATATTAAATTTGTACACAATTCAAATGCAAATATTTCAGGAGAGAAAAGTTTGCCTTCATCATAACACTTGTCATATATTCTGGAACATTACACCAGTTTGAAGTAATAACCTGATATCAGAAATTAGTTGTGGAAGTGTTGAGAACATTACACCAGTTTGAAGGAATAACCTGTTTTCTTAAGAGATAAGTGTTGGGCGTGTAGAGAACATTATACTAGTTTGAAGGAATATCCTGATGTCAGAAATTAGTTTTGGAACATTGAGAATATTACAACAGTTTGAAAGAATAACCTGTTATGAGACATAAGTGTTGGACGTGTAGAGAATATTACACCAGTTTGAAGGAATAACCTGTTATCAGAAATAAATTGTAGAAGTGTAGAGAATATTACACCAGTTTTATGGAATAAGCTGATATCAGAAATTAGTTTTGGAAGTGTAGAGAACATAACAACAGTTTGAAAGAAAAGCCTGTTTTCTTAAGAGATTAGACGTGGACGTGAAGAGAACATTACACCAGTTTGAAGGAATAACCTGTTTTCTTAAGAGACTAGTCGTGGACGTGTAGAGAACATTACAGTTTGAAGGAATAACCTGTTATCAGAAATTAGTTGCTTAAGTGTTGATAGCATTGTAATAGTTTGAGGGAATAACCTGTTATCAGAGATAAGTGTTGGACGTGTAGAGAACATTACAACAGTTTGAAGGAATAACCTGTTATCAGAAATTAGTTGCTTAAGTGTTGATAACATTGTAATAGTTTGAGGGAATAACCTGTTATCAGAGATAAGTGTTGGACGTGTAGAGAACATTACAACAGGTTGAAGGAATAACCAGATATAAGAAATAAGTTGTTGAAGTGTTGATAACATTGCACCAGTCTGAATGAATAATCTGATATCAGAAATCAGTTTTAGATGTGTCAATAACATTGTAATAGTTTGAGGAAATAACCTGATATCAGAAATAAGTTGTGGAAGTGCTGATAACATTACAACAGGTTGAAGGAATAACCTGACAACAGAAATTAGTTGTGTAAGTGCATTACTAACCCAATCGACAACTATAACTTGTCATTCTGGATTTATTGACCCAACTGACACTTGGAGACAGGCATCAAACATAATATGTAATTGTTATCGAATTGGTGTTTATTTATTGATAAGAAATGTGCACACTGTGTAAATACACATGTGTACACTTAAGGATAATAAATAATGTATTTTTCCGACTGTAGTCCATTTACAGAGTCAAAAATTTCATTAAAGTAATAGAAGTGGCAACATTTCCCCATTCTGGTAGATCTATAAATTATTCGTACTGTATTCATTATCGTTGTTCATTTTGTTTTAAGTATCAGAGGTCTCAGATAATGGTGGCCATTTTCTAGTAATGAGAAACTGAAGTTACAATAGTGACCGAAGTACCATGATAGACCTTTATACCAAATTTCACGATATTCGGACGATCATTGAAGAAATTCATTTCGTAGAAATGAATAGATGAGTATTGTATAGAATATCCTTACATCACTAAATATGTAACTGACACAGACAATTTTGTTGACATTCTATCAGCTTCTACGTTAGTAGTGAACAGTGTGTCGTTAACTTTGCTGAACCGATCAGTCCGCTCTTGCACAGAAAAAGCAACCAACGAGTGGGCCAAGTGAAACAAACGAATAAGGTACAGAAGGAGAGAGCCGTAATGAACAGAGAGCATGAGACTTATTGGATTAGCTAGGATGTTCGATCAGGAAAAGGAAATTAAAACGAACAACGCGACATAATACAGAATATTTTGTAATAATCGCAGTGGTTTCTGAAGATATTTACGAAAGAAAACTGGCAAAAGAAACGTAATAATAATAATAATATTAAGAAAATAAGATAATAATAAAAAAAAAAAAAAAAATTGGAACGGGAAAATAAGTTTTCCCGAGTTCGTTGGGATGACTAAACAGTTTTTTTGTGCATGGACATATCATAGAGTAACTAAAGTCCCTTAGCTCACATATCGTCACTGTTCTATCAAATATACCACTGAGTTTACTTACATGTCAGGCATACATTTCGTAATTTCTCACGAAGAAAATATTGAGATACAGTCTGCTGATAATGCCGGTAGTTTCATCATTTTATGTATCGTGACCATGACAACAATTCATGCGTCTTTAATTTGAACACATATTTCCTTGGACGATGACTTTACGAACAGTTTCCACAAAAGCTTTCAATTTGATTACCTATCACCCATTTAAGGTTCTTCGAACCAATAACTTGACACCTACCATGTAAATCTTGGATAATCCAAGTTACTTTATAACGCTCTCAAATAAGAATAAGGTACACAACAACGGAAACAACAGGCAGACTGAAGAGCATTACAACATGAATCGCACGAAGAAAGAGAATATTGCTCATTGAGATCCGCATGGCGACCGTAAAACTTCTCCATTATATTCATCAATATTTGACTTTTGGAACCTTGTGTAATGAGTTTGTCCATCAGTTAACGACTTCTTGCACGAAATCATGATAATGGGAGCAGACACTTGGTTATCGAATCAATTACCTCATTATAAAATTTTAAAATTTAAAAAAATAAATGTTTGCTAAATTCAGCCAACTTCTTACGCTCGGGTTTAGCTATCACCGTCCACGACGCAGACCCATTTAAGATTCTTCGAACAAATAACTTGTTAGAAAACCATATGAAATTCATATAAAAATAAAATTATTGACAAAAACAATCATGAAATACTAATTGCGCGTTATAATTCCCGCTATTGGGCGCAGTGACTTTCGGTCAAATTCAACTTTGAAACCAATAACTAGACAGAAGGTTCATACACCCCTAGTGATATATATCAAACATAAAAAACCAAACATGTGAACAGCATCAAAATTCAAACCCAAACTCCATAAAACTGGCGCAAAAATTAACAAACGGAAGATCTAAACGAAAACTTATAAATGTTCCGGAAGAGTAAGCGTCTCCTTCATCCAAGACACCTGTCATGTAAATATTTTGCTAATCCAAGTTACTTTATAATGAACAATAATAAGAATAAGGTACAAAACAACGGCACGAACAGGCAACTAAAGAGCATCACAACATGAATCGCACGAAAAAAAGAGAATATTGCTCATTGAGATCCGCATGGCGACCGTAAATGTTCTCCATTATATTCATCAACCTTGATACTTTTGGAACCTTGTGTAATGAGTTTTGTCCATCAGTTAACGACTTCTTGCACGAAATCGTGAAAATGGGAGCAGACACTTGGTTATCGAATCAATTACCTCATTATAAAATTAAGAAAAATAAATCTTTGATAAAATTGGACTTGTTATGTTGAAGTGGGTAATGTGGGGTTTCATTTTTTTCAGAATAATATCTTAGCTTTGTGTTGGAGATTACTATTTGGATAGTCTCGAATCTGTGTCTACGCACTAAAACTTTTTATAGTGTTTACACGTGGTCATGTTGTGAAGGATTTCCGAGTTGGAATTTGCTGATATGTAAGTAGTTTGCTACCATGACAGTGTTGATTTTAAGATCGGTGTTCAGAAATAAATTTCTTCTATAAAGTTGTAGTACTAGGTTGGAATTATCATTTCGGTTTTGAATTTTTACGATTTTTAAGTTAGTAACCATGGCAATCACATGCCAGAAAAATTGATTTACACAAATTTTGTCTCTTTACCATTAATGTAATTGTTACGTAGTTTTTGGATATATGTAGTGTAAGGATATATTTTCATTACCAAATTGCTATACCTGTATATCTCAAACAAGACCAATACTTTCAGTTAAAATGCAAATTAACTGCTTCCTATTTCCATAAATGACAATTTTGTCATAGTCAAGGCCTTAAATATATTCATCACAAGCTTCATATGTTTACAATTCAGATCCAAATTGATTTCATAATCAGTAACTTTCTGATATTGCTATATACAAACCATGTGTTTATGACGTCAACACTTGTTACTGGTGTGTAACTATATTTTTCAGATATTTTAAATTACACGCGTTAAAGCGTTATGTTGAAAAAACATTACGCCAGTAACAACAAAAAAGAAACTTATTTCTAATTGTATTGTTATAATTATTTTTTAACAAAATACGCTACTTTAGAAAGAAATAATAATCATTATTCATTGAACGTTATACGCAATGACGGAACAACTCGACATCTGATTAAATTCTGAAAGAGCACCATTCGGCGGACAAGATTGTCAGACATGGGGTTTACCCAAGTATAAACGTCAGTTTTGTAAGTGAAGGCAAATTAGGAATACGCTACCGGAGGGTATATGTATTCTAGTGACTGATCATTTAACCCCTCATTTAATTAAGATGTTCTAGCTACCTCGTGCATACACATTCTCTAATCACCTGTAAATTCATTTTAACGTTGACTTGGGCCTATGGCAATCCAATGTACAAAAGCATATAAATAAATGATACATATGTTCTTGCAAATTATCGTCCTTTCTCTCTTTTGTCCGTTTAAGGCAAAATGATGGAAAGTTGTGCGTTTAAGTATATTCATATGTATTTAAGTTAGTAACACCTACTTTCATCTTGTTAATCTGGCCTCATATCCATTGATTCTAATGTTAACTTGCCTAATTTCTTCGCTTGAGATAAGGATTAAGAAATAAAAAATGTATTTCGCAACATTAGTGAAGCATTTGATCGAGAATTCATCGCGGCCTGATCAAAATTGTGATATCAAGGACAGTTTTCGTGTGTTAAGGTGTCCTCTGGGGAGGAGATGAAGTTAACTCTGGCATCCACAACAAGGTAATACCGAATGGGTAATATAGCTTTTTCCCAACACTAAGACCCCTCGTACAACTAAACCCGGGCAACATGCGTGATTAGTATAACTTGAATGATTTGTTTCGCCGCTGTTGTAAGATAATTAAAGTTTATTGTAAAGAGAAATAGTCCATGTTCCCAATTTTGAAATATTTTTGTGTTTATTGTCTTTTCACCAGGGAGAAATTTTGGACATGGCGAGCTTTCCTTCCTTTTCTATAATTGCGGGATGAAGGGGTGTCTTTGATATAAAATATTGATCTCCTAGACATCCGGTATTACAATGTTATACACATGTTGTAAACTGTATATATATATTTAAATTTTGTTGCTGTGTTGTCAACTATCAACTAATCAATCTTGCAATTTCATCCTAAAATGAATCACTTTTGCATTCGATGGATTTACCAAAATATGTTTCAGTAATGTTTACAACCAAACATTAATATTGGTTATCATGAGAGAAGGAATACATTTCGTATATTTAGAATGTTGTGTTGTAGTGCTCCGAGCTGCAAACACCGTTGGTCTTTTATGAGCCGAACTTCTAGCTTATCAAATGGTCATAGAGTTTGTTTGTTTAATTGGCTGGTAATCAATTTCAAGCAGGCGACGAACGCCTCTGAATTTCTTTTAAAAAGGTTATGTCGTGTGTTTGACATGTCCGTTATCACGATCTGTTACTATGCTTATAAATCGTGTAATGTGGGCACGTGTTGACAAGGAATCAAATCATATCGCGACATAAAAACCTGATTTTCAAACATTATATATAGGCAGCACTAGGAAACCATTATCAGTACAAACTGCTCTAGGGTATCTTACAATCAACATGAATGCCGCGTTCCTCCTCGCCTGTCTTGTTGGCCTAATGGCTGGTAGGTAACAGTATTCTTTTGACTTGAACGTTTATTTGAAATTATAATATATCATTTGTGGAATACATTACGATATGTTAATATATGCATATTCACTTATTCATTTCAATTAATAAATTATAATACAATAACTGTTAAATGTCAATGCTGTTGACAGCGTCCTTTTCAAAAGTCAAAATGTTTCTGAGATCAGAAACTAAAAAAGTATTTAAAAATATTTATTATATATTAATCATAGATATATCGTTGAAAGAAAACTATATGTATGTACAACAGTATATGATCAAATTATCTATTGTGAAATAAGTCTACAACACGGAAGGGCAGACTGGCTCAAGTATAAGAATAGTTAGGTTGGAATTGAGAAAAACACTTCTATATCCATATATTATCAAGTTGAAGCACTGTACTGTGACCCAATGTGGTTTCTATTTCCAACAATTCGGTTTTGCTGAATTTGATCATCAATGAATATTTTCATCGATAAATCCACACTTTGATTTGTAGTATAAAGTATTTGATGTTTTATTGACTTTGATATGAATGTCTGTCCCACCAAACCCATAAACATCGTAATCTTCAAAAATTCCTTTCAATGGTTTTCGAAAGTAAAGAATAATTGTGAACATTTTGCCTTTCGTTCTTCTTTCCACCTTACCACATTTGACTATTCATATTCTACTGTTTGCTGAAATGTGTTGATTTGAGAGTGGACATATTCTATTTATTCATTTACAAGAACAATAAGTCCAGGTGCTGTCATTAAATCCCAAACAGGAAAATTGCCAAACGAAAACGAGAACTTTTCCCTGTTGAATTAGAAAATATATTTAGCATACTGATTTGGTGTTCATTAAAACCTTTCTGGTCAAAATTGATGTAGAATTAGCCCACTACTAGACTTTCCTTTTGGGTATCTGAGATAAGGGTTGGCCTTGGCCTCAGATTTGTTCCTATTTTTATAAGTAGAGCAGAAAACAATAATTGTAAAATTGAATTCATTGCACTTTGACTTTCGTTTAGATCACATCGAAAAATTGGACCAAGTGAACAAAAAAATCAAAGAGGATTGGTGCGACAATTATTTCAATTTTGAGCAGTTAAATTTTTTATTCAAATCATGTGAAAAAATAGTTTAACATTCGCTGACGTGGTAACATTATTAAAGCAATACAAAATCATGTTTAATAATGCTTGGACTTCAACATTCTGTATTTACTAGCTATTTGGTTCCCGTATCCCATTAAGTAAACAATAAACATGGGACAAAATATAGTGTGATATTTAGTATATACGGAATTATTATAGTTATCCGGTCATACGATTTTTGTCGTTTATTCTGTGACTGCCAGAGGTCGAGAAATGACAACCTTGTCTTTAGCAAGTGTGTTAAATTAAATTTCAATGTTTTACAAACTCCCGATACCAATACACTCTCTGACACCTTCAAATCATATTGGTGGAGTGGGAAAACAATTAGATTCATTTTCAACAAATTTAAATGTTTTAAAGCAGGTAATATTAGATAAGAAATGTCCACGGGACAAGCTACGGCTACCAAATGCAACATGTAGAGTTTTCAGTAGGAAAAGTGAAGAAATAAAATCAGCCAACTACTTATCATGTTTGTTTGTGTTTTGTTGCTTTACGTCCTTTAATCAGCCAGGGACGTTAAAGGACGTGGCAGGTTTGGATTGTTGTGGAAATCCGGAGGTCCCGGAGAAAAGTCGCCAGTTACCATATTAGAAAGCAAATTGAGTAAAACGTAGAGTATTAATACAAAATTGACAATCGGTAAAAAAGAAACGAACTATCAATTCTTTGGAGGAAGGTAGTGACGAGGTTGAAACATTTTACCGAACTATGCATTATTTAAGGGTAATATAGATAAATAAGTTTTACCAGCAATTAACACACATGACATCGATAGTTGTAGCTATAAGTATTGTACAGAAGTAAAAAATAAGAAACGGAAAACAGAACTTGGTAAAGTTTATTCTTCAAAATGATTATCAATCACAATGTCATATTTGGGCATACCTTTTTAATCTCGGGTCAGTTAATTTTTCCACCTGGTGGAATACATCTCATGTCTGTACATAAAAATGGCTGCGAAAAGAAAACAATATTAAATTTGTACACAATTCAAATGCAAATATTTCAGGAGAGAAAAGTTTGCCTTCATCATAACACTTGTCCTATATTCTGGAACATTACACCAGTTTGATGGTATAACCTGTTATCAGAAATTAGTCGTGGAAGTGTACAGAACATTACACCTGTTTGAAGGAATAACCTTATATCATAAATTAGTTGTGGAAGTGTTGAGAACATTACAATAGTTTAAAGGAATAACCTGTTATCAGAGATAAGCTGTGGAAGTGTAGAGAACATTACACCAGTTTGAAGTAATAACCTGCTATCAGACACTAGTTTTGATAGCATTACAATAATAGAAGTGGCAATATTTCCCAATTCCGATAGATCTTTAAATTATTCATACTGTATTCATTATCATTGTTAATTTTTTTTATTATGATTTTCTTGACAGGTTTGACTGGAGATCGCAAAAAACGCTAATGTAATGACCTTACTTAACAATAATTTCCATTTGTTTGGTGTACGTTTATCTAACATCTGATGTCGTATGATTTCTATGTATATCCTTATTTATCCTTCAAACGTTTGTTATGGCATTCTATCTAACTTTTTAATATTTTAAAATTTTCTATTTAATTATTTATTTCATTTTGACTTAATGATTGAAAACATCATTTCGTTAAGAATGTAAATCTAATATTTGAATACATGCAAAAACAACATGTCCAGATTACATAGTGGCTATCATCAAACAGTTTGTTTTATAATTGGAGTTTTCTTAACGACCCATTGAATATGTCAAGACATTTTAAAATATAAGCATCTTGCATGATGGCCTCCCATTAATTTGGACTGTATTCACAGGAGTATAGATGCAGTCTGGATCAAGGGCAATGACACGACGTCATTTTGGCGCACTGTTGATCGAGGTTACGTTTAATGCTTTGCACATCGCTTTAGATAACACGCGCTATAGCTTTACGTTAACCATTTAGTTGACTATAATTTCCAAAAGTCTTTTCCAGTAATTTAACATACATCAAGGAAACGATTTTGAAAGAGACATGATAATGAAATGCATTATATCCACAATGTAATTATAACCATTAAACGTGGGTCAAATTGTATTTACCGTCAGTATGAATGCAACCTGGGTGACATACAAATAGAATGACGTCCTTCAAGCATTGCATCTATATACAATATTCTCACAGAGTATTTACACCTTTCTAAAAAGCCGCTGTCGGATTTCTATGTTAAAGCTATGATACGCTGATACATAAACCAGCTCAAAAATACTTAATGGAATTTCATGAGACTTGAAAAGAATTTGTAAAATGCTGCTTTCAGACTAGAATTTTTTTTTCTTCCTTTTATTGCTTGATTTAAAAATTCAACTCTGTTCTCTTGATAATACCTACACGCCATCTGGTGGAGGGTCTGTCGGTATAATTAATGATGTAAAAAATTGACTTAAACAACATCAAATAAGAATTGAAAGATGATTTCATTTCAGTAATAATAACCATAAATTTAGCAAGCATATGTTCCACTAATTTCCAATCATTTGTATTTAATGTGTCACATGCCATTGTAAGTATTTTGTATATTTCGTGCTCTTGCTATTTGGCGGGAACTAAAGGTGAGTAACGCATGCGCAGCATATAAGATCGTCAGTTTGGAGCAGACATTGACAGGTGTAGACCGGATTGAAATTGTGTTCGGTAGAAGCGCAAATATCAGCTTGCGGTAAGATTATACTTATATTACTTCCATAATAGGGATTGTTATGAGTTTACCTTCTCGCGTATGTATGTTTTGTATTATAAAAGGTGTGTTATACCAGGCTACAGGTACGTGCATTCGAGTCTGTGTGTGCAGGGGGTGTGTATGCATGCGTGAGTGTTCGGCAGAGAAGAGTAAATATTAAATGTAAACAAAGTATTGTTAGCTTAATGATATGACGGTGTATATATGTTTTAGGCCGGAAATAGTAATTACTCTGATAATAGAGCTAGTTCTCTGCACGCTTATTGTAAGGTTATTATAGTGTTATTTGTCAAATGTGTATGTAGTAAATACCGCTATAAAACATACAATTGATATTGATTAACGAAGTAATGTGGTAGTACATATATTGTAGCTTCTCCCAACCATGAGCTTCGACTCTTGGGTGGCTGTATGATGATGCTACGTCAACTGAGTATACCATGTGATGTCATGTCTGTGTGACTGGATATCTGGACTGTGTGACCGGATAGCGTCATATACTTCAGTCTGTTTGACTGTTCGTCTGTTTCATCATCTGGACTATGTGCCCTGATGACGTAACGTCATATGACGTCATGCCTTCCAGAGTGGTTGGTCTGTGTGGCCAGATGACGTCAGTCTTACTTGATTGTAGTCTGTGTGATCTTATAATGACAGACATTCCTGTGTGGCTTGTCTGCGTGTCCTGATGACGTTAGACTTACTGTTAATTATCTGCACACCGTGGTGACGTCATATCGATTTACTGGATCATCTGTGTGGCTAGATATCGTCATAATTACCTTGTGCTGGACTTTGTACCAAGATACCGCCTACAGGATGATGATCTATGTGACCGTAGCTAGTGTGACTTGTTGGGTGGACAGTGTGTCTAGCCGCAACTTCAGAGGAAAGTTACTGACTTTGATAGGTCTAATATATATTATAAATAGGAAATTCATTTGTAGATATCAGTCATCATTTTGTGTGAGTGGGACTGAAAGAGAACCTCTGTGTGAGGACGGTTGTGCGTTGTATAATATAATGTAAATAAACTGTATATATTGTACCTATTGTGTTGGCTCTTGTATGGGAATCAGTAATCAAGTAATCCCGGTCGGTTCTCGTTACATAATGTAATTGAAAAAGAGAGGCAGATAGTCCCACATAGTGAGCCCTCTACCTGCCCGTCGTACCTACTGACGACCGGAAATTCCTTCTTTATTGATGGTGCTGATTGGGATGGGCGTCTTGGCGAGATTCCACACATCAGGGCGGTATTCCCCATTTTGTTTGCGATTTGGTTCATTTTTTATAACGGGTTTACCGCTTTTATTTCCATTTGTTTGTTGTCGTTACGTTGGCAGTGTATTTTTTGCCCGTTTACTCTGTGTTCAGACGTGTTGGTGAGTTTACGTTCTTGTTTTTTCGTTGTTTCCTTCGAGGTTTTCACTGGTTTGATGTTTGTTTACGTGTTGGTTTTTGATTTATAATTCAATCACTTTACTCCTTTAGCGTTTTACCTTTCAGCAATTGAAGTAAAGTCTTATTATTATTTCTATTGTTGTTTAGTTCTTTGTTGATGTAACCTAGTACAATTGCTAGTAATAGCCTTTTTCGCTGTACCATGGATGGGTGTGTCACTTTTATAGTGAATTCGACCCCCATTCTGCATATCCCAAGTGACTTTCTTGCTCAGAGGAGAGGCCCTGTGATACTGTGATATGTTGTAGACATGACATTAACTGTTGAAACTTCGTTTTACATGTTTAGAAATAGTATCAGGATTGCTCATCAATCTATCTTCCCGCCGCCTGTAAATTAGTTATGATAAAGTTATCGTCTAGTTCAGTTAAGATTTACGTTTAATTAACACAATTAACAGAAGGAAAGGGTTTAATTTGTTATTAAGAGTTTTTTTTATTAGATCACAATGAAAGTATTATGCATATTTTATCAGTTTTCAGACTTAGCAGATTAATACCAACAATCAACAACAACAAAAGAAAAAGTTATTAATTGACCGACTATGAACAGGTTTTAGGACATATTATAAACTGAGTGGATTAGAGTGTATCAATTACCAACAATCAACAACAAAAAGACAAGAAAAAGACTCAAAAGAATTATTACTTCTAAGTGACAGCGGGAATAAAAGATACAATTTGTAATTGTATATTGAATGAACACATCTATATAAAATTATTATTTAAACCAAACCTTAATATTCTGGCTCATACTTACCTACCTTTCTTAATAATTCATATACTATGATGTCATTAGCGTATTGAATTTGTTGTTTAACTTCTGAAGATTAAAAATAAAAGCCACAATTCTTAACACATGTATTCGAAATCTGATTGGAATATTAAAATGTATTAAATCGTATCGTATTGAAACGTACTTCTGTACTGAGCAATTGATCGTAGGTAAAAATAATGAAAATACATTTTTGCAAGGAAGTTGATATATACATTACGGATACCAACAATAAGAAGAATATCTCAAAATGAAATATCTCGCAATCAACAATATTGTGTTGCCTACGAGTTATCTCTTGTGAAACCTTCAACAAAGGTTACAGAATCTACTCTTTTATTATGTTATTGATATTGCTAATTGTCCCCTTAAAATTATCACCAGAATCTTCATGTTCATTTATATGTAAATTTCTTGTCAAATTTAATATGACGTATTGTCTTTATCTGATTTAAATTCCACAAAAAATAGTAAACTGTGTGCCAGTGAGACTTTTTTTTTCAGAGTTCAATCTGCAAATGCAACTATTGGCAAAATATCATTGTTTGAAAAAATTGATTTATTTTGTTTCCGAAACAAACAAATTTTATTTAACATTTGATGTTTATTAATGAAAGTTAATGATCCAGGAAGGAACAAAAAAAAAAAAAAAAAAAAAGAAAGATTCATTGGGTATATAATCAATACAATACAATACATTACAGCATGTTTAATAATGTACGTGAAACATTTATATTTTTTGTGCCTGACCGAAATCTAGAATTATCCCAGAAAAAGAGTAATCCACAAAAAAGATTTTACATCAGACATTCAGTCAGTCAAATATATATTTATATATACTGAGTCCCAAAAGAAACGCAAGTCTGACCTAAGATTTTATAAGAAATTAAAAACAGGAACTGATTTATTCAATAGTTTGTTAAAAAAAATAAATTCTATTGTCTATTTAATGAATGTGCCCCCATGAAAAGAAAATCATAAATCAGTCAATAATGCTTACGTCCGCCGTAGGCATTGACACAGGCTGTGAAACATCGTCTCATGTAATTGCTGAGAGACTGGAAGAATGCCTGGGGCAAATTGTTCCATTCCTGGATGAGTCTCTGTTCCAGTTGTGCTATTGTCAACGGAGCTCCACCAGCAGCAATTCTTCTCCCAAATACATCTCACACATGTTCTATCGGTGCCATATCCGATTAGAAGAGACTGTCGAGGGAAGACATTCACATTATTCTGTGCAAGGAAAATTATAAGTACTCGAGCCGTGTACTGCTGGTAAAATTGTAGTTGCGTGTGCAGAAAATAAGGGAAAGATGTAAAACCTGAGAACATCATCCCTGTACACCACTCCTGTTACATGTTGACTACAGACGTGAAGAGGTGTTGTGGTAACTGAAGGCTCACCATATCATCACGCTTTCGCCACCCTAATTGTTAGTCTGCAGGACACAACAATCGGCGTAATGTTCGTAACGTTGACGCTACACACGAAATCGACCATCAAAACAGGAAATATAGAATCGAGACTCATCTGAGAAGTCACAATCGCTGATGACGCATTGCCCATTGAAGACGGCTTTAAGTGAGAATAGACCTTACGTAAGACGTCGGCAGTTAATGCCATGTCCTGGTAGGTGACGCCGGACGGTCTTGGAGGACACTGGGGGTCTTCTATCTCTGATGGGAGCTGCTGTTCTGATTGCAGTCTGGTTACGAATGTGAGTTACCCGGATGTAGCGATATTGGGCCTGAGATGTCATTCTTGGTCTACGCGTCCGGGGAAGATCAGAAATGGAACCCGTGTGTTGGAAGCGTCCAGCAAGCCTGATGTTAATGCCAACATAACATCCCAAGTGCATGGCTACAATAGTGGCGAAGGTACCCACTTGCGAACTGCCAAGAACCATTCCTATCCGCAATTGCGTTAATCGTGGCATCGTGTTTCATGAGCATTATTCGCGATACCTTCACTAAATTAATGTTTTTGGGACGGACCACCTTATAAAGGACACGTATCGATGAAACTCACCTGTATTGGCAATATCCGTGATTGCACGCGCAGAATTCACAATCTTACGCATTTATCATGTGGCGGGAATGAAAAAAAATGTCATTTCCTTATTTGCACTTACAACTTCATCTTATTGACATTAGTATACAAAAAGTCACAACTAAAACATTTCGCATGAAAAAAGTACTTCCGTTTTTTCTGGGATTCAGTATCGATTCAATGATACTTTGCAGAACATTATATATATGCTTAATGTACGAAAAAAATATCAAATGAGAATATTAAAATAATTAACAGTGAACGTATTAAAGAGTTTTTGAATTAAGTAGCTATATGAACAGATAAAATGAAATCACAAGGGAAATATTATCCTTGGTGTTTTGTTACAGAGTAATCCTTGTTGTAATATCACATTGTATATAACTTGATGTATTGTTGTAATATCAGTGTGATCCCTGTTGTCATATCACAGTGTTAACATTGTTGCAATATGAAGAGTAATCCATGGTGTTATATCACAGCGCGATCCTTGTTGTCATATCACAGTGTAAACTTGGTTGTAATATGACAGTACATACCTTTTTAACATCACAGTGTAAACTTAGTTGTTATATCAATGTAAACCTTGTTGTAATAACACAGTGTAAACAGTGATGTAATATCACATTATTACCCTTGTTTCTTTACTAGCTTATAAAGGTAAATCCTTCATTCTATTGCTTAACCATGGCATCATATGCATTTTGCTCAAGGATAATACTACTTAATATTAGTTATTGTCAGGGAACCAGACAGACCAGTACCAGCTAGAAGCCACATTTCTCCCTCCTTTGACCCATTTCCTCCGGAAGTTACATCTTTTTCTGTTTGCCCGCAACTGTTTCAAATTATGTACGATATCTCTCACAGACTGGCCTTCATGCTGTTTTATCGTTGGGAACTGTTCACAGCCATGATACTGACAATATATCGGTTTACCTGTTATTGTAAGTGAGAGAAATACAAAAGCTTGTATATATATTATGTAGAAAACGTATCGTTTTTAATGATTTTATTGTTAACGTAATGTTTATATAATATATGGCATATTCTATATCTTTTCGGATCCTTGCTATACATATGAATAATTATTCGTTAATAAGGAAGTATTCATACCTTATTAACATTTTCACAAAATGGTCTGCTATTCAGTTTGTGCATTAAATATATTATGAACATTAATCAAGTACAGGTGTAGAGGTTCTGAAAGCAACATGGTTTCTGCGTCACATTTAGCATATTTAAGTATAAACTGATCTAATTTTACTGATCGAGTGTTTTATGCATTAGAAATACAAATCAAAAAGGCTAGCGAAATTTCCTCAATATTGAAGCGATAATGAGGACGACAACTGACCTCTACAGATATAATGACAGTTATCAATTAGATTATTATTAAACGTAACCCCAAATTAAACAAATTCCACTGTTTTATAACTTACCGTCAACAATGACTTCGCAAAGGGCTAAATAGCCCCTTTTAGAGATCCTCAGATAACGTCCAACGGTGTTATTTGGACAAGGTAGAGTCCTCAATTCACCAGCAGTAACGTGATCCTCAGTGTAGTTGTAACACAGCCTGTCACTTTGGAAATATCCATTTGGCCCTATGTCGGTGGTATTAGAAACTTCTATAACGAAATCTGCTAGGCGTTCAGCTATACAAAACACATGATAATAAGAATTAAAACAATATTTGTTACAAAAACCTAAATGATCAATTCATCATTCATTTGTTTATCATTTCTTATTAGTTACGTGCAGAGAAACTACCGAGCACTGCTAATTTGAAATATTTTTTATCGTTTTATTTCTAAACATTCCATAATTTTATAGCGGAAATCCACAGAAGATTTCACGAATGACAAAACAATCACATGGTGCTTTTTATGCAATATTCTGTTATAAATTTATTTCGTTCGTACCATCTTCTTCTCTGTTCTGTATGGAGACCCGTTCGATGATAAAGATATCGCCAAAGTCCACTTGCCACCACGCTTCATCGTCAGAGTCTGTATGTGCACATGATCTCTTGTTAAAGATCGGATTCAGGTTTCCATCAACAGCTTTTTCGGCTCCAGCGTTTAAGTAAGTAGACGACTGTGTGGTCGTTTTAGTAAATACAATGTTAGCCAGTCTGCATTCGTTACCGGACTCTAGATTTAAATGATAATAGATTATTCAAAAGTAAAAAAGGGGAAACCGTAAAACATCCACAATGTCATATAAAGGATTGAAATAAATTTATGATTTAGGAGTTTTAGAAACTGCTTGGAAATATGTCTTCTAGAAATTTCAAAAGATATATTAAGATTTTCATAAAGTGTCAAGAAAATTATTCTTACGTTCTAGATAATGGATGTTAATGAGACAATTTAAGGCAGTTAGTGTCTTAAACAACACAAATACAGACAAATGAACATAATCATAATCCAAACTCAAATTCAATACAACTTGGGCAAAACATAAAGAAATGAAGGATTTACACATCCGGAAGAAACAAATTAAAACGAAATTAAAATTTAAAGCAAAAATTAGAATGAAGAATGCTTTTTTAATTAAAGAGTAGATTGAAAACAATATCGATATCTAATGCCATTGACATTTCAAAATAAAAATTAAGAATAAAAAAAAAAAAAAAAAAAAATCCGCTTGAATATATGCATCCTTATTTTCTCATGTCATACTGAATACTGTTATATAACAGTGTTGGCTGTATGACATACAAAACCGGTACAAGAGATATTTCCGTTCTGGGATCGAATTTCGAAAACGAAACATCATTAAATTATGATATTGTTTCAATGTTCAAATATTTAGCCTCAAAATACATACCCATTTATGCATACGTAGTTTACTAACAGTTTGTCTATTATGCAAAATAAATGCTCATGCAGTTACTTAAAAATTACAAATTCAAATAATGTACGCTATCACCAATATTATTCAGGAGAGTAAAATCCGAATGTCCTTTCAAAACACCTTTTCTATTATCCAGAAGACAAAACTGGTTGATTGAAGAAACTTATGTGGTTCTTACCTGTGCAAAAGCAGCTCAGTACTGACCAAACCGACCACCAAAAAGCCAAGGTCATTAGCAACTTAGAACACTTCAACACCATCATAGTTGATAGTTTGCTCTGAAGACTCAGTCACCAAGCGACACTCTAAGACTGGCGTCATTCTTTCTACTTTACAATCATCAATAACAAAGTAAGTTTTTTATCAATGAAAATGTTCTGTGAATGTAGTCAATTAGGGGTTATCAAATATACATATATACTTTTCTTATGAATACTGAATTTTTTTGCTGTCAAAATGCAGCTTTCTCATTCGTCGATTTTTTTTTCTTTTCGTTTATCGATGAAACAAAAATCAAGCTTCGCCTTCTTGATAATGATTGGAGAGTTAATGGCAACACGCCACCTTTCGATGGTCAGTTGGAGCTTCATTGTTATGAATGGAATATCTCTTTATATTCCTCTTGTGTAACATCATATCTTACAATATACACAAACAATAAACAATGAATAAATAACGGATTGATCAACAGGATTTTCTTATAATTTACAAATTTCCGTTTGGAATGTGGCGGGGCCACTCATGAATGAGCTGCGAATGGCGCGGATTGGCTTTCAAGTATGTCACGTCATGAAATGACAGCTGTTATGCGTAGAGATGTGTTATAAAATAGGTCATATTACACCTTGTCATGTATCGAAAATTTAGTCACGGTACAGTGCGCAGCTCTGGTAAATGGAGGAAGGAAAAAACAAGAATCTCGTGCATCGTGTTGTTCTGGTCTCATGCAGCGTTGGTCAGATGCTGATGCAAGGACAGCTGCAAAATCAGGTTACTAGGCACTTTGGTGTTAATGTTTCCACCATAGAACGTCTTGTAAGACGTCTTCGGGAAGCTGGGCGATTGGCCGATCGACCTACGTCAGGACGTCAGGATAGCTATATCGTCGTCTCTCATGTGCGTAATCGGCGCCTTACTGCCGTTGAGAGTGCACTTAATGTTCGTGGAAATCATGGGCGTCCTATAAGTTAAAAAACTGTAAGGAATCGATTACGAGAAGTTGGTGTAAGAACAAGTCGCCCCTACGTAGGTCCACACCTTACCCCTGCTCGACGTCAGCGTCGTATGGCCTGGGTCGCTGCACATGCTCCACGACGGTTTCCACTAAGGCAGTGGAGACAAGTTTTCTTCACGGACGAGTCTCGATTCTGTCTTTATCGATCTGACGGCCGTCAACGTGTCTACCGACGTCGTGGCGAACGTTTTAATGACGCTTGCAATGTAGAGAGAGATAGGTTTGGCGGCGGCTCAGTAATAGTGTGGGGAGGAATCTCACACGGGTTAAAATCACAATTGGTTGTTATTGATGGCAATTTAACAGCAGCTAAGTATAGAGATGAGATCCCCCGACCCCATGTTATCCCTTTCTTTCAGCATCATAATCTAACCCTCCAGCAGGATAATGCTAGGCCCCATGTAGCAAGGATTTGGCCAACAACAACATTCAACCACTTGATCGGCCGCCATATAGCCCTGATTTGTCCCCGATCGAGTATATTTGGGACCAGTTGGATAGACAGGTTCGAAAGCGCCAGCCACCCCCTGCTACTCGAGAGCAGTTGACCAGAGCACTGATTGAAGAGTGGGACAACATCCCCATAAGACGGATAAACGCTCTCATGAACTCTCTGACCAGAAGAATAAGGGCCGTGACCACAGCAAACGGCGGACACACAAGATATTGATGACTCAGTTCAATTGCAATTTCAAAATCCTATGGGTCTATTCAATTTAATCGTTAGTTCCTCTAAATCAATTGTCAGATGCAAAATACAGACTTTAGAAATTTTTAAGCTTTAATTTATCTGTAAGTATACAAAATTTCGTTTTAATTGAAGCCCGATATCATACTTAATTTTTGGTTTAAAGTTCACCCTGCGTTTCTTTATCCTTTTAGTATATATTTGATAACCCCTAATTGACTACATTCACAGAACATTTTCATTGAAAAACAAAGCATACTTTATTATTGATGACTGTAAAGTAGAAAGAATGACGCCAGTCTTAGAGTGTCGCTTGGTGACTGAGTCTTCAGAGCATACTATCAACTATGGTGGTGTTGAAGTGTTCTAAGTTGCTAATGACCTTGGCTTTTTGGTGGTCGGTTTGGTCAGTACTGAGCTCTTTTTGCAATGGTAAGAACCACATTTTACAATCGTTTCCTAACAAAAGTTTCTTCAATCAACCAGTTTTGTCTTCTGGATCATAGAAAAGGTGTTTTGAAAGGACATTCGGATTTAACTCTCCTGAATAATATTGGTGATAGCGTACATTATTTGAATTTGTAAATTTTAAGTAACTGCATGAATATTTATTTTGCATAATAGACAAACTGTTAGTAAACTACGTATGCATAAATGGGTATGTATTTTGAGGCTAAATATTTGAACATTGAAAAAATATCATAATTTAATGATGTTTCGTTTTCGAAATTCGATCCCAGAACGGAAATATCTCTTGTACCGGTTTTGTATGTCATACAGCCAACACTGTTATATAACAGTATTCAGTATGACATGAGAAAATAAGGATGCATATATTCAAGCGGATTTTTTTTTTATTCTTAATTTTTATTTTGAAATGTCAATGGCATTAGATATCGATATTGTTTTCAATCTACTCTTTAATTAAAAAAAAACATTCTTCATTCTAATTTTTGCTTTAAATTTTAATTTCTTTTTAATTTGTTTCTTCCGGATGTGTAAATCCTTCATTTCTTTATGTTTTGCCCAAGTTGTATTGAATTTGAGTTTGGATTATGATTATGTTCATTTGTCTGTATTTGTGTTGTTTAAGACACTAACTGCCTTAAATTGTCTCATTAACATCTATTATCTAGAACGTAAGAATAATTTTCTTGACACTTTATGAAAATCTTAATGTATCTTTTGAAATTTCTAGAAGACATATTTCCAAGCAGTTTCTAAAACTCCTAAATCAAATTTATTTCAACCCTTTATATGACACTGTGGATGTTTTACGGTTTCCCCTTTTTTTGGCTTTTAAATAATCTATTATCATTTAAATCTAGAGTCCGGTAACGAATGCAGACTGGCTAACATTGTATTTAATAAAACGACCACACAGTCGTCTACTTACTTCAAATTCTTCCACGCTGGAGCCGAAAAAGCTGTTGATGGAAACCTGAATCCGAACTTTCACAAGAGATCATGTGCACATACAAACCCTGACGATGAAGCGTGGTGGCAAGTGGATTTTGGAGATACCTTTATCATCGAACGAGTCTCCATACAGAACAGAAAAAACATGGTACGAACGAAATAAATTTATAACAGAATATTGCATAAAAAGCACCATGTGATTGTTTTGTCCTTCGTGAAATCCTCTGTGGTTCTACACTATACAATTATGGAATGTTTAGAAACAATAAATATATCAACATGTCAATATCATAATAACTCCAATTTATAATTAGGGCATAATTTGATCACAAGAATTTAAGACGAAGTGTTCAAAAATAGTAAGTCTTTTCTACTTCATCAACGACACCCGCCATATTAATCTTGGTCAATCTAATTTAGTAATGTCACGTTCTCAAATGAAAACAAGGTATACGACTAACAACATTAAGCACATCCAGCTTCTCATCGAAAAAAGAAATAGAATATATCTCAATGAGAACGCTATGACGACCATAAAAATTTTATCAACCTGCAAGTTTGTCTTACTGATGACCACTTCTGGCACGAAACTCGTGATGATGGGAACATTCACATGAATATCAAATCAACTATGACAGGTTAACACTTTAGGCTGGTAATGTATGGCTATTGCTATAAAGAAATGGAAAAATTTCACAATAGGGATATTGCAGTCTTCACTCTTATCAAACAGCTGCGTAGAAAGCCTTCAAGGTTGGTTTCTTTAAAGGAAAGGATCGATATAAGCGGCTTATATAGAATAGTCTGTAATGTCCCTGATTTCCAATTCTGGTGGATATAAACGATTAACATGGTCAGTAGATTTCTTGCAAAATAAAGACAAGATGTTATCAATATATTTGAAAGTGAACTTAAAAGTTGTTTTTTTTTTAAAAATGACTTTGTGACCTGTTTTGATAATATATTCAATAAATCCAGCATCGTATGAAAAACACAAGCCAGCTAACAGAAGGGCACATTTACTTTCCATATATATATATAGGTATATCGTTAGTCTGTCGGAAGATCATACAACCAACTCCTCCTCCGTATATTTCTTCTTTAATTTTTTTTGTATTTTCTACAAGCCAGCAAAAAAACTATTTATATTGATTCTTGTAATGCTTAAGAATCCAATAAAAAATGGGAGGTCCGTATCCTGACCATATATAGGCAATCTACAGGATATAGGCAGAAGTGGTCTTACAATGTTTTTTTTCTCTCTTTTTTTAAAAATTTTTACTCCCCTCTTCGAACTTCGGTGATCAATGGTCAAAGTGTGGAGGAAGGCAAGTTAGGTGGTAACTGCATGCAATTAAAAAACAAAGGAATAAAAAGGGGCGGGGTGTCATCAATAGTTAATTAAGGTATTTTGAATTGATACATAACAACGCTCTCCTAAACCAGGGACTTTAACAATATTAATGATCGACTTTGCAATTACTTTTTATTTTGTTTTTTCCCTTGAAAAGTGGGATCTTAGAACTACCCTGCGATAGTTATTTGATTGTGTATGTCCTGGTGTGGACTGAGAACTAAACGACCTAATGGAAGCCATCCTGGTCGCATTGGATAAGTGCCGGCACTTTAACGTTAAAAATGAAAAATACTGTAATATTTCAAATTAGCAGTGCTTGGTAGTTTCTCTGCACGTAACTAATGAAAATGATAAACAAATAAATGATAAATTGATCATTTAGGGTTTTTGTAACAAATATTGTTTTAAATATTATTATGATGTGTTTGGTATAGCTGAACGCCTAGCAGATTTCGTTATAGAAGTTTCTAATACCACCGACATAGGGCCAAATGGTTATTTCCAAAGTGGCAGGCTGTGTTACAACTACACTGAGGATCACGTTACTGCTGGTGAATTGAGGACTCTACCTTGTCCAAATAACACCGTTGGACGTTATCTGAGGATCTCTAAAAGGGGCTATTTAGCCCTTTGCGAAGTCATTGTTGACGGTAAGTTATAAAACAGTAGAATTTGTTTAATTTGGGGTTACGTTAGATATTAATACCATTGATAACTGTCATTATATCTGTAGAGGTCAGCTGTCGTCCTCATTATCGCTTCAATATTGCGGAAATTTCGCTTGACTTTTTGATTTGTATTTCTACTACATAAAACACTCGATCAGTAAAATTAGACAAGTTTTATATTTAAATATGCAGACCGTTTTGTGAAAATGTTAATAAGGTATGAATACTTCCTTATTAACGAATAATTATTTATATGTATAGCAAGGATCCGAAAAGATATATAATATGCCATATATTATATAAACATTACGTTAACAATAAAATCATTAAACACGATACGTTTTCTACATAATATATATACAAGCTTTTGTATTTTTTTTCACTTACAATAACAGGTAAACCGATATATTGTCAGTATCATGGCTGTGAACAGTTTTCAACGATAAAACAGCATGAAGATCAGTCTGTGAGAGATATCGTACATAATTTGAAACAGTTGTGGGCAAACAGAAAAAGATGTAACTTCCGAAGGAAATGGATCAAAGGAGGGAGAAATGTGGCTTCTAGCTGGTACTGGTCTGTCTGCTTCCCTGACAATAACTAATATTAAGTAGTATTATCCTTGTGCAAAATGCATATGATGGCATGTTTAAGCAATAGAATGAAGGATTTACAAGCTAGTAAAGAAACAAGGGTAATAATGTGATATTACAATACTGTTTACACTGTGTTATTACAACAAGGTTTACATTGATATAACAACTAAGATTACACTGTGATGTTAAAAGGTATGTACTGTCTTATTACAACCAAGTTTACACTGTGATATGACAACAAGGATCGCGCTGTGATATAACACCATGGATTACTCTTCATATCGCCACATTGTTAACACTGTGATATGACAATAGGGATCACACTGATATTACAACAATGATGTCACTGTGATGTTACATAAAATATCACACTGTGATATTACATCAAGTTATATACAATGTGATATTACAAGGATTACACTGTAACAAAACACCAAGGATAATATTTCCCTCGTGATTTCATCTTATCTATTCATTTATCTACTTATTTCAAAAACTATTTAATACGTTTACTGTTGATTGTTTTAATATCCTCGTTTGATATTTCTTCGTACATTAAGCATATATATAATGTTCTGCAAAGTATCATTGAATCGATACTGAATCCCAGAAAAAACGGAAGTACTTTTTTCATGCGAAATGTTTTAGTTGAGACTTTTTGTATACTACTGTCAATAAGATGAAGTTGTGAGTGCAAATAAGGAAATGACATGTTTTTTCATTCCCGCCACATGCTTAATGCGTAAGATTGTGAATTGAGCACGTGCAACCACGTGTTTTGCCAATACAGGTGAGTTTTCATCCTTTATAAAGTGGTCTTTTCCAAAAACATTAATTTAGTGAATGTAGCGCAAATAATGCTCATGGAACACGATGCCACGATTAACGCAATTGCGGATAGGAATGGTTCTTGGCAGTTCGCAAGTGGGTACCTTCGCCACTATTGTAGCCATGCACTTGGGATGTCATGTTAGAATTAACATCAGGTTTGCTGGACGCTTCCGACACACGGGTTCCATTTCTGATCTTCACAGGACGGGGAGACCAAGGATG